>NW_027422064.1:0-326960 GCF_037893015.1 Macrotis lagotis | reverse complement strand
AGCCGTGCGTTGCCGTGCCTTAGCCTTGTTTCCCCTTGCCGTGCCGTTCCTTCTGTTACCCTTGCCTTGCCTTGCTTTCCCTTGCCTTCCTTGCCTTCCGTTACTCTTTGCTTGCCTTCCGTGCATTGCCTAGCCTTGCGTTGTCGTGCATTAGCCTTGCCTCCCCAAACCGTGCCTTGCCTTGCGTTACCCTTTCCTTGCCTTGCCCTGCATTGCCTAGCCCTGTGTTGTCGTGCCTTAGCCTTGTTTCCCCTTACCGTGCCGTTCCTTCCGTTACCCTTGCCTTCCCCTGCTTTCCCTTGCCTTCCTTGCCTTCCGTTACTCTTTGCTTGCCTTCCGTGCATTGCCTAGCCTTGCGTTGTCGTGCCTTAGCCTTGCCTCGCCTGACCGTGCCTTGCCTTGCGTTACCCTTTCCTTGCCTTGCCGTGAATTGCCTAGCCGTGCGTTGCCGTGCATCAGCCTTGCCTTGCCTCACCGTGCCTTGCCTTGCGTTACCCTTACCTTGCCTTGCATTCCCTTCCTTTCATTGCCTTCCGTTACTCTTTGCTTTCCTTCCGTGCATTGCCTAGCCTTGCGTTGTCGTGCCTTAGCCTTGCCTCGCCTGACCGTGCCTTGCCTTGCGTTACCCTTTCCTTGCCTTGCCGTGCATTGCCTCGCCTTGCGTTGTCGTGCATTAGCCTTGCCTTGCCTCACCGTGCCTTGCCTTGCGTTACCCTTTCCTTGCCTTGCCGTGCATTGCCTAGCCGTGCGTTGCCGTGCCTTAGCCTTGTTTCCCCTTGCCGTGCCGTTCCATCTGTTACCCTTGCCTTGCCTTGCTTTCCCTTGCCTTCCTTGCCTTCCGTTACTCTTTGCTTGCCTTCCGTGCATTGCCTAGCCTTGCGTTGTCGTGCATTCGCCTTCCTCCCCAAACCGTGCTTTGCCTTGTGTTACCCTTTCCTTGCCTTGCCGTTCATTGCCTAGCCCTGCATTGTCGTGCCTTAGCTTTGTTTCCCCTTACCGTGCCGTTCCTTTCGTTGCCCTTGCCTTCCCTTGCTTTCCCCTGCCTTCCTTGCCTTCCGTTAATCTTTGCTTGCCTTCCGTTCATTGCCTAGCCTTGCGTTGTCGTGCCTTAGCCTTGCCTCGCCTGACCGTGCCTTGCCTTGCGTTACCCTTTCCTTCCCTTGCCGTGCATTGCCTAGCCGTGCGTTGTCGTGCATTTGCCTTGCCTTGCCTCACCGTGCCTTGCCTTGCGTTACCCTTTCCTTGCCTGTCCGTGCATTGCCTAGCCGTGCGTTGTCGTGCATTAGCCTTCTCTTGCCTTACCGTGCCTTGCCTTGCGTTACCCTTTCCTTGCCTGGCCGTGCATTGCGTAGCCGTGCGTTGCCGTTCCTTAGCCTTGTTTCCCCTTGCCGTGACTTGCCTTTTGTTACACTTGCCTTGCCTTGCTTTGCCTTGCCTTCCTTTCCTTCCGTTACTCTTTCCTTGCCTAGCCGTGCACTGCCTAGCCTTGCGTTGTCGTGCATTAGCTTTGCCTCCCCAAACCGTGCCTTGCCTTGCGTTACCATTTCCTTGCCTTGCCCTGCATTGCCTAGCCCTGTGTTGTCGTACCTTAGTCTTGTTTGCCCTTACCGTGCCGTTCCTTCCGTTACCCTTGCCTTTCCCTGCTTTCCCTAGCCTTCCTTGCCTTCCGTTCCTCTTTGCTTGCCTTCCGTGCATTGCCTAGCCTTGCGTTGTCGTGCCTTAGCCTTGCCTCGCCTGACCGTGCCTTGCCTTGCGTTAGCCTTTCCTTGCCTTGCCGTGAATTGCCTAGCCGTGCGTTGCCGTGCATCAGCCTTGCCTTGCCTCACCGTGCCTTGCCTTGCGTCACCCTTACCTTGCCTTGGTTTCCCTTCCTTTCATTGCCTTCCGTTACTCTTTGCTTTCCTTCCGTGCATTGCCTAGCCTTGCGTTGTCGTGCCTTAGCCTTGCCTCGCCTGAAGTGCCTTGCCTTGCGTTACCCTTTCCTTGCCTTGCCGTGCATTGCCTAGCCGTGCGTTGCCGTGCCTTAGCCTTGTTTCCCCTTGCCGTGCCGTTCCTTCCGTTACATTTGCCTTGCCTTGCTTTCCCTTGCCTTCCTTGCCTTCCGTTACTCTTTGCTTGCCTTCCGTGCATTGCCTAGCCTTGCGTTGTCGTGCCTTAGCCTTGCCTCGCGTAACGGTGCCTTCCCTTGCGTTACTCTTTCCTTTCCTTGCCGTGCATTGGCTAGCCCTGCGTTGTCGTGCCTTAGCCTTGTTTCCCCTTACCGTGCCGTTCCTTCCGTTACCCTTGCCTTCCCCTGCTTTCCCTTGCCTTCCTTGTCTTCCGTTACTCTTTGCTTGCCTACCGTTTATTGCCTAGCCTTGCGTTGTCGTGCCTTAGCCTTGCCGCGCCTTACCGTGCCTTGCCTTGCGTTACCCTTTCCTTGCCTTACCGTGCATTGCCTAGCCTTGCGTTGTCGTGCCTTAGCCTTGCCTCGCCTGACCGTGCCTTGCCTTGCGTTACCCTTGCCTTGCCTTGCCGTGCATTGCCTAGCCGTGCGTTGTCGTGCATCAGCCTTGCCTTGCCTCACCGTGCCTTGCCTTGCGTTACCCTTTCCTTGCCTTGCCGTGCATTGCCTAGCCGTGCGTTGCCGTGCCTTAGCCTTGTTTCCCCTTGCCGTGCCGTTCCTTCTGTTACCCTTGCCTTTCCTTGCTTTCCCTTGCCTTCCTTGCCTTCCGTTACTCTTTGCTTGCCTTCCGTGCATTGCCTAGCCTTGCGTTGACGTGCATTCGCCTTGCTCCCCGAACCGTGCCTTGCCTTGCGTTACCCTTTCCTTGCCTTGCCCTGCATTGCGTAGCCCTGTGTTGTCGTGCCTTAGCCTTGTTTCCCCTTACCGTGCCGTTCCTTTCGTTACCCTTGCCTTCCCCTGCTTTCCCTTGCCTTCCTTGCCTTCCGTTACTCTTTGCTTGCCTTCCGTGCATTGCCTAGCCTTGCGTTGTCGTGCCTTAGCCTTGCCTCGCCTGACCGTGCCTTGCCTTGTGTTACCCTTTCCTTGCCTTGCCGTGCATTGCCTAGCCTTGCGTTGTCGTGCCTTAGCCTTGCCTCGCCTGACCGTGCCTTGCCTTGCGTTACCCTTTCCTTGCCTTGCCGTGCATTGCCTAGCCGTGCGTTGTCGTGCATCAGCCTTGCCTTGCCTCACCGTGCCTTGCCTTGCGTTACCCTTTCCTTGCCTTTCCGTTCATTGCCTAGCCGTGCGTTGCCGTGCCTTAGCCTTGTTTCCCCTTGCCGTGCCGTTCCTTCCGTTACCCTTGCCTTGCTTTCCCTTGCCTTCCTTGCCTTCCGTTACTCTTTGCTTGCCTTCCGTGCATTGCCTAGCCTTGCGTTGTCGTGCCTTAGCCTTGCCTCGCCGTGCCTTGCCTTGCGTTACCCTTTCCTTGCCTTGCCGTGCATTGCCTAGCCGTGCGTTGTCGTGCATTTGCCTTGCCTTGCCTCACCGTGCCTTGCCTTGCGTTACCCTTTCCTTGCCTGTCCGTGCATTGCCTAGCCGTGCGTTGTCGTGCATTAGCCTTGTCTTGCCTTACCGTGCCTTGCCTTGCGTTACCCTTTCCTTGCCTGGCCGTGCATTGCGTAGCCGTGCGTTGCCGTTCCTTAGCCTTGTTTCCCCTTGCCGTGCCTTGCCTTTTGTTACCCTTTCCTTGCCTTGCCGTGCATTGCCTAGCCGTGCGTTGTCGTGCATTAGCCTTGTCTTGCCTCACCGTGCCTTGCCTTGCGTTACCCTTTCCTTGCCTTGCCGTGCATTGCCTAGCCCTGCATTGTCGTGCCTTAGCTTTGTTTCCCCTTACCGTGCCGTTCCTTTCGTTGCCCTTGCCTTCCCTTGCTTTCCCTTGCCTTCCTTGCCTTCCGTTACTCTTTGCTTGCCTTCCGTTCATTGCCTAGCCTTGCGTTGTCGTGCCTTAGCCTTGCCTCGCCTGACCGTGCCTTGCCTTGCGTTACCCTTTCCTTGCCTTGCCGTGCATTGCCTAGCCGTGCGTTGTCGTGCATTTGCCTTGCCTTGCCTCACCGTGCCTTGCCTTGCGTTACCCCTTCCTTGCCTTCCGTTACTCTTTGCTTGCCTTCCGTGCATTGCCTAGCCTTGCGTTGTCGTGCCTTAGCCTTGCCTCGCCTGACAGTGCCTTGCCTTGCGTTACCCTTTCCTTGCCTTGCCGTGCATTGCCTAGCCGTGCGTTGTCGTGCATCAGCCTTGCCTTGCCTCACCGTGCCTTGCCTTGCGTTACCCTTTCCTTGCCTGGCCGTGCATTGCGTAGCCGTGCGTTGCCGTTCCTTAGCCTTGTTTCCCCTTGCCGTGCCTTGCCTTTTGTTACACTTGCCTTGCCTTGCTTTGCCTTGCCTTCCTTTCCTTCCGTTACTCTTTCCTTGCCTAGCCGTGCACTGCCTAGCCTTGCGTTGTCGTGCATTAGCTTTGCCTCCCCAAACCGTGCCTTGCCTTGCATTACCATTTCCTTGCCTTGCCCTGCATTGCCTAGCCCTGTGTTGTCGTGCCTTAGTCTTGTTTGCCCTTACCGTGCCGTTCCTTCCGTTACCCTTTCCTTTCCCTGCTTTCCCTAGCCTTCCTTGCCTTCCGTTCCTCTTTGCTTGCCTTCCGTGCATTGCCTAGCCTTGCGTTGTCGTGCCTTAGCCTTGCCTCGCCTGACCGTGCCTTGCCTTGCGTTACCCTTTCCTTGCCTTGCCGTGAATTGCCTAGCCGTGCGTTGTCGTGCATCAGCTTTGCCTTGCCTCACCGTGCCTTGCCTTGCGTTACCCTTACCTTGCCTTGCTTTCCCTTCCTTTCATTGCCTTCCGTTACTCTTTGCTTTCCTTCCGTGCATTGCCTAGCCTTGCGTTGTCGTGCCTTAGCCTTGCCTCGCCTGACAGTGCCTTGCCTTGCGTTACCCTTTCCTTGCCTTGCCGTGCATTGCCTAGCCGTGCGTTGCCGTGCCTTAGCCTTGTTTCCCCTTGCCGTGCCGTTCCTTCCGTTACCCTTGCCTTGCTTGCTTTCCCTTGCCTTCCTTGCCTTCCGTTACTCTTTGCTTGCCTTCCGTGCATTGCCTAGCCTTGCGTTGTCGTGCCTTAGCCTTGCCTCGCGTAACGGTGCCTTGCCTTGCGTTACCCTTTCCTTTCCTTGCCGCGCATTGGCTAGCCCTGCGTTGTCGTGCCTTAGCCTTGTTTCCCCTTACCGTGCCGTTCCTTCCGTTACCCTTGCCTTCCCCTGCTTTCCCTTGCCTTCATTGCCTTCCGTTACTCTTTGCTTGCCTTCCGTTTATTGCCTAGCCTTGCGTTGTCGTGCCTTAGCCTTGCCTCGCCTGACCGTGCCTTGCCTTGCGTTACCCTTTCCTTGCCTTGCCGTGCATTGCCTAGCCGTGCATTGTCGTGCATCAGCCTTGCCTTGCCTCACCGTGCCTTGCCTTGCGTTACCCTTTCCTTGCCTTGCCGTCCATTGCCTAGCCGTGCGTTGCCGTGCCTTAGCCTTGTTTCCCCTTGCCGTGCCGTTCCTTCTGTTACCCTTGCCTTGCCTTGCTTTCCCTTGCCTTCCTTGCCTTCCGTTACTCTTTGCTTGCCTTCCGTGCATTGCCTAGCCTTGCGTTGTCGTGCATTCGCCTTCCTCCCCAAACCGTGCCTTGCCTTGCGTTACCCTTTCCTTGCCTTGACCTGCATTGCCTAGCCCTGTGTTGTCGTGCCTTAATCTTGTTTCCCCTTACCGTGCCGTTCCTTTCGTTACCCTTGCCTTCCCCTGCTTTCCCTTGCCTTCCTTGCCTTCCGTTACTCTTTGCTTGCCTTCCGTGCATTGCCTAGCCTTGCGTTGTCGTGCCTTAGCCTTGCCTCGCCTGACCGTGCCTTGCCTTGTGTTACCCTTTCCTTGCCTTGCCGTGCATTGCCTAGCCTTGCGTTGTCGTGCCTTAGCCTTGCCTCGCCTGACCGTGCCTTGCCTTGCGTTACCCTTTCCTTGCCTTGCCGTGCATTGCCTAGCCGTGCGTTGTCGTGCATCAGCCTTGCCTTGCCTCACCGTGCCTTGCCTTGCGTTACCCTTTCCTTGCCTTTCCGTTCATTGCCTAGCCGTGCGTTGCCGTGCCTTAGCCTTGTTTCCCCTTACCGTGCCGTTCCTTCCGTTACCCTTGCCTTGCCTTGCTTTCCCTTGCCTTCCTTGCCTTCCGTTACTCTTTGCTTGCCTTCCGTACATTGCCTAGCCTTGCGTTGTCGTGCCTTAGCCTTGCCTCCCGTAACGGTGCCTTGCCTTGCGTTACCCTTTCCTTGCCTTGCCCTGCATTGCCTAGCCCTGTGTTGTCGTGCCTTAGCCTTGTTTCCCCTTACCGTGCCGTTCCTTTCGTTACCCTTGCCTTCCCCTGCTTTCCCTTGCCTTCCTTGCCTTCCGTTACTCTTTGCTTGCCTTCCGTGCATTGCCTAGCCTTGCGTTGTCCTGCCTTAGCCTTGCCTCGCCTGACCGTGCCTTGCCTTGAGTTACCCTTTCCTTGCCTTGCCGTGCATTGCCTAGCCGTGCGTTGTCGTGCATTTGCCTTGTCTTGCCTCACCGTGCATTGCCTTGCGTTACCCTTTCCTTGCCTTGCCGTGCATTGCCTAGCCCTGCATTGTCGTGCCTTAGCTTTGTTTCCCCTTACCGTGCCGTTCCTTTCGTTGCCCTTGCCTTCCCTTGCTTTCCCTTGCCTTCCTTGCCTTCCGTTACTCTTTGCTTGCCTTCCGTTCATTGCCTAGCCTTGCGTTGTCGTGCCTTAGCCTTGCCTCGCCTGACCGTGCCTTGCCTTGCGTTACCCTTTCCTTGCCTTGCCGTGCATTGCCTAGCCGTGCGTTGTCGTGCATTTGCCTTGCCTTGCCTCACCGTGCCTTGCCTTGCGTTACCCTTTCCTTGCCTGTCCGTGCATTGCCTAGCCGTGCGTTGTCGTGCATTAGCCTTGTCTTGCCTTACCGTGCCTTGCCTTGCGTTACCCTTTCCTTGCCTGGCCGTGCATTGCGTAGCCGTGCGTTGCCGTTCCTTAGCCTTGTTTCCCCTTGCCGTGCCTTGCCTTTTGTTACACTTGCCTTGCCTTGCTTTGCCTTGCCTTCCTTTCCTTCCGTTACTCTTTCCTTGCCTAGCCGTGCACTGCCTAGCCTTGCGTTGTCGTGCATTAGCTTTGCCTCCCCAAACCGTGCCTTGCCTTGCGTTACCATTTCCTTGCCTTGCCCTGCATTGCCTAGCCCTGTGTTGTCGTGCCTTAGTCTTGTTTGCCCTTACCGTGCCGTTCCTTCCGTTACCCTTGCCTTTCCCTGCTTTCCCTAGCCTTCCTTGCCTTCCGTTCCTCTTTGCTTGCCTTCCGTGCATTGCCTAGCCTTGCGTTGTCGTGCCTTAGCCTTGCCTCGCCTGACCGTGCCTTGCCTTGCGTTACCCTTTCCTTGCCTTGCCGTGAATTGCCTAGCCGTGCGTTGCCGTGCATCAGCCTTGCCTTTCTTCACCGTGCCTTGCCTTGCGTTACCCTTACCTTGCCTTGCTTTCCCTTCCTTTCATTGCCTTCCGTTACTCTTTGCTTTCCTTCCGTGCATTGCCTAGCCTTGCGTTGTCGTGCCTTAGCCTTGCCTCGCCTGACAGTGCCATGCCTTGCGTTACCCTTTCCTTGCCTTGCCGTGCATTGCCTAGCCGTGCGTTGTCGTGCATCAGCCTTGCCTTGCCTCACCGTGCCTTGCCTTGCGTTACCCTTTCCTTGCCTGGCCGTGCATTGCGTAGCCGTGCGTTGCCGTTCCTTAGCCTTGTTTCCCCTTGCCGTGCCTTGCCTTTTGTTACACTTGCCTTGCCTTGCTTTGCCTTGCCTTCCTTTCCTTCCGTTACTCTTTCCTTGCCTAGCCGTGCACTGCCTAGCCTTGCGTTGTCCTGCATTAGCTTTGCCTCCCCAAACCGTGCCTTGCCTTCCGTTACCATTTCCTTGCCTTGCCCTGCATTGCCTAGCCCTGTGTTGTCGTGCCTTAGTCTTGTTTGCCCTTACCGTGCCGTTCCTTCCGTTCCCCTTTCCTTTCCCTGCTTTCCCTAGCCTTCCTTGCCTTCCGTTCCTCTTTGCTTGCCTTCCGTGCATTGCCTAGCCTTGCGTTGTCGTGCCTTAGCCTTGCCTCGCCTGACCGTGCCTTGCCTTGCGTTACCCTTTCCTTGCCTTGCCGTGAATTGCCTAGCCGTGCGTTGTCGTGCATCAGCCTTGCCTTGCCTCACCGTGCCTTGCCTTGCGTTACCCTTACCTTGCCTTGCTTTCCCTTCCTTTCATTGCCTTCCGTTACTCTTTGCTTTCCTTCCGTGCATTGCCTAGCCTTGCGTTGTCGTGCCTTAGCCTTGCCTCGCCTGACAGTGCCTTGCCTTGCGTTACCCTTTCCTTGCCTTGCCGTGCATTGCCTAGCCGTGCGTTGCCGTGCCTTAGCCTTGTTTCCCCTTGCCGTGCCGTTCCTTCCGTTACCCTTGCCTTGCTTGCTTTCCCTTGCCTTCCTTGCCTTCCGTTACTCTTTGCTTGCCTTCCGTGCATTGCCTAGCCTTGCGTTGTCGTGCCTTAGCCTTGCCTCGCGTAACGGTGCCTTGCCTTGCGTTACCCTTTCCTTTCCTTGCCGCGCATTGGCTAGCCCTGCGTTGTCGTGCCTTAGCCTTGTTTCCCCTTACCGTGCCGTTCCTTCCGTTACCCTTGCCTTCCCCTACTTTCCCTTGCCTTCATTGCCTTCCGTTACTCTTCGCTTGCCTTCCGTTTATTGCCTAGCCTTGCGTTGTCGTGCGTTAGCCTTGCCTCGCCTGACCGTGCCTTGCCTTGCGTTACCCTTTCCTTGCCTTGCCGTGCATTGCCTAGCCGTGCGTTGTCGTGCATCAGCCTTGCCTTGCCTCACCGTGCCTTGCCTTGCGTTACCCTTTCCTTGCCTTGCCGTCCATTGCCTAGCCGTGCGTTGCCGTGCCTTAGCCTTGTTTCCCCTTGCCGTGCCGTTCCTTCTGTTACCCTTGCCTTGCCTTGCTTTCCCTTGCCTTCCTTGCCTTCCGTTACTCTTTGCTTGCCTTCCGTGCATTGCCTAGCCTTGCGTTGTCGTGCATTCGCCTTCCTCCGCAAACCGTGCCTTGCCTTGCGTTACCCTTTCCTTGCCTTGCCCTGCATTGCCTAGCCCTGTGTTGTCGTGCCTTAGCCTTGTTTCCCCTTACCGTGCCGTTCCTTTCGTTACCCTTGCCTTCCCCTGCTTTCCCTTGCCTTCCTTGCCTTCCGTTACTCTTTGCTTGCCTTCCGTGCATTGCCTAGCCTTGCGTTGTCGTGCCTTAGCCTTGCCTCGCCTGACCGTGCCTTGCCTTGTGTTACCCTTCCCTTGCCTTGCCGTGCATTGCCTAGCCTTGCGTTGTCGTGCCTTAGCCTTGCCTCGCCTGACCGTGCCTTGCCTTGCGTTACCCTTTCCTTGCCTTGCCGTGCATTGCCTAGCCGTGCGTTGTCGTGCATCAGCCTTGCCTTGCCTCACCGTGCCTTGCCTTGCGTTACCCTTTCCTTGCCTTTCCGTTCATTGCCTAGCCGTGCGTTGCCGTGCCTTAGCCTTGTTTCCCCTTACCGTGCCGTTCCTTCCGTTACCCTTGCCTTGCCTTGCTTTCCCTTGCCTTCCTTGCCTTCCGTTACTCTTTGCTTGCCTTCCGTGCATTGCCTAGCCTTGCGTTGTCGTGCCTTAGCCTTGCCTCCCGTAACGGTGCCTTGCCTTGCGTTACCCTTTCCTTGCCTTGCCCTGCATTGCCTAGCCCTGTGTTGTCGTGCCTTAGCCTTGTTTCCCCTTACCGTGCCGTTCCTTTCGTTACCCTTGCCTTCCCCTGCTTTCCCTTGCCTTCCTTGCCTTCCGTTACTCTTTGCTTGCCTTCCGTGCATTGCCTAGCCTTGCGTTGTCGTGCCTTAGCCTTGCCTCGCCTGACCGTGCCTTGCCTTGAGTTACCCTTTCCTTGCCTTGCCGTGCATTGCCTAGCCGTGCGTTGTCGTGCATTTGCCTTGTCTTGCCTCACCGTGCTTTGCCTTGCGTTACCCTTTCCTTGCCTTGCCGTGCATTGCCTAGCCCTGCATTGTCGTGCCTTAGCTTTGTTTCCCCTTACCGTGCCGTTCCTTTCGTTGCCCTTGCCTTCCCTTGCTTTCCCTTGCCTTCCTTGCCTTCCGTTACTCTTTGCTTGCCTTCCGTTCATTGCCTAGCCTTGCGTTGTCGTGCCTTAGCCTTGCCTCGCCTGACCGTGCCTTGCCTTGCGTTACCCTTTCCTTGCCTTGCCGTGCATTGCCTAGCCGTGCGTTGTCGTGCATTTGCCTTGCCTTGCCTCACCGTGCCTTGCCTTGCGTTACCCTTTCCTTGCCTGTCCGTGCATTGCCTAGCCGTGCGTTGTCGTGCATTAGCCTTGTCTTGCCTTACCGTGCCTTGCCTTGCGTTACCCTTTCCTTGCCTGGCCGTGCATTGCGTAGCCGTGCGTTGCCGTTCCTTAGCCTTGTTTCCCCTTGCCGTGCCTTGCCTTTTGTTACACTTGCCTTGCCTTGCTTTGCCTTGCCTTCCTTTCCTTCCGTTACTCTTTCCTTGCCTAGCCGTGCACTGCCTAGCCTTGCGTTGTCGTGCATTAGCTTTGCCTCCCCAAACCGTGCCTTGCCTTGCGTTACCATTTCCTTGCCTTGCCCTGCATTGCCTAGCCCTGTGTTGTCGTGCCTTAGTCTTGTTTGCCCTTACCGTGCCGTTCCTTCCGTTACCCTTGCCTTTCCCTGCTTTCCCTAGCCTTCCTTGCCTTCCGTTCCTCTTTGCTTGCCTTCCGTGCATTGCCTAGCCTTGCGTTGTCGTGCCTTAGCCTTGCCTCGCCTGACCGTGCCTTGCCTTGCGTTACCCTTTCCTTGCCTTGCCGTGAATTGCCTAGCCGTGCGTTGCCGTGCATCAGCCTTGCCTTTCCTCACCGTGCCTTGCCTTGCGTTACCCTTACCTTGCCTTGCTTTCCCTTCCTTTCATTGCCTTCCGTTACTCTTTGCTTTCCTTCCGTGCCTTGCCTAGCCTTGCGTTGTCGTGCCTTAGCCTTGCCTCGCCTGACAGTGCCTTGCCTTGCGTTACCCTATCCTTGCCTTGCCGTGCATTGCCTAGCCGTGCGTTGTCGTGCATCAGCCTTGCCTTGCCTCACCGTGCCTTGCCTTGCGTTACCCTCTCCTTGCCTGGCCGTGCATTGCGTAGCCGTGCGTTGCCGTTCCTTAGCCTTGTTTCCCCTTGCCGTGCCTTGCCTTTTGTTACACTTGCCTTGCCTTGCTTTCCCTTGCCTTCCTTTCCTTCCGTTACTCTTTCCTTGCCTAGCCGTGCACTGCCTAGCCTTGCGTTGTCGTGCATTAGCTTTGCCTCCCCAAACCGTGCCTTGCCTTGCGTTACCATTTCCTTGCCTTGCCCTGCATTGCCTAGCCCTGTGTTGTCGTGCCTTAGTCTTGTTTGCCCTTACCGTGCCGTTCCTTCCGTTACCCTTTCCTTTCCCTGCTTTCCCTAGCCTTCCTTGCCTTCCGTTCCTCTTTGCTTGCCTTCCGTGCATTGCCTAGCCTTGCGTTGTCGTGCCTTATCCTTGCCTCGCCTGACCGTGCCTTGCCTTGCGTTACCCTTTCCTTGCCTTGCCGTGAATTGCCTAGCCGTGCGTTGTCGTGCATCAGCCTTGCCTTGCCTCACCGTGCCTTGCCTTGCGTTACCCTTACCTTGCCTTGCTTTCCCTTCCTTTCATTGCCTTCCGTTACTCTTTGCTTTCCTTCCGTGCATTGCCTAGCCTTGCGTTGTCGTGCCTTAGCCTTGCCTCGCCTGACAGTGCCTTGCCTTGAGTTACCCTTTCCTTGCCTTGCCGTGCATTGCCTAGCCGTGCGTTGCCGTGCCTTAGCCTTGTTTCCCCTTGCCGTGCCGTTCCTTCCGTTACCCTTGCCTTGCTTGCTTTCCCTTGCCTTCCTTGCCTTCCGTTACTCTTTGCTTGCCTTCCGTGCATTGCCTAGCCTTGCGTTGTCGTGCCTTAGCCTTGCCTCGCGTAACGGTGCCTTGCCTTGCGTTACCCTTTCCGTTCCTTGCCGCGCATTGGCTAGCCCTGCGTTGTCGTGCCTTAGCCTTGTTTCCCCTTACCGTGCCGTTCCTTCCGTTACCCTTGCCTTCCCCTGCTTTCCCTTGCCTTCATTGCCTTCCGTTACTCTTTGCTTGCCTTCCGTTTATTGCCTAGCCTTGCTTTGTCGTGCCTTAGCCTTGCCTCGCCTGACCGTGCCTTGCCTTGCGTTACCCTTTCCTTGCCTTGCCGTGCATTGCCTAGCCGTGCGTTGTCGTGCATCAGCCTTGCCTTGCCTCACCGTGCCTTGCCTTGCGTTACCCTTTCCTTGCCTTGCCGTCCATTGCCTAGCCGTGCGTTGCCGTGCCTTAGCCTTGTTTCCCCTTGCCGTGCCGTTCCTTCTGTTACCCTTGCCTTGCCTTGCTTTCCCTTGCCTTCCTTGCCTTCCGTTATTCTTTGTCTGCCTTCCGTGCATTGCCTAGCCTTGCGTTGTCGTGCATTCGCCTTCCTCCCCAAACCGTGCCTTGCCTTGCGTTACCCTTTCCTTGCCTTGCCCTGCATTGCCTAGCCCTGTGTTGTCGTGCCTTAGCCTTGTTTCCCCTTAAAGTGCCGTTCCTTTCGTTACCCTTGCCTTCCCCTGCTTTCCCTTGCCTTCCTTGCCTTCCGTTACTCTTTGCTTGCCTTCCGTACATTGCCTAGCCTTGCGTTGTCGTGCATTAGCCTTGCCTCGCCTGACCGTGCCTTGCCTTGCGTTACCCTTTCCTTGCCTTGCCGTGCATTGCCTAGCCGTGCGTTGTCGTGCATTTGCCTTGCCTTGCCTCACCGTGCCTTGCCTTGCTTTACCCTTTCCTTGCCTGTCCGTGCATTGCCTAGCCGTGCGTTGTCGTGCATTAGCCTTGTCTTGCCTTACCGTGCCTTGCCTTGCGTTACCCTTTCCTTGCCTGGCCGTGCATTGCGTAGCCGTGCGTTGCCGTTCCTTAGCCTTGTTTCCCCTTGCCGTGACTTGCCTTTTGTTACACTTGCCTTGCCTTGCTTTGCCTTCCCTTCCTTTCCTTCCGTTACTCTTTCCTTGCCTAGCCGTGCACTGCCTAGCCTTGCGTTGTCGTGCATTAGCTTTGCCTCCCCAAACCGTGCCTTGCCTTGCGTTACCATTTCCTTGCCTTGCCCTGCATTGCCTAGCCCTGTGTTGTCGTACCTTAGTCTTGTTTGCCCTTACCGTGCCGTTCCTTCCGTTACCCTTGCCTTTCCCTGCTTTCCCTAGCCTTCCTTGCCTTCCGTTCCTCTTTGCTTGCCTCCTGTGCATTGCCTAGCCTTGCGTTGTCGTGCCTTAGCCTTGCCTCGCCTGACCGTGCCTTGCCTTGCGTTACCCTTACCTTGCCTTGCCGTGAATTGCCTAGCCGTGCGTTGCCGTGCATCAGCCTTGCCTTGCCTCACCGTGCCTTGCCTTGCGTTACCCTTACCTTGCCTTGGTTTCCCTTCCTTTCATTGCCTTCCGTTACTCTTTGCTTTCCTTCCGTGCATTGCCTAGCCTTGCGTTGTCGTGCCTTAGCCTTGCCTCGCCTGAAGTGCCTTGCCTTGCGTTACCCTTTCCTTGCCTTGCCGTGCATTGCCTAGCCGTGCGTTGCCGTGCCTTAGCCTTGTTTCCCCTTGCCGTGCCGTTCCTTCCGTTACCTTTGCCTTGCCTTGCTTTCCCTTGCCTTCCTTGCCTTCCGTTACTCTTTGCTTGCCTTCCGTGCATTGCCTAGCCTTGCGTTGTCGTGCCTTAGCCTTGCCTCGCGTAACGGTGCCTTCCCTTGCGTTACTCTTTCCTTTCCTTGCCGTGCATTGGCTAGCCCTGCGTTGTCGTGCCTTAGCCTTGTTTCCCCTTACCGTGCCGTTCCTTCCGTTACCCTTGCCTTCCCCTGCTTTCCCTTGCCTTCCTTGCCTTCCGTTACTCTTTGCTTGCCTACCGTTTATTGCCTAGCCTTGCGTTGTCGTGCCTTAGCCTTGCCGCGCATTACCGTGCCTTGCCTTGCGTTACCCTTTCCTTGCCTTACCGTGCATTGCCTAGCCTTGCGTTGTCGTGCCTTAGCCTTGCCTCGCCTGACCGTGCCTTGCCTTGCGTTACCCTTGCCTTGCCTTGCCGTGCATTGCCTAGCCGTGCGTTGTCGTGCATCAGCCTTGCCTTGCCTCACCGTGCCTTGCCTTGCGTTACCCTTTCCTTGCCTTGCCGTGCATTGCCTAGCCGTGCGTTGCCGTGCCTTAGCCTTGTTTCCCCTTGCCGTGCCGTTCCTTCTGTTACCCTTGCCTTTCCTTGCTTTCCCTTGCCTTCCTTGCCTTCCGTTACTCTTTGCTTGCCTTCCGTGCATTGCCTAGCCTTGCGTTGTCGTGCATTCGCCTTCCTCCCCGAACCGTGCCTTGCCTTGCGTTACCCTTTCCTTGCCTTGCCCTGCATTTCCTAGCCCTGTGTTGTCGTGCCTTAGCCTTGTTTCCCCTTACCGTGCCGTTCCTTCCGTTACCCTTGCCTTGCCTTGCTTTCCCTTGCCTTCCTTGCCTTCCGTTACTCTTTGCTTGCCTTCCGTGCATTGCCTAGCCTTGCGTTGTCGTGCCTTAGCCTTGCCTCGCGTAACGGTGCCTTGCCTTGCGTTACCCTTTCCTTGCCTTGCCCTGCATTGCCTAGACCTGTGTTGTCGTGCCTTAGCCTTGTTTCCCCTTACCGTGCCGTTCCTTTCGTTACCCTTGCCTTCCCCTGCTTTCCCTTGCCTTCCTTGCCTTCCGTTACTCTTTGCTTGCCTTCCGTGCATTGCCTAGCCTTGCGTTGTCGTGCCGTAGCCTTGCCTCGCCTGACCGTGCCTTGCCTTGAGTTACCCTTTCCTTGCCTTCCGTGCATTGCCTAGCCTTGCGTTGTCGTGCCTTAGCCTTGCCTCGCCTGACCGTGCCTTGCCTTGCGTTACCCTTTCCTTGCCTTGCCGTGAATTGCCTAGCCGTGCGTTGCCGTGCATCAGCCTTGCCTTGCCTCACCGTGCCTTGCCTTGCGTTACCCTTACCTTGCCTTGGTTTCCCTTACTTTCATTGCCTTCCGTTACTCTTTGCTTTCCTTCCGTGCATTGCCTAGCCTTGCGTTGTCGTGCCTTAGCCTTGCCTCGCCTGAAGTGCCTTGCCTTCGGTTACCCTTTCCTTGCTTTCCCGTGCATTGCCTAGCCGTGCGTTGCCGTGCCTTAGCCTTGTTTCCCCTTGCCGTGCCGTTCCTTCCATTACCTTTGCCTTGCCTTGCTTTCCCTTGCCTTCCTTGCCTTCCGTTACTCTTTGCTTGCCTTCCGTGCATTGCCTAGCCTTGCGTTGTCGTGCCTTAGCCTTGCCTCGCGTAACGGTGCCTTCCCTTGCGTTACTCTTTCCTTTCCTTGCCGTGCATTGGCTAGCCCTGCGTTGTCGTGCCTTAGCCTTGTTTCCCCTTACCGTGCCGTTCCTTCCGTTACCCTTGCCTTCCCCTGCTTTCCCTTGCCTTCCTTGCCTTCCGTTACTCTTTGCTTGCCTTCCGTTTATTGCCTCGCCTTGCGTTGTCGTGCCTTAGCCTTGCCGCGCCTTACCGTGCCTTGCCTTGCGTTACCCTTTCCTTGCCTTACCGTGCATTGCCTAGCCTTGCGTTGTCGTGCCTTAGCCTTGCCTCGCCTGACCGTGCCTTGCCTTGCGTTACCCTTGCCTTGCCTTGCCGTGCATTGCCTAGCCGTGCGTTGTCGTGCATTAGCCTTGCCTTGCCTCACCGTACCTTGCCTTGCGTTACCATTTCCTTGCCTTGCCGTGCATTGCCTAGCCGTGCGTTGTCGTGCCTTAGCCTTGTTTCCCCTTGCCGTGCCGTTCCTTCTGTTACCCTTGCCTTGCCTTGCTTTCCCTTGCCTTCCTTGCCTTCCGTTACTCTTTGCTTGCCTTCCGTGCATTGCCTAGCCTTGCGTTGTCGTGCATTCGCCTTCCTCCCCGAACCGTGCCTTGCCTTGCGTTACCCTTTCCTTGCCTTGCCCTGCATTGCGTAGCCCTGTGTTGTCGTGCCTTAGCCTTGTTTCCCCTTACCGTGCCGTTCCTTTCGTTACCCTTGCCTTCCCCTGCTTTCCCTTGCCTTCCTTGCCTTCCGTTACTCTTTGCTTGCCTTCCGTGCATTGCCTAGCCTTGCGTTGTCGTGCCTTAGCCTTGCCTCGCCTGACCGTGCCTTGCCTTGTGTTACCCTTTCCTTGCCTTGCCGTGCATTGCCTAGCCGTGCGTTGTCGTGCCTTAGCCTTGCCTCGCCTGACAGTGCCTTGCCTTGCGTTACCCTTTCCTTGCCTTGCCGTGCATTGCCTAGCCGTGCGTTGTCGTGCATCAGCCTTGCCTTGCCTCACCGTGCCTTGCCTTGCGTTACCCTTTCCTTGCCTTTCCGTTCATTGCCTAGCCGTGCGTTGCCGTGCCTTAGCCTTGTTTCCCCTTACCGTGCCGTTCCTTCCGTTACCCTTGCCTTGCCTTGCTTTCCCTTGCCTTCCATGCCTTCCGTTACTCTTTGCTTGCCTTCCGTGCATTGCCTAGCCTTGCGTTGTCGTGCCTTAGCCTTGCCTCCCGTAACGGTGCCTTGCCTTGCGTTACCCTTTCCTTGCCTTGCCCTGCATTGCCTAGCCCTGTGTTGTCGTGCCTTTGCCTTGTTTCCCCTTACCGTGCCGTTCCTTTCGTTACCCTTGCCTTCCCCTGCTTTCCCTTGCCTTCCTTGCCTTCCGTTACTCTTTGCTTGCCTTCCGTGCATTGCCTAGCCTTGCGTTGTCGTGCCTTAGCCTTGCCTCGCCTGACCGTGCCTTGCCTTGAGTTACCCTTTCCTTGCCTTGCCGTGCATTGCCTAGCCGTGCGTTGTCGTGCATTTGCCTTGTCTTGCCTCACCGTGCTTTGCCTTGCGTTACCCTTTCCTTGCCTTGCCGTGCATTGCCTAGCCCTGCATTGTCGTGCCTTAGCTTTGTTTCCCCTTACCGTGCCGTTCCTTTCGTTGCCCTTGCCTTCCCTTGCTTTCCCTTGCCTTCCTTGCCTTCCGTTACTCTTTGCTTGCCTTCCGTTCATTGCCTAGCCTTGCGTTGTCGTGCCTTAGCCTTGCCTCGCCTGACCGTGCCTTGCCTTGCGTTACCCTTTCCTTGCCTTGCCGTGCATTGCCTAGCCGTGCGTTGTCGTGCATTTGCCTTGCCTTGCCTCACCGTGCCTTGCCTTGCGTTACCCTTTCCTTGCCTGTCCGTGCATTGCCTAGCCGTGCGTTGTCGTGCATTAGCCTTGTCTTGCCTTACCGTGCCTTGCCTTGCGTTACCCTTTCCTTGCCTGGCCGTGCATTGCGTAGCCGTGCGTTGCCGTTCCTTAGCCTTGTTTCCCCTTGCCGTGCCTTGCCTTTTGTTACACTTGCCTTGCCTTGCTTTGCCTTGCCTTCCTTTCCTTCCGTTACTCTTTCCTTGCCTAGCCGTGCACTGCCTAGCCTTGCGTTGTCGTGCATTAGCTTTGCCTCCCCAAACCGTGTCTTGCCTTGCGTTACCATTTCCTTGCCTTGCCCTGCATTGCCTAGCCCTGTGTTGTCGTGCCTTAGTCTTGTTTGCCCTTACCGTGCCGTTCCTTCCGTTACCCTTGCCTTTCCCTGCTTTCCCTAGCCTTCCTTGCCTTCCGTTCCTCTTTGCTTGCCTTCCGTGCATTGCCTAGCCTTGCGTTGTCGTGCCTTAGCCTTGCCTCGCCTGACCGTGCCTTGCCTTGCGTTACCCTTTCCTTGCCTTGCCGTGAATTGCCTAGCCGTGCGTTGCCGTGCATCAGCCTTGCCTTGCCTCACCGTGCCTTGCCTTGCGTTACCCTTACCTTGCCTTGCTTTCCCTTCCTTTCATTGCCTTCCGTTACTCTTTGCTTTCCTTCCGTGCATTGCCTAGCCTTGCGTTGTCGTGCCTTAGCCTTGCCTCGCCTGACAGTGCCTTGCCTTGCGTTACCCTTTCCTTGCCTTGCCGTGCATTGCCTAGCCGTGCGTTGTCGTGCATCAGCCTTGCCTTGCCTCACCGTGCCTTGCCTTGCGTTACCCTTACCTTGCCTTTCCGTTCATTGCCTAGCCGTGCGTTGCCGTGCCTTAGCCTTGTTTCCCCTTACCGTGCCGTTCCTTCCGTTACCCTTGCCTTTCCTTGCTTTCCCTTGCCTTCCTTGCCTTCCGTTACTCTTTGCTTGCCTTCCGTGCATTGCCTAGCCTTGCGTTGTCGTGCCTTAGCCTTGCCTCCCGTAACGGTGCCTTGCCTTGCGTTACCCTTTCCTTGCCTTGCCCTGCATTGCCTAGCCCTGTGTTGTCGTGCCTTAGCCTTGTTTCCCCTTACCGTGCCGTTCCTTTCGTTACCCGTGCCTTCCCCTGCTTTCCCTAGCCTTCCTTGCCTTCCGTTACTCTTTGCTTGCCTTCCGTGCATTGCCTAGCCTTGCGTTGTCGTGCCGTAGCCTTGCCTCGCCTGACCGTGCCTTGCCTTGAGTTACCCTTTCCTTGCCTTGCCGTGCATTGCCTAGCCGTGCGTTGTCGTGCATTTGCCTTGTCTTGCCTCACCGTGCTTTGCCTTGCGTTACCCTTTCCTTGCCTTGCCGTGCATTGCCTAGCCCTGCATTGTCGTGCCTTAGCTTTGTTTCCCCTTACCGTGCCGTTCCTTTCGTTGCCCTTGACTTCCCTTGCTTTCCCTTGCCTTCCTTGCCTTCCGTTACTCTTTGCTTGCCTTCCGTTCATTGCCTAGCCTTGCGTTGTCGTGCCTTAGCCTTGCCTCGCCTGACCGTGCCTTGCCTTGCGTTACCCTTTCCTTGCCTTGCCGTGCATTGCCTAGCCGTGCATAGTCGTGCATTTGCCTTGCCTTGCCTCACCGTGCCTTGCCTTGCGTTACCCTTTCCTTGCCTGTCCGTGCATTGCCTAGCCGTGCGTTGTCGTGCATTACCCTTGTCTTGCCTTACCGTGCCTTGCCTTGCGTTACCCTTTCCTTGCCTGGCCGTGCATTGCGTAGCCGTGCGTTGCCGTTCCTTAGCCTTGTTTCCCCTTGCCGTGCCTTGCCTTTTGTTACACTTGCCTTGCCTTGCTTTGCCTTGCCTTCCTTTCCTTCCGTTACTCTTTCCTTGCCTAGCCGTGCACTGCCTAGCCTTGCGTTGTCGTGCATTAGCTTTGCCTCCCCAAACCGTGCCTTGCCTTGCGTTACAATTTCCTAGCCTTGCCCTGCATTGCCTAGCCCTGTGTTGTCGTGCCTTAGTCTTGTTTGCCCTTACCGTGCCGTTCCTTCCGTTACCCTTGCCTTTCCCTGCTTTCCCTAGCCTTCCTTGCCTTCCGTTCCTCTTTGCTTGCCTTCCGTGCATTGCCTAGCCTTGCGTTGTCGTGCCTTAGCCTTGCCTCGCCTGACCGTGCCTTGCCTTGCGTTACCCTTTCCTTGCCTTGCCGTGAATTGCCTAGCCGTGCGTTGCCGTGCATCAGCCTTGCCTTGCCTCACCGTGCCTTGCCTTGCGTTACCCTTACCTTGCCTTGCTTTCCCTTCCTTTCATTGCCTTCCGTTACTCTTTGCTTTCCTTCCGTGCATTGCCTAGCCTTGCGTTGTCGTGCCTTAGCCTTGCCTCGCCTGACAGTGCCTTGCCTTGCGTTACCCTTTCCTTGCCTTGCCGTGCATTGCCTAGCCGTGCGTTGTCGTGCATCAGCCTTGCCTTGCCTCACCGTGCCTTGCCTTGCGTTACCCTTTCCTTGCCTTTCCGTTCATTGCCTAGCCGTGCGTTGCCGTGCCTTAGCCTTGTTTCCCCTTGCCGTGCCGTTCCTTCCGTTACCCTTGCCTTGCCTTGCTTGCCCTTGCCTTCCTTGCCTTCCGTTACTCTTTGCTTGCCTTCCGTGCATTGCCTAGCCTTGCGTTGTCGTGCCTTAGCCTTGCCTCCCGTAACGGTGCCTTGCCTTGCGTTACCCTTTCCTTGCCTTGCCGTGCATTGCCTAGCCCTGCGTTGTCGTGCCTTAGCCTTGTTTCCCCTTACCGTGCCGTTCCTTCCGTTACCCTTGCCTTCCCCTGCTTTCCCTTGCCTTCCTTGCCTTCCGTTACTCTTTGCTTGCCTTCCGTGCATTGCCTAGCCTTGCGTTGTCGTGCCGTAGCCTTGCCTCGCCTGACCGTGCCTTGCCTTGCGTTACCCTTTCCTTGCCTTGCCGTGCATTGCCTAGCCGTGCGTTGTCGTGCATTAGCCTTGCCTTGCCTCACCGTGCCTTGCCTTGCGTTACCCCTTCCTTGCCTTGCCGTGCATTGCCTAGCCCTGCGTTGTCGTGCCTTAGCCTTGTTTCCCCTTACCGTGCCGTTCCTTTCGTTGCCCTTGACTTCCCTTGCTTTCCCTTGCCTTCCTTGCCTTCCGTTACTCTTTGCTTGCCTTCCGTTCATTGCCTAGCCTTGCGTTGTCGTGCCTTAGCCTAGCCTCGCCTGACCGTGCCTTGCCTTGCGTTACCCTTTCCTTGCCTTGCCGTGCATTGCCTAGCCGTGCGTTGTCGTGCATTTGCCTTGCCTTGCCTCACCGTGCCTTGCCTTGCGTTACCCTTTCCTTGCCTGGCCGTGCATTGCGTAGCCGTGCGTTGCCGTTCCTTAGCCTTGTTTCCCCTTGCCGTGCCTTGCCTTTTGTTACACTTGCCTTGCCTTGCTTTGCCTTGCCTTCCTTTACTTCCGTTACTCTTTCCTTGCCTAGCCGTGCACTGCCTAGCCTTGCGTTGTCGTGCATTAGCTTTGCCTCCCCAAACCGTGCCTTGCCTTGCGTTACCATTTCCTTGCCTTGCCCTGCATTGCCTAGCCCTCTGTTGTCGTGCCTTAGTCTTGTTTGCCCTTACCGTGCCGTTCCTTCCGTTACCCTTGCCTTTCCCTGCTTTCCCTAGCCTTCCTTGCCTTCCGTTCCTCTTTGCTTGCCTTCCGTGCATTGCCTAGCCTTGCGTTGTCGTGCCTTAGCCTTGCCTCGCCTGACCGTGCCTTGCCTTGCGTTACCCTTTCCTTGCCTTGCCGTGAATTGCCTAGCCGTGCGTTGCCGTGCATCAGCCTTGCCTTGCCTCACCGTGCCTTGCCTTGCGTTACCCTTACCTTGCCTTGCTTTCCCTTCCTTTCATTGCCTTCCGTTACTCTTTGCTTTCCTTCCGTGCATTGCCTAGCCTTGCGTTGTCGTGCCTTAGCCTTGCCTCGCCTGACAGTGCCTTGCCTTGCGTTACCCTTGCCTTGCCTTGCCGTGCATTGCCAAACCGTGCGTTGTCGTGCATCAGCCTTGCCTTGCCTCACCGTGCCTTGCCTTGCGTTACCCTTTCCTTGCCTTGCCGTGCATTGCCTAGCCGTGCGTTGCCGTGCCTTAGCCTTGTTTCCCCTTGCCGTGCCGTTCCTTCTGTTACCCTTGCCTTTCCTTGCTTTCCCTTGCCTTCCTTGCCTTCCGTTACTCTTTGCTTGCCTTCCGTGCATTGCCTAGCCTTGCGTTGTCGTGCATTCGCCTTCCTCCCCGAACCGTGCCTTGCCTTGCGTTACCCTTTCCTTGCCTTGCCTTGCATTGCGTAGTCCTGTGTTGTCGTGCCTTAGCCTTGTTTCCCCTTACCGTGCCGTTCCTTTCGTTACCCTTGCCTTCCCCTGCTTTCCCTTGCCTTCCTTGCCTTCCGTTACTCTTTGCTTGCCTTCCGTGCATTGCCTAGCCTTCCGTTGTCGTGCCTTAGCCTTGCCTCGCCTGACCGTGCCTTGCCTTGCGTTACCCTTTCCTTGCCTTGCCGTGCATTGCCTAGCCGTGCGTTGTCGTGCCTTAGCCTTGCCTCGCCTGACCGTGCCTTGCCTTGCGTTACCCTTTCCTTGCCTTGCCGTGCATTGCCTAGCCGTGCGTTGTCGTGCATCAGCCTTGCCTTGCCTCACCGTGCCTTGCCTTGCGTTACCCTTTCCTTCCCTTTCCGTTCATTGCCTAGCCGTGCGTTGCCGTGCCTTAGCCTTGTTTCCCCTTACCGTGCCGTTCCTTCCGTTACCCTTGCCTTGCCTTGCTTTCCCTTGGCTTCCTTGCCTTCCGTTACTCTTTGCTTGCCTTCCGTGCATTGCCTAGCCTTGCGTTGTCGTGCCTTAGCCTTGCCTCCCGTAACGGTGCCTTGCCTTGCGTTACCCTTTCCTTGCCTTGCCCTGCATTGCCTAGCCCTGTGTTGTCGTGCCTTTGCCTTGTTTCCCCTTACCGTGCCGTTCCTTTCGTTACCCTTGCCTTCCCCTGCTTTCCCTTGCCTTCCTTGCCTTCCGTTACTCTTTGCTTGCCTTCCGTTCATTGCCTAGCCTTGCGTTGTCGTGCCTTAGCCTTGCCTCGCCTGACCGTGCCTTGCCTTGCGTTACCCTTTCCTTGCCTTGCCGTGCATTGCCTAGCCGTGCGTTGTCGTGCATTTGCCTTGCCTTGCCTCACCGTGCCTTGCCTTGCGTTACCCTTTCCTTTCCTGGCCGTGCATTGCCTAGCCGTGCGTTGTCGTGCATTAGCCTTGTCTTGCCTTACCGTGCCTTGCCTTGCGTTACCCTTTCCTTGCCTGGCCGTGCATTGCGTAGCCGTGCGTTGCCGTTCCTTAGCCTTGTTTCCCTTTGCCGTGCCTTGCCTTTTGTTACACTTGCCTTGCCTTGCTTTGCCTTGCCTTCCTTTCCTTCCGTTACTCTTTCCTTGCCTAGCCGTGCACTGCCTAGCCTTGCGTTGTCGTGCATTAGCTTTGCCTCCCCAAACCGTGCCTTGCCTTGCGTTACCATTTCCTTGCCTTGCCCTGCATTGCCTAGCCCTGTGTTGTCGTGCCTTAGTCTTGTTTGCCCTTACCGTGCCGTTCCTTCCGTTACCCTTGCCTTTCCCTGCTTTCCCTAGCCTTCCTTGCCTTCCGTGCATTGCCTAGCCTTGCGTTGTCGTGCCTTAGCCTTGCCTCGCCTGACCGTGCCTTGCCTTGCGTTACCCTTTCCTTGCCTTGCCGTGAATTGCCTAGCCGTGCGTTGTCGTGCATCAGCCTTGCCTTGCCTCACCGTGCCTTGCTTTGCGTTACCCTTACCTTGCCTTGCTTTCCCTTCTTTTCATTGCCTTCCGTTACTCTTTGCTTTCCTTCCGTGCATTGCCTAGCCTTGCGTTGTCGTGCCTTAGCCTTGCCTCGCCTGACAGTGCCTTGCCTTGCGTTACCCTTTCCTTGCCTTGCCGTGCATTGCCTAGCCGTGCGTTGTCGTGCCTTAGCCTTGTTTCCCCTTGCCGTGCCGTTCCTTCCGTTACCCTTGCCTCGCTTTCCCTTGCCTTCCTTGCCTTCCGTTACTCTTTGCTTGCCTTCCGTGCATTGCCTAGCCTTGCGTTGTCGTGCCTTAGCCTTGCCTCGCGTAACGGTGCCTTGCCTTGCGTTACCCTTTCCTTTCCTTGCCGTGCATTGGCTAGCCCTGCGTTGTCGTGCCTTAGCCTTGTTTCCCCTTACCGTGCCGTTCCTTACGTTACCCTTGCCTTCCCCTGCTTTCCCTTGCCTTCCTTGCCTTCCGTTACTCTTTGCTTGCCTTCCGTTTATTGCCTAGCCTTGCGTTGTCGTGCCTTAGCCTTGCCGCGCCTTACCGTGCCTTGCCTTGCGTTACCCTTTCCTTGCCTTACCGTGCATTGCCTAGCCTTGCGTTGTCGTGCCTTAGCCTTGCCTCGCCTGACCGTGCCTTGCCTTGCGTTACCCTTGCCGTGCCTTGCCGTGCATTGCCTAGCCGTGCGTTGTCGTGCATCAGCCTTGCCTTGCCTCACCGTGCCTTGCCTTGCTTTACCCTTTCCTTGCCTTGCCGTGCATTGCCTAGCCGTGCGTTGTCGTGCCTTAGCCTTGTTTCCCCTTGCCGTGCCGTTCCTTCCGTTACCCTTGCCTTTCCTTGCTTTCCCTTGCCTTCCTTGCCTTCCGTTACTCTTTGCTTGCCTTCCGTGCATTGCCTAGCCTTGCGTTGTCGTGCATTCGCCTTCCTCCCCGAACCGTGCCTTGCCTTGCGTTACCCTTTCCTTGCCTTGCCCTGCATTGCGTAGCCCTGTGTTGTCGTGCCTTAGCCTTGTTTCCCCTTACCGTGCCGTTCCTTTCGTTACCCTTGCCTTCCCCTGCTTTCCCTTGCCTTCCTTGCCTTCCGTTACTCTTTGCTTGCCTTCCGTGCATTGCCTAGCCTTGCGTTGTCGTGCCTTAGCCTTGCCTCGCCTGACCGTGCCTTGCCTTGTGTTACCCTTTCCTTGCCTTGCCGTGCGTTGCCTAGCCTTGCGTTGTCGTGCCTTAGCCTTGCCTCGCCTGACCGTGCCTTGCCTTGCGTTACCCTTTCCTTGCCTTGCCGTGCATTGCCTAGCCGTGCGTTGTCGTGCATCAGCCTTGCCTTGCCTCACCGTGCCTTGCCTTGCGTTACCCTTTCCTTGCCTTTCCGTTCATTGCCTAGCCGTGCGTTGCCGTGCCTTAGCCTTGTTTCCCCTTGCCGTGCCGTTCCTTCCGTTACCCTTGCCTTGCCTTGCTTTCCCTTGCCTTCCTTGCCTTCCGTTAGTCTTTGCTTGCCTTCCGTGCATTGCCTAGCCTTGCGTTGTCGTGCCTTAGCCTTGCCTCCCGTAACGGTGCCTTGCCTTGCGTTACCCTTTCCTTGCCTTGCCCTGCATTGCCTAGCCCTGTGTTGTCGTGCCTTAGCCTTGTTTCCCCTTACCGTGCCGTTCCTTTCGTTACCCTTGCCTTCCCCTGCTTTCCCTTGCCTTCCTTGCCTTCCGTTACTCTTTGCTTGCCTTCCGTGCATTGCCTAGCCTTGCGTTGTCGTGCCTTAGCCTTGCCTCGCCTGACCGTGCCTTGCCTTGAGTTACCCTTTCCTTGCCTTGCCGTGCATTGCCTAGCCGTGCGTTGCCGTGCATCAGCCTTGCCTTGCCTAACCGTGCCTTGCCTTGCGTTACCCTTACCTTGCCTTGCTTTCCCTTCCTTTCATTGCCTTCCGTTACTCTTTGCTTTCCTTCCTTGCATTGCCTAGCCTTGCGTTGTCGTCCTTAGCCTTGCCTCGCCTGACAGTGCCTTGCCTTGCGTTACCCTTTCCTTGCCTTGCCGTGCATTGCCTAGCCGTGCGTTGTCGTGCATTTGCCTTGCCTTGCCTCACCGTGCCTTGCCTTGCGTTACCCTTTCCTTGCCTTGCCGTGCATTGCCTAGCCGTGCGTTGCCGTGCCTTAGCCTTGTTTCCCCTTGCCGTGCCGTTCCATCTGTTACCCTTGCCTTGCCTTGCTTTCCCTTGCCTTCCTTGCCTTCCGTTACTCTTTGCTTGCCTTCCGTGCATTGCCTAGCCTTGCGTTGTCGTGCATTCGCCTTCCTCCCCAAACCGTGCCTTGCCTTGCGTTACCCTTTCCTTGCCTTGCCCTGCATTGCCTAGCCCTGTGTTGTCGTGCCTTAGCCTTGTTTCCCCTTACCGTGCCGTTCCTTTCGTTACCCTTGCCTTCCCCTGCTTTTCCTTGCCTTCCTTGCCTTCCGTTACTCTTTGCTTGCCTTCCGTGCATTGCCTAGCCTTGCGTTGTCGTGCCTTAGCCTTGCCTCGCCTGACCGTGCCTTGCCTTGAGTTACCCTTTCCTTGCCTTGCCGTGCATTGCCTAGCCGTGCGTTGTCGTGCATTTGCCTTGTCTTGCCTCACCGTGCTTTGCCTTGCGTTACCCTTTCCTTGCCTTGCCGTTCATTGCCTAGCCCTGCATTGTCGTGCCTTAGCTTTGTTTCCCCTTACCGTGCCGTTCCTTTCGTTGCCCTTGCCTTCCCTTGCTTTCCCTTGACTTCCTTGCCTTCCGTTACTCTTTGCTTGCCTTCCGTTCATTGCCTAGCCTTGCGTTGTCGTGCCTTAGCCTTGCCTCGCCTGACCGTGCCTTGCCTTGCGTTACCCTTTCCTTCCCTTGCCGTGCATTGCCTAGCCGTGCGTTGTCGTGCATTAGCCTTGTCTTGCCTTACCGTGCCGTGCCTTGCGTTACCCTTTCCTTGCCTGGCCGTGCATTGCGTAGCCGTGCGTTGCCGTTCCTTAGCCTTGTTTCCCCTTGCCGTGCCTTGCCTTTTGTTACACTTGCCTTGCCTTGCTTTGCCTTGCCTTCCTTTCCTTCCGTTACTCTTTCCTTGCCTAACCGTGCACTGCCTAGACTTGCGTTGTCGTGCATTAGCTTTGCCTCCCCAAACCGTGCCTTGCCTTGAGTTACCATTTCCTTGCCTTGCCCTGCATTGCCTAGCCCTGTGTTGTCGTGCCTTAGTCTTGTTTGCCCTTACCGTGCCGTTCCTTCCGTTACCCTTGCCTTTCCCTGCTTTCCCTAACCTTCCTTGCCTTCCGTTCCTCTTTGCTTGCCTTCCGTGCATTGCCTAGCCTTGCGTTGTCGTGCCTTAGCCTTGCCTCGCCTGACCGTGCCTTGCCTTGCGTTACCCTTTCCTTGCCTTGCCGTGAATTGCCTAGCCGTGCGTTGTCGTGCATCAGACTTGCCTTGCCTCACCGTGCCTTGCCTTGCGTTACCCTTACCTTGCTTTGCTTTCCCTTACATTCATTGCCTTCCGTTACTCTTTGCTTGCCTGCCGTGCATTGCCTAGCCTTGCGTTGTCGTGCCTTAGCCTTGCCTCGCCTGACAGTGCCTTGCCTTGCGTTACCCTTTCCTTGCCTTGCGGTGCATTGCCTAGCCGTGCGTTGCCGTGCCTTAGCCTTGTTTCCCCTTGCCGTGCCGTTCCTTCCGTTACCCTTGCCTTGCCTTGCTTTCCCTTGCCTTCCTTGCCTTCCTTTACTCTTTGCTTGCCTTCCGTGCATTGCCTAGCCTTGCGTTGTCGTGCCTTAGCCTTGCATCGCCTGACCGTGCCTTGCCTTGCGTTACCCTTTCCTTGCCTTGCCGTGCATAGCCTAGCCGTGCGTTGTCGTGCATCAGCCTTGCCTTGCCTCACCGTGCCTTGCCTTGCGTTACCCTTTCCTTGCCTTGCCGTGCATTGCCTAGCCGTGCGTTGCCGTGCCTTAGCCTTGTTTCCCCTTGCCGTGCCGTTCCTTCCGTTACCCTTGCCTTGCCTTGCTTTCCCTTGCCTTCCTTGCCTTCCGTTACTCTTTGCTTGCCTTCCGTGCATTGCCTAGCCTTGCGTTGTCGTGCATTCGCCTTCCTCCCCAAACCGTGCCTTGCCTTGCGTTACCCTTTCCTTGCCTTGCCGTGCATTGCCTAGCCGTGCGTTGTCCTGCATTTGCCTTGCCTTGCCTCACCGTGCCTTGCCTTGCGTTACCCTTTCCTTTCCTGGCCGTGCATTGCCTAGCCGTGCGTTGTCGTGCATTAGCCTTGTCTTGCCTTACCGTGCCTTGCCTTGCGTTACCCTTTCCTTTCCTGGCCGTGCATTTCCTAGCCGTGCGTTGTCGTGCATTAGCCTTGTCTTGCCTCACCGTGCCTTGCCTTGCGTTACCCTTACCTTGCCTTGCTTTCCCTTCCTTTCATTGCCTTCCGTTACTCTTTGCTTTCCTTCCGTGCATTGCCTAGCCTTGCGTTGTCGTGCCTTAGCCTTGCCTCGCCTGACAGTGCCTTGCCTTGCGTTACCCTTTCCTTGCCTTGCCGTGCATTGCCTAGCCGTGCGTTGCCGTGCCTTAGCCTTGTTTCCCCTTGCCGTGCCGTTCCTTCCGTTACCCTTGCCTTGCCTTGCTTTCCCTTGCCTTCCTTGCCTTCCGTTACTCTTTGCTTGCCTTCCGTGCATTGCCTAGCCTTGCGTTGTCGTGCCTTAGCCTTGCCTCGCGTAACGGTGCCTTGCCTTGCGTTACCCTTTCCTTTCCTTGCCGTGCATTGGCTAGCCCTGCGTTGTCGTGCCTTAGCCTTGTTTCCACTTACCGTGCCGTTCCTTCCGTTACCCTTGCCTTCCCCTGCTTTCCCTTGCCTTCCTTGCCTTCCGTTACTCTGTGCTTGCCTTTCGTTTATTGCCTAGCCTTGCGTTGTCGTGCCTTAGCCTTGCCGCGCCTTACCGTGCCTTGCCTTGCGTTACCCTTTCCTTGCCTTGCCGTGCATTGCCTAGCCTTGCATTGTCGTGCCTTAGCCTTGCCTCGCCTGACCGTGCCTTGCCTTGCGTTACCCTTTCCTTGCCTTGCCGTGCATTGCCTAGCCTTGCGTTGTCGTGCCTTAGCCTTGCCTCGCCTGACCGTGCCTTGCCTTGCGTTACCCTTTCCTTGCCTTGCCGTGCATTGCCTAGCCGTGCGTTGTCGTGCATCAGCCTTGCCTTGCCTCATCGTGCCTTGCCTTGCGTTACCCTTTCCTTGCCTTGCCGTGCATTGCCTAGCCGTGCGTTGCCGTGCCGTTCCTTCTGTTACCCTTGCCTTGCCTTGCTTTCCCTTGCCTTCCTTGCCTTCCGTTACTCTTTGCTTGCCTTCCGTGCATTGCCTAGCCTTGCGTTGTCGTGCATGCGCCTTCCTCCCCAAACCGTGCCTTGCCTTGCGTTACCCTTTCCTTGCCTTGCCCTGCATTGCCTAGCCCTGTGTTGTCGTGCCTTAGCCTTGTTTCCCCTTACCGTGCCGTTCCTTTCGTTACCCTTGCCTTCCCCTGCTTTCCCTTGCCTTCCTTGCCTTCCGTTCCTCTTTGCTTGCCTTCCGTGCATTGCCTAGCCTTGCGTTGTCGTGCCTTAGCCTTGCCTCGCCTGACCGTGCCTTGCCTTGCGTTACCCTTTCCTTGCCTTGCCGTGAATTGCCTAGCCGTGCGTTGTCGTGCATCAGCCTTGCCTTGCCTCACCGTGCCTTGCCTTGCGTTACTCTTACCTTGCCTTGCTTTCCCTTCCTTTCATTGCCTTCCGTTACTCTTTGCTTTCCTTCCGTGCATTGCCTAGCCTTGCGTTTTCGTGCCTTAGCCTTGCCTCGCCTGACAGTGCCTTGCCTTGCGTTACCGTTTCCTTGCCTTGCCGTGCATTGCCTAGCCGTGCGTTGCCGTGCCTTAGCCTTGTTTCCCCTTGCCGTGCCGTTCCTTCCGTTACCCTTGCCTTCCCCTGCTTTCCCTTGCCTTCCTTGCCTTCCGTTACTCTTTGCTTGCCTTCCGTTTATTGCCTAGCCTTGCGTTGTCGTGCCTTAGCCTTGCCGCGCCTTACCGTGCCTTGCCTTGCGTTACCCTTTCCTTGCCTTGCCGTGCATTGCCTAGCCTTGTATTGTGCGTGCCTTAGCCTTGCCTCGCCTGACCGTGCCTTGCCTTGAGTTACCCTTTCCTTGCCTTGCCATGCATTGCCTAGCCGTGCGTTGTCGTGCATCAGCCTTGCCTTGCCTCACCGTGCCTTGCCTTGCGTTACCCTTTCCTTGCCTTGCCGTGCATTGCCTAGCCTTGCGTTGTCTTGCCGTAGCCTTGCCTCGCCTGACCGTGCCTTGCCTTGCGTTACCCTTTCCTTGCCTTGCCGTGCATTGCCTAGCCGTGCGTTTTCGTGCATCAGCCTTGCCTTGCCTCACCGTGCCTTGCCTTGCGTTACCCTTTCCTTGCCTTGCGGTGCATTTCGTTCTTTGCCTTGCCTTCCTTGCCTTCCGTTACTCTTTCCTTGCCTAGCCGTGCACTGCCTAGCCTTGCGTTGTCGTGCATTAGCTTTGCCTCCCCAAACCGTGCCTGCCTTGCGTGATTGTCGTGCATTTGCCTTGTCTTGCCTCACCGTGTTTTGCCTTGCGTTACCTTTTCCTTGCCTTGCCGTGCATTGCCTAGCCCTGCATTGTCGTGCCTTAGGTTTGTTTCCCCTTACCGTGCCGTTCCTTTCGTTGCCCTTGCCTTCCTTGCCTACCGTTACTCTTTGCTTGCCTTCCGTTCATTGCCTAGCCGTGCGTTGTCGTGCATTAGCCTTGTCTTGCCTTACCGTGCCTTGCCTTGCGTTACCCTTTCCTTGCCTGGCCGTGCATTGCGTAGCCGTGCGTTGCCGTTCCTTAGCCTTGTTTCCCCTTGCCGTGCCTTGCCTTTTGTTACACTTGCCTTGCCTTGCTTTGCCTTGCCTTCCTTTCCTTCCGTTACTCTTTCCTTGCCTAGCCGTGCACTGCCTAGCCTTGCGTTGTCGTGCATTAGCTTTGCCTCCCCAAACCGTGCCTTGCCTTGCGTTACCATTTCCTTGCCTTGCCCTGCATTGCCTAGCCCTGTGTTGTCGTGCCTTAGTCTTGTTTGCCCTTACCGTGCCGTTCCTTCCGTTACCCTTGCCTTTCCCTGCTTTCCCTAGCCTTCCTTGCCTTCCGTTCCTCTTTGCTTGCCTTCCGTGCATTGCCTAGCCTTGCGTTGTCGTGCCTTAGCCTTGCCTCGCCTGACCGTGCCTTGCCTTGCGTTACCCTTTCCTTGCCTTGCTGTGAATTGCCTAGCCGTGCGTTGTCGTGCATCAGCCTTGCCTTGCCTCACCGTGCCTTGCCTTGCGTTGCCCTTACCTTGCCTTGCTTTCCCTTCCTTTCATTGGCTTTCGTTACTCTTTGCTTTCCTTCCGTGCATTGCCTAGCCTTGCGTTGTCGTGCCTTAGCCTTGCCTCGCCTCACCGTGCCTTGCCTTGCTTTACCCTTTCCTTGCCTGGCCGTGCATTGCCTAGCCGTGCATTGTCGTGCATTAGCCTTGTCTTGCCTTACCGTGCCGTGCCTTGCGTTACCCTTTCCTTGCCTGGCCGTGCATTGCGTAGCCGTGCGTTGCCGTTACTTAGCCTTGTTTCCCCTTGCCGTGCCTTGCCTTTTGTTACACTTGCCTTGCCTTGCTTTGCCTTGCCTTCCTTTCCTTCCGTTACTCTTTCCTTGCCTAGCCGTGAACTGCCTAGCCTTGCGTTGTCGTGCATTAGCTTTGCCTCCCCAAACCGTTCCTTGCCTTGAGTTACCATTTCCTTGCCTTGCCGTGAATTGCCTAGCCGTGCGTTGTCGTGCATCCGCCTTGCCTTGCCTCACCGTGCCTTGCCTTGCGTTACCCTTACCTTGCTTTGCTTTCCCTTACTTTCATTTCCTTCCGTTACTCCTTGCTTTCCTTCCGTGCATTGCCTAGCCTTGCGTTGTCGTGCCTTAGCCTTGCCTCGCCTGACAGTGCCTTGCCTTGCGTTACCCTTTCCTTGCCTTGCCGTGCATTGCCTAGCCGTGCGTTGCCGTGCCTTAGCCTTGTTTCCCCTTGCCGTGCCGTTCCTTCCGTTACCCTTGCTTTGCCTTGCTTTCCCTTGCCTTCCTTGCCTTCCGTTACTCTTTGCTTGCCTTCCGTGCATTGCCTAGCCTTGCGTTGTCGTGCCTTAGCCTTGCCTCGCCTGACCGTGCCTTGCCTTGCGTTACCCTTTCCTTGCCTTGCCGTGCATAGCCTAGCCGTGCGTTGTCGTGCATCAGCCTTGCCTTGCCTCACCGTGCCTTGCCTTGCGTTACGCTTACCTTGCTTTGCTTTCCCTTACTTTCATTTCCTTCCGTTACTCCTTGCTTTCCTTCCGTGCATTGCCTAGCCTTGCGTTGTCGTGCCTTAGCCTTGCCTCGCCTGACAGTGCCTTGCCTTGCGTTACCCTTTCCTTGCCTTGCCGTGCATTACCTAGCCGTGCGTTGCCGTGCCTTAGCCTTGTTTCCCCTTGCCGTGCCGTTCCTTCTGTGACCCTTGCCTTGCCTTGCTTTCCCTTGCCTTCCTTGCCTTCCGTTACTCTTTGCTTGCCTTCCGTGCATTGCCTAGCCTTGCGTTGTCGTGCATTCGCCTTCCTCCCCAAACCGTGCCTTGCCTTGAGTTACCCTTTCCTTGCCTTGCCTTGCCTTGCCTCACCGTGCCTTTCCTTGCGTTACCCTTTCCTTGCCTGGCCCTGCATTGCCTAGCCGTGCGTTGTCGTGCATTAGCCTTGTCTTGCCTTACCGTGCCTTGCCTTGCGTTACCCTTTCCTTGCCTGGCCGTGCATTGCGTAGCCGTGCGTTGCCGTTCCTTAGCCTTGTTTCCCCTTGCCGTGCCTTGCCTTTTGTTACACTTGCCTTGCCTTGCTTTGCCTTGCCTTCCTTTCCTTCCGTTACTCTTTCCTTGCCTAGCCGTGCACTGCCTAGCCTTGCGTTGTCGTGCATTAGCTTTGCCTCCCCAAACCGTGCCTTGCCTTGCGTTACCATTTCCTTGCCTTGCCCTGCATTGCCTAGCCCTGTGTTGTCGTGCCTTAGTCTTGTTTGCCATTACCGTGCCGTTCCTTCCGTTACCCTTGCCTTTCCCTGCTTTCCCTAGCCTTCCTTGCCTTCCGTGCATTGCCTAGCCTTGCGTTGTCGTGCCTTAGCCTTGCCTCGCCTGACCGTGCCTTGCCTTGCGTTACCCTTTCCTTGCCTTGCCGTGAATTGCCTAGCCGTGCGTTGTCGTGCATCAGCCTTGCCTTGCCTCACCGTGCCTTGCCTTGCGTTACCCTTACCTTGCGTTGCTTTCCCTTCCTTTCATTGCCTTCCGTTACTCTTTGCTTTCCTTCCGTGCATTGCCTAGCCTTGCGTTGTCGTGCCTTAGCCTTGCCTCCCCTGACAGTGCCTTGCCTTGCGTTACCCTTTCCTTGCCTTGCCGTGCATTGCCTAGCCGTGCGTTGCCGTGCCTTAGCCTTGTTTCCCCTTGCCGTGCCGTTCCTTCCGTTACCCTTGCCTTGCCTTGCTTTCCCTTGCCTTCCTTGCCTTCCGTTACTCTTTGCTTGCCTTCCGTGCATTGCCTAGCCTTGCGTTGTCGTGCCTTAGCCTTGCCTCGCGTAACGGTGCCTTGCCTTGCGTTACCCTTTCCTTTCCTTGCCGTGCATTGGCTAGCCCTGCGTTGTCGTTCCTTAGCCTTGTTTCCCCTTACCGTGCCGTTCCTTCCGTTACCCTTGCCTTCCCCTGCTTTCCCTTGCCTTCCTTGCCTTCCGTTACTCTTTGTTTGCCTTCCGTTCATTGCCTAGCCTTGCGTTGTCGTGCCTTAGCCTTGCCTCGCCTGACCGTGCCTTGCCTTGCGTTACCCTTTCCTTGCCTTGCCGTGCATTGCCTAGCCGTGCGTTGTCGTGCATCAGCCTTGCCTTGCCTCATCGTGCCTTGCCTTGCGTTACCCTTTCCTTGCCTTGCCGTGCATTGCCTAGCCGTGCGTTGCCGTGCCTTAGCCTTGTTACCCCTTGCCGTGCCGTTCCTTCTGTTACCCTTGCCTTGCCTTGCTTTCCCTTGCCTTCCTTGCCTTCCGTTACTCTTTGCTTTCCTTCCGTGCATTGCCTAGCCTTGCGTTGTCGTGCATGCGCCTTCCTCCCCAAACCGTGCCTTGCCTTGCGTTACCCTTTCCTTGCCTTGCCCTGCATTGCCTAGCCCTGTGTTGTCGTGCCTTAGCCTTGTTTCCCCTTACCGTGCCGTTCCTTTCGTTACCCTTGCCTTCCCTTGCTTTCCCTTGCCTTCCTTTCCTTCCGTTACTCTTTGCTTGCCTTCAGTTCATTGCCTAGCCTTGCGTTGTCGTGCCTTAGCCTTGCCTCGCCTGACCGTGCCTTGCCTTGCGTTAACCTTTCCTTGCCTGGCCGTGCATTGCCTAGCCGTGCGTTGTCGTGCATTAGCCTTGTCTTGCCTTACCGTGCCTTGCCTTGCGTTACCCTTTCCTTGCCTGGCCGTGCATTGCATAGCCGTGCGTTGCCGTTCCTTAGCCTTGTTTCCCTTGCCGTGCCTTGCCTTTTGTTACACTTGCCTTGCCTTGCTTTGCCTTGCCTTCCTTTCCTTCCGTTACTCTTTCCTTGCCTAGCCGTGCACTGCCTAGCCTTCCGTTGTCGTGCATTAGCTTTGCCTCCCCAAACCGTGCCTTGCCTTGCGTTACCATTTCCTTGCCTTGCCCTGCATTGCCTAGCCCTGTGTTGTCGTGCCTTAGTCTTGTTTGCCCTTACCGTGCCGTTCCTTCCGTTACCCTTGCATTTCCCTGCTTTCCCTAGCCTTCCTTGCCTTCCGTTATTCTTTGCTTGCCTTCCGTTCATTGCCTAGCATTGCGTTGTCGTGCCTTAGCCTTGCCTCGCCTGACCGTGCCTTGCCTTGCGTTACCCTTTCCTTGCCTTGCCGTGCATTGCCTAGCCGTGCGTTGTCGTGCATTTGCCTTGCCTTGCCTCACCGTGCCTTGCCTTGCGTTACCCTTTCCTTGCCTGGCCGTGCATTGCCTAGCCGTGCGTTGTCGTGCATTAGCCTTGTCTTGCCTTACCGTGCCTTGCCTTGCGTTACCCTTTCCTTGCCTGGCCGTGCATTGCCTAGCCGTGCGTTGCCGTTCCTTAGCCTTGTTTCCCTTGCCGTGCCTTGCCTTTTGTTACACTTGCCTTGCCTTGCTTTGCCTTGCCTTCCTTTCCTTCCGTTACTCTTTCCTTGCCTAGCCGTGCACTGCCTAGCCTTGCGTTGTCGTGCATTAGCTTTGCCTCCCCAAACCGTGCCTTGCCTTGCGTTACCATTTCCTTGCCTTGGCCTGCATTGCCTAGCCCTGTGTTGTCGTGCCTTAGTCGTGTTTGCCCTTACCGTGCCGTTCCTTCCGTTACCCTTGCCTTTCCCTGCTTTCCCTAGCCTTCCTTGCCTTCCGTGCATTGCCTAGCCTTGCGTTGTCGTGCCTTATCCTTGCCTCGCCTGACCGTGCCTTGCCTTGCGTTACCCTTTCCTTGCCTTGCCGTGCCTTGCCTAGCCGTGCGTTGTCGTGCATCAGCCTTGCCTTGCCTCACCGTGCCTTGCCTTGCGTTACCCTTACCTTGCCTTGCTTTCCCTTCCTTTCATTGGCTTCCGTTACTCTTTGCTTTCCTTCCGTGCATTGCCCAGCCTTGCGTTGTCGTGCCTTAGCCTTGCCTCCCCTGACAGTGCCTTGCCTTGCGTTACACTTTCCTTGCCTTGCCGTGCATTGCCTAGCCGTGCGTTGCCGTGCCTTAGCCTTGTTTCCCCTTGCCGTGCCTTTCCTTCCGTTACCCTTGCCTTGCCTTGCTTTCCCTTGCCTTCCTTGCCTTCCGTTACTCTTTGCTTGCCTTCCGTGCATTGCCTAGCCTTGCGTTGTCGTGCCTTAGCCTTGCCTCGCGTAACGGTGCCTTGCCTTGCGTTACCCTTTCCTTTCCTTGCCGTGCATTGGCTAGCCCTGCGTTGTCGTGCCTTAGCCTTGTTTCCCCTTACCGTGCCGTTCCTTCCGTTACCCTTGCCTTCCCCTGCTTTCCCTTGCCTTCCTTGCCTTCCGTTACTCTTTGCTTGCCTTCCGTTTATTGCCTAGCCTTGCGTTGTCGTGCCTTAGCCTTGCCGCGCCTTACCGTGCCTTGCCTTGCGTTACCCTTTCCTTGCCTTGCCGTGCATTGCCTAGCCTTGCATTGTCGTGCCTTAGCCTTGCCTCGCCTGACCGTGCCTTGCCTTGCGTTACCCTTTCCTTGCCTTGCCGTGCATTGCCTAGCCGTGCCTTGTCGTGCATCAGGCTTGCCTTGCCTCATCGTTCCTTGCCTTGCGTTACCCTTTCCTTGCCTTGCCGTGCATTGCCTAGCCGTGCGTTGTCGTGCCTTAGCCTTGTTTCCCCTTGCCGAGCCGTTCCTTCTGTTACCCTTGCCTTCCGTTGCTTTCGCCTTCCTCCCCAAACCGTGCCTTGCCTTGCGTTACCCTTTCCTTGCCTTGCCGTGCATTGCCTAGCCCTGCATTGTCGTGCCTTAGCCCCTTGCCGTGCCGTTCCTTTCGTTGCCCTTGCCTTCCTTGCCTTCCGTTGCTCTTTGCTTGCCTTCCGTTCATTGCCTGTTGCGTTGTCGTGCCTTAGCCTTGCCTCGCCTGACCGTGCCTTGCCTTGCGTTACCCTTTCCTTGCCTTGCCGTGCATTGCCTAGCCGTGCGTTGTCGTGCATTTGCCTTGCCTTGCCTCACCGTGCCTTGCCTTGCGTTACCCTTTCCTTGCCTGGCCGTGCATTGCCTAGCCGTGCGTTGTCGTGCATTAGCCTTGTCTTGCCTTACCGTGCCTTGCCTTCCGTTACCCTTTCCTTGCCTGGCCGTGCATTGCGTAGCCGTGCGTTGCCGTTCCTTAGCCTTGTTTCCCCTTGCCGTGCCTTGCCTTTTGTTACACTTGCCTTGCCTTGCATTGCCTTGCCTTCCTTTCCTTCCGTTACTCTTTCCTTGCCTAGCCGTGCACTGCCTAGCCTTGCGTTGTCGTGCATTAGCTTTGCCTCCCCAAACCGTGCCTTGCCTTGCGTTACCATTTCCTTGCCTTGCCCTGCATTGCCTAGCCCTGTGTTGTCGTGCCTTAGTCTTGTTTGCCCTTACCGTGCCGTTCCTTCCGTTACCCTTGCCTTTCCCTGCTTTCCCTAGCCTTCCTTGCCTTCCGTTCCTCTTTGCTTGCCTTCCGTGCATTGCCTAGCCTTGCGTTGTCGTGCCTTAGCCTTGCCTCGCCTGACCGTACCTTGCCTTGCGTTACCCTTTCCTTGCCTTGCCGTGAATTGCCTAGCCGTGCGTTGCCGTGCATCAGCCTTGCCTTGCCTCACCGTGCCTTGCCTTGCGTTACCCTTACCTTGCCTTGCTTTCCCTTCCTTTCATTGCCTTCCGTTACTCTTTGCTTTCCTTCCGTGCATTGCCTAGCCTTGCGTTGTCGTGCCTTAGCCGTGCCTCGCCTGACAGTGCCTTGCCTTGCGTTACCCTTTCCTTGCCTTGTCGTGCATTGCCTAGCCGTGCGTTGGCGTGCCTTAGCCTTGTTTCCCCTTGCCGTGCCGTTCCTTCCGTTACCCTTGCCTTGCCTTGCTTTCCCTTGCCTTCCTTGCTTTCCGTTACTCTTTGCTTGCCTTCCGTGCATTGCCTAGCCTTGCATTGTCGTGCCTTAGCCTTGCCTCGCGTAACGGTGCCTTGCCTTGCGTTACTCTTTCCTTTCCTTGCCGTGCATTGGCTAGCCCTGCGTTGTCGTGCCTTAGCCTTGCCTCGCCTAACGGTGCCTTGCCTTGCGTTACCCTTTCCTTTCCTTGCCGTGCATTGGCTAGCCCTGCGTTGTCGTGCCTTAGCCTTGTTTCCCCTTACCGTGCCGTTCCTTCCGTTACCCTTGCCTTCCCCTGCTTTCCCTTGCCTTCCTTGCCTTCCGTTACTCTTTGCTTGCCTTCCGTGCATTGCCTAGCCTTGCGTTGTCGTGCATTCGCCTTCCTCCCCAAACCGTGCCTTGCCTTGCGTTACCCTTTCCTTGCCTTGCCCTGCATTGCCTAGCCCTGTGTTGTCGTGCCTTAGCCTTGTTTCCCCTTACCGTGCCGTTCCTTTCGTTACCCTTGCCTTCCCCTGCTTTCCCTTGCCTTCCTTGCCTTCCGTTACTCTTTGCTTGCCTTCCGTGCATTGCCTAGCCTTGCGTTGTCGTGCCTTAGCCTTGCCTCGCCTGACCGTGCCTTGCCTTGAGTTACCCTTTCCTTGCCTTGCCGTGCATTGCCTAGCGGTGTGTTGTCGTGCATTTGACTTGTCTTGCTTCACCGTGCTTTGCCTTGCGTTACCCTTTCCTTGCCTTGCCGTGCATTGCCTAGCCCTGCATTGTCGTGCCTTAGCTTTGTTTCCCCTTACCGTGCTGTTCTTTTCGTTGCCCTTGCCTTCCCTTGCTTTCCCTTGCCTTCCTTGCCTTCCGTTACTCTTTGCTTGCCTTCCGTTCAATGCCAAGCCTTGCGTTGTCGTGCCTTAGCCTTGCCTCGCCTGACCGTGCCTTGCCTTGCGTTACCCTTTCCTTCCCTTGCCGTGCATTGCCTAGCCGTGCGTTGTCGTGCATTTGCCTTGCCTTGCCTCACCGTGCCTTGCCTTGCTTTACCTTTCCTTGCCTGGCCGTGCATTGTCTAGCCGTGCATTGTCGTGCATTAGCCTTGTCTTGCCTTACCGTGCCGTGCCTTGCGTTACCCTTTCCTTGCCTGGCCGTGCATTGCGTAGCCGTGCATTGCCGTTACTTAGCCTTGTTTCCCCTTGCCGTGCCTTGCCTTTTGTTACACTTGCCTTGCCTTGCTTTGCCTTGCCTTCCTTTCCTTCCGTTACTCTTTCCTTGCCTAGCCGTGCACTGCCTAGCCTTGCGTTGTCGTGCCTTATCCTTGCCTCGCCTGACCGTGCCTTGCCTTGCGTTACCCTTTCCTTGCCTTGCCGTGCATTGCCTAGCCGTGCGTTGTCGTGCATTAGCCTTGTCTTGCCTTACCGTGCCTTGCCTTGCGTTACCCTTTCCTTGCCTGGCCGTGCATTGCGTAGCCGTGCGTTGCCGTTCCTTAGCCTTGTTTCCCCTTGCCGTGCCTTGCCTTTTGTTACACTTGCCTTGCCTTGCTTTGCCTTGCCTTCCTTTCCTTCCGTTACTCTTTCCTTGCCTAGCCGTGCACTGCCTAGCCTTGCGTTGTCGTGCATTAGCTTTGCCTCCCCAAACCGTGCCTTGCCTTGCGTTACGATTTCCTTGCCTTGCCCTGCATTGCCTAGCCCTGTGTTGTCGTGCCTTAGTCTTGTTTGCCCTTACCGTGCCGTTCCTTCCGTTACCCTTGCCTTTCCCTGCTTTCCCTAGCCTTCCTTGCCTTCCGTTCCTCTTTGCTTGCCTTCCGTGCATTGCCTAGCCTTGCGTTGTCGTGCCTTAGCCTTGCCTCGCCTGACCGTGCCTTGCCTTGCGTTACCCTTTCCTTGCCTTGCCGTGAATTGCCTAGCCGTGCGTTGCCGTGCATCAGCCTTGCCTTGCCTCACCGTGCCTTGCCTTGCGTTACCCTTACCTTGCCTTGCTTTCCCTTCCTTTCATTGCCTTCCGTTACTCTTTGCTTTCCTTCCGTGCATTGCCTAGCCTTGCGTTGTCGTGCCTTAGCCTTGCCTCGCCTGACAGTGCCTTGCCTTGCGTTACCGTTTCCTTGCCTTGCCGTGCATTGCCTAGCAGTGCGTTGCCGTGCCTTAGCCTTGTTTCCCCTTGCCGTGCCGTTCCTTCCGTTACCCTTGCCTTCCCCTGCTTTCCCTTGCCTTCCTTGCCTTCCGTTACTCTTTGCTTGCCTTCCGTTTATTGCCTAGCCTTGCGTTGTCGTGCCTTAGCCTTGCCGCGCCTTACCGTGCCTTGCCTTGCGTTACCCTTTCCATGCCTTGCCGTGCATTGCCCAGCCTTGTGTTGTCGTGCCTTAGCCTTGCCTCGCCTGACCGTGCCTTGCCTTGCGTTACCCTTTCCTTGCCTTGCCATGCATTGCCTAGCCGTGCGTTGTCGTGCATCAGCCTTGCCTTGCCTCACCGTGCCTTGCCTTGCGTTACCCTTTCCTTGCCTTGCCGTGCATTGCCTAGCCTTGCGTTGTCTTGCCTTAGCCTTGCCTCGCCTGACCGTGCCTTGCCATGCGTTACCCTTTCCTTGCCTTGCCGTGCATTGCCTAGCCGTGCGTTGTCGTGCATCAGCCTTGCCTTGCCTCACCGTGCCTTGCCTTGCGTTACCCTTTCCTTGCCTTGCGGTGCATTTCGTTGCCGTGCGTTGCCGTTCCTTAGCCTTGTTTCCCCTTGCCGTGCCGTTCCTTCTGTTACCCTTGCCTTGCCTTGCTTTGCCTTGCCTTCCTTGCCTTCCGTTACTCTTTCCTTGCCTAGCCGTGCACTGCCTAGCCTTGCGTTGTCGTGCATTAGCTTTGCCTCCCCAAACCGTGCCTTGCCTTGCGTGACCCTTTCCTTGCCTTGCCCTGCATTGCCTAGCCCTGTGTTGTCGTGCCTTAGCCTTGTTTCCCCTTACCGTGCCATTCCTTTCGTTACCCTTGCCTTCCCCTGCTTTCCCTTGCCTTCCTTGCCTTCCGTTACTCTTTGCTTGCCTTCCGTGCATTGCCTAGCCTTGCGTTGTCGTGCCTTAGCCTTGCCTCGCCTGACCGTGCCTTACCTTGAGTTACCCTTTCCTTGCCTTGCCGTGCATTGCCTAGCCGTGCATTGTCGTGCATTTGCCTTGTCTTGCCTCACCGTGCTTTGCCTTGCGTTACCTTTTCCTTGCCTTGCCGTGCATTGCCTAGCCCGGCATTGTCGTGCCTTAGGTTTGTTTCCCCTTACCGTGCCGTTCCTTTCGTTGCCCTTGCCTTCCTTGCCTTCCGTTACTCTTTGCTTGCCTTCCGTTCATTGCCTGGCCTTGCGTTGTCGTGCCTTAGCCTTGCCTCGCCTGACCGTGCCTTGCCTTGCGTTACACTTTCCTTGCCTTGCCGTGCATTGCCTAGCCGTGCGTTGTCGTGCATTTGCCTTGCCTTGCCTCACCGTGCCTTGCCTTGCGTTACCCTTTCCTTGCCTGGCCGTGCATTGCCTAGCCGTGCGTTGTCGTGCCTTAGCCTTGTCTTGCCTTACCGTGCCTTGCCTTGCGTTACCCTTTCCTTGCCTTGCCGTGCATTGCGTAGCCGTGCGTTGCCGTTCCTTAGCCTTGTTTCCCCTTGCCGTGCCTTGCCTTTTGTTACACTTGCCTTGCCTTGCATTGCCTTGCCTTCCTTTCCTTCCGTTACTCTTTCCTTGCCTAGCCGTGCACTGCCTAGCCTTGCGTTGTCGTGCATTAGCTTTGCCTCCCCAAACCGTGCCTTGCCTTGCGTTACCATTTCCTTGCCTTGCCCTGCATTGCCTAGCCCTGTGTTGTCGTGCCTTAGTCTTGTTTGCCCTTACCGTGCCGTTCCTTCCGTTACCCTTGCCTTTCCCTGCTTTCCCTAGCCTTCCTTGCCTTCCGTTCCTCTTTGCTTGCCTTCCGTGCATTGCCTAGCCTTGCGTTGTCGTGCCTTAGCCTTGCCTCGCCTGACCGTACCTTGCCTTGCGTTACCCTTTCCTTGCCTTGCCGTGAATTGCCTAGCCGTGCGTTGCCGTGCATCAGCCTTGCCTTGCCTCACCGTGCCTTGCCTTGCGTTACCCTTACCTTGCCTTGCTTTCCCTTCCTTTCATTGCCTTCCGTTACTCTTTGCTTTCCTTCCGTGCATTGCCTAGCCTTGCGTTGTCGTGCCTTAGCCTTGCCTCGCCTGACCGTGCCTTGCCTTGCGTTACCCTTTCCTTGCCTTGCCGTGCATTGCCTAGCCGTGCGTTGGCGTGCCTTAGCCTTGTTTCCCCTTGCCGTGCCGTTCCTTCCGTTACCCTTGCCTTGCCTTGCTTTCCCTTGCCTTCCTTGCCTTCCGTTACTCTTTGCTTGCCTTCCGTGCATTGCCTAGCCTTGCATTGTCGTGCCTTAGCCTTGCCTCGCGTAACGGTGCCTTGCCTTGCGTTACTCTTTCCTTTCCTTGCCGTGCATTGGGTAGCCCTGCGTTGTCGTGCCTTAGCCTTGCCTCGCCTAACGGTGCCTTGCCTTGCGTTACCCTTTCCTTTCCTTGCCGTGCATTGGCTAGCCCTGCGTTGTCGTGCCTTAGCCTTGTTTCCCCTTACCGTGCCGTTCCTTCCGTTACCCTTGCCTTCCCCTGCTTTCCCTTGCCTTCCTTGCCTTCCGTTACTCTTTGCTTGCCTTCCGTGCATTGCCTAGCCTTGCGTTGTCGTGCATTCGCCTTCCTCCCCAAACCGTGCCTTGCCTTGCGTTACCCTTTCCTTGCCTTGCCCTGCATTGCCTAGCCCCGTGTTGTCGTGCCTTAGCCTTGTTTCCCCTTACCGTGCCGTTCCTTTCGTTACCCTTGCCTTCCCCTGCTTTCCCTTGCCTTCCTTGCCTTCCGTTACTCTTTGCTTGCCTTCCGTGCATTGCCTAGCCTTGCGTTGTCGTGCCTTAGCCTTGCCTCGCCTGACCGTGCCTTGCCTTGAGTTACCCTTTCCTTGCCTTGCCGTGCATTGCCTAGCCGTGTGTTGTCGTGCATTTGACTTGTCTTGCTTCACCGTGCTTTGCCTTGCGTTACCCTTTCCTTGCCTTGCCGTGCATTGCCTAGCCCTGCATTGTCGTGCCTTAGCTTTGTTTCCCCTTACCGTGCCGTTCTTTTCGTTGCCCTTGCCTTCCCTTGCTTTCCCTTGCCTTCCTTGCCTTCCGTTACTCTTTGCTTGCCTTCCGTTCATTGCCTAGCCTTGCGTTGTCGTGCCTTAGCCTTGCCTCGCCTGACCGTGCCTTGCCTTGCGTTACCCTTTCCTTCCCTTGCCGTGCATTGCCTAGCCGTGCGTTGTCGTGCATTTGCCTTGCCTTGCCTCACCGTGCCTTGCCTTGCGTTACCCTTTCCTTGCCTGGCCGTGCATTGCCTAGCCGTGCATTGTCGTGCATTAGCCTTGTCTTGCCTTACCGTGCCGTGCCTTGCGTTACCCTTTCCTTGCCTGGCCGTGCATTGCGTAGCCGTGCGTTGCCGTTACTTAGCCTTGTTTCCCCTTGCCGTGCCTTGCCTTTTGTTACACTTGCCTTGCCTTGCTTTGCCTTGCCTTCCTTTCCTTCCGTTACTCTTTCCTTGCCTAGCCGTGCACTGCCTAGCCTTGCGTTGTCGTGCATTAGCTTTGCCTCCCCAAACCGTGCCTTGCCTTGCGTTACCATTTCCTTGCCTTGCCGTGAATTGCCTAGCCGTGCGTTGTCGTGCATCCGCCTTGCCTTGCCTCACCGTGCCTTGCCTTGCGTTACCCTTACCTTGCTTTGCTTTCCCTTACTTTCAATTCCTTCCGTTACTCTTTGCTTTCCTTCCGTGCATTGCCTAGCCTTGCGTTGTCGTGCCTTAGCCTTGCCTCGCCTGACAGTGCCTTGCCTTGCGTTACCCTTTCCTTGCCTTGCCGTGCATTGCCTAGCCGTGCGTTGCCGTGCCTTAGCCTTGTTTCCCCTTGCCGTGCCGTTCCTTCCGTTACCCTTGCCTTGCCTTGCTTTCCCTTGCCTTCCTTGCCTTCCGTTACTCTTTGCTTGCCTTCCGTGCATTGCCTAGCCTTGCGTTGTCGTGCCTTAGCCTTGCCTCGCCTGACCGTGCCTTGCCTTGCGTTACCCTTTCCTTGCCTTGCCGTGCATAGCCTAGCCGTGCGTTCTCGTGCATCAGCCTTGCCTTGCCTCACCGTGCCTTGCCTTGCGTTACCCTTTCCTTGCCTTGCCGTGTATTGCCTAGCCGTGCGTTGTCGTGCCTTAGCCTTGTTTCCCCTTGCCGTGCCGTTCCTTCTGTTACCCTTGCCTTGCCTTGCTTTCCCTTGCCTTCCTTGCCTTCCGTTACTCTTTGCTTGCCTTCCGTGCATTGCCTAGCCTTGCGTTGTCGTGCATTCGCCTTCCTCCCCAAACCGTGCCTTGCCTTGCGTTACCCTTTCCTTGCCTTGCTTTGCCTTGCCTTGCCTTGCCTTGCCTTCCGCTACCCTTTCCTTGCCTTGCCCTGCATTGCCTAGGCTTGGGTTTTCGTGCCTTAGCCTTGTCTTCCCTTACCGTGCCTTGCCTTGCGTTACCCTTTCCTTGCCTGGCCTTGCATTGCGTAGCCGTGCGTTGCCGTTCCTTAGCCTTGTTTCCCCTTGCCGTGCCTTGCCTTTTGTTACACTTGCCTTGCCTTGCTTTGCCTTGCCTTCCTTTCCTTCCGTTACTCTTTCCTTGCCTAGCCGTGCACTGCCTAGCCTTGCGTTGTCGTGCATTAGCTTTGCCTCCCCAAACCGTGCCTTGCCTTGCGTTACCATTTCCTTGCCTTGCCCTGCATTGCCTAGCCCTGTGTTGTCGTGCCTTAGTCTTGTTTGCCCTTACCGTGCCGTTCCTTCCGTTACCCTTGCCTTTCCCTGCTTTCCCTAGCCTTCCTTGCCTTCCGTGCATTGCCTAGCCTTGCGTTGTCGTGCCTTAGCCTTGCCTCGCCGGACCGTGCCTTGCCTTGCGTTACCCTTTCCTTGCCTTGCCGTGAATTGCCTAGCCGTGCGTTGTCGTGCATCAGCCTTGCCTTGCCTCACCGTGCCTTGCCTTGCGTTACCCTTACCTTGCCTTGCTTTCCCTTCCTTTCATTGGCTTCCGTTACTCTTTGCTTTCCTTCCGTGCATTGCCTAGCCTTGCGTTGTCGTGCCTTAGCCTTGCCTCCCCTGACAGTGCCTTGCCTTGCGTTACCCTTTCTTTGCCTTGCCGTGCATTGCCTAGCCGTGCGTTGCCGTGCCTTAGCCTTGTTTCCCCTTGCCGTGCCGTTCCTTCCGTTACCCTTGCCTTGCCTTGCTTTCCCTTGCCTTCCTTGCCTTCCGTTACTCTTTGCTTGCCTTCCGTGCATTGCCTAGCCTTGCGTTGTCGTGCCTTAGCCTTGCCTCGCGTAACGGTGCCTTGCCTTGCGTTACCCTTTCCTTTCCTTGCCGTGCATTGGCTAGCCCTGCGTTGTCGTTCCTTAGCCTTGTTTCCCCTTACCGTGCCGTTCCTTCCGTTACCCTTGCCTTCCCCTGCTTTGCCTTGCCTTCCTTGCCTTCCGTTACTCTTTGTTTGCCTTCCGTTCATTGCCTAGCCTTGCGTTGTCGTGCCTTAGCCTTGCCTCGCCTGACCGTGCCTTGCCTTGCGTTACCCTTTCCTTGCCTTGCCGTGCATTGCCTAGCCGTGCGTTGTCGTGCATCAGCCTTGCCTTGCCTCATCGTGCCTTGCCTTGCGTTACCCTTTCCTTGCCTTGCCGTGCATTGCCTAGCCGTGCGTTGCCGTGCCTTAGCCTTGTTACCCCTTGCCGTGCCGTTCCTTCTGCCTGTTACCCTTGCCTTGCCTTGCTTTCCCTTGCCTTCCTTGCCTTCCGTTACTCTTTGCTTTCCTTCCGTGCATTGCCTAGCCTTGCATTGTCGTGCATGCGCCTTCCTCCCCAAACCGTGCCTTGCCTTGCGTTACCCTTTCCTTGCCTTGCCCTGCATTGCCTAGCCCTGTGTTTTCGTGCCTTAGCCTTGTTTCCCCTTACCGTGCCGTTCCTTTCGTTACCCTTGCCTTCCCTTGCTTTCCCTTGCCTTCCTTGCCTTCCGTTACTCTTTGCTTGCCTTCCGTTCATTGCCTAGCCTTGCGTTGTCGTGCCTTAGCCTTGCCTCGCCTGACCGTGCCTTGCCTTGCGTTACCCTTTCCTTGCCTGGCCGTGCATTGCCTAGCCGTGCGTTGTCGTGCATTAGCCTTGTCTTGCCTTACCGTGCCTTGCCTTGCGTTACCCTTTCCTTGCCTGGCCGTGCATTGCGTAGCCGTGCGTTGCCGTTCCTTAGCCTTGTTTCCCTTGCCGTGCCTTGCCTTTTGTTACACTTGCCTTGCCTTGCTTTGCCTTGCCTTCCTTTCCTTCCGTTACTCTTTCCTTGCCTAGCCGTGCACTGCCTAGCCTTGCGTTGTCGTGCATTAGGTTTGCCTCCCCAAACCGTGCCTTGCCTTGCGTTACCATTTCCTTGCCTTGCCCTGCATTGCCTAGCCCTGTGTTGTCGTGCCTTAGTCTTGTTTGCCCTTACCGTGCCGATCCTTCCGTTACCCTTGCATTTCCCTGCTTTCCCTAGCCTTCCTTGCCTTCCGTTATTCTTTGCTTGCCTTCCGTTCATTGCCTAGCATTGCGTTGTCGTGCCTTAGCCTTGCCTCGCCTGACCGTGCCTTGCCTTGCGTTACCCTTTCCTTGCCTTGCCGTGCATTGCCTAGCCGTGCGTTGTCGTGCATTTGCCTTGCCTTGCCTCACCGTGCCTTGCCTTGCGTTACCCTTTCCTTGCCTGGCCGTGCATTGCCTAGCCGTGCGTTGTCGTGCATTAGCCTGGTCTTGCCTTACCGTGCCTTGCCTTGCGTTACCCTTTCCTTGCCTGGCCGTGCATTGCGTAGCCGTGCGTTGCCGTTCCTTAGCCTTGTTTCCCCTTGTCGTGCCTTGCCTTTTGTTACACTTGCCTTGCCTTGCTTTGCCTTGCCTTCCTTTCCTTCCGTTACTCTTTCCTTGCCTAGCCGTGCACTGCTTAGCCTTGCGTTGTCGTGCATTAGCTTTGCCTCCCCAAACCGTGCCTTGCCTTGCGTTACCATTTCCTTTCCTTGGCCTGCATTGCCTAGCCCTGTGTTGTCGTGCCTTAGTCTTGTTTGCCCTTACCGTGCCGTTCCTTCCGTTACCCTTGCCTTTCCCTGCTTTCCCTAGCCTTCCTTGCCTTCCGTGCATTGCCTAGCGTTGCGTTGTCGTGCCTTAGCCTTGGCTCGCCTGACCGTGCCTTGCCTTGCATTACCCTTTCCTTGCCTTGCCGTGCATTGCCTAGCCGTGCGTTGTCGTGCATCAGCCTTGCCTTGCCTCACCGTGCCTTGCCTTGCGTTACCCTTACCTTGCCTTGCTTTCCCTTCCTTTCATTGGCTTCCGTTACTCTTTGCTTTCCTTCCGTGCATTGCCTAGCCTTGCGTTGTCGTGCCTTAGCCTTGCCTCCCCTGACAGTGCCTTGCCTTGCGTTACCCTTTCCTTGCCTTGCCGTGCATTGCCTAGCCGTGCGTTGCCGTGCCTTAGCCTTGTTTCCCCTTGCCGTGCCTTTCCTTCCGTTACCCTTGCCTTGCCTTGCTTTCCCTTGCCTTCCTTGCCTTCCGTTACTCTTTGCTTGCCTTCCGTGCATTGCCTAGCCTTGCGTTGTCGTGCCTTAGCCTTGCCTCGCGTAACGGTGCCTTGCCTTGCGTTACCCTTTCCTTTCCTTGCCGTGCATTGGCTAGCCCTGCGTTGTCGTGCCTTAGCCTTGTTTCCCCTTACCGTGCCGTTCCTTCCGTTACCCTTGCCTTCCCCTGCTTTCCCTTGCCTTCCTTGCCTTCCGTTACTCTTTGCTTGCCTTCCGTTTATTGCCTAGCCTTGCGTTGTCGTGCCTTAGCCTTGCCGCGCCTTACCGTGCCTTTCCTTGCGTTACCCTTTCCTTGCCTTGCCGTGCATTGCCTATCCTTGCATTGTCGTGCCTTAGCCTTGCCTCGCCTGACCGTGCCTTGCCTTGCGTTACCCTTTCCTTGCCTTGCCGTGCATTGCCTATCCGTGCGTTGTCGTGCATCAGCCTTGCCTTGCCTCATCGTGCCTTGCCTTGCGTTACCCTTTCCTTGCCTTGCCGTGCATTGCCTAGCCGTGCGTTGCCGTGCCTTAGCCTTGTTACCCCTTGCCGTGCCGTTCCTTCTGTTACCCTTGCCTTGCGTTGCTTTCCCTTGCCTTCCTTGCCTTCCGTTACTCTTTGCTTTCCTTCCGTGCATTGCCTAGCCTTGCGTTGTCGTGTATGCGCCTTCCTCCCCAAACCGTGCCTTGCCTTGCGTTACCCTTTCCTTGCCTTGCCCTGCATTGCCTAGCCCTGTGTTGTGGTGCCTTAGCCTTGTTTCGCTTACCGTGCCGTTCCTTTAATTACCCTTGCCTTCCCTTGCTTTCCCTTGCCTTCCTTGCCTTCCGTTACTCTTTGCTTAACTTCCGTTCATTGCCTAGCCTTGCGTTGTCGTGCCTTAGCCTTGCCTCGCCTGACCGTGCCTTGCCTTGCGTTACCCTTTCCTTGCCTGGCCGTGCATTTCCTAGCCGTGCGTTGTCGTGCATTAGCCTTGTCTTGCCTTACCGTGCCTTGCCTTGCGTTACCCTTTCCTTGCCTGGCCGTGCATTGCATAGCCGTGCGTTGCCGTTCCTTAGCCTTGTTTCCCTTGCCGTGCCTTGCCTTTTGTTACACTTGCCTTGCCTTGCTTTGCCTTGCCTTCCTTTCCTTCCGTTACTCTTTCCTTGCCTAGCCGTGCACTGGCTAGCCTTGCGTTGTCGTGCATTAGCTTTGCCTCCCCAAACCGTGCCTTGCCTTGCGTTACCATTTCCTTGCCTTGCCCTGCATTGCCTAGCCCTGTGTTGTCGTGCCTTAGTCTTGTTTGCCCTTACCGTGCCGTTCCTTCCGTTACCCTTGCCTTTCCCTGCTTTCCCTAGCCTTCCTTGCCTTCCGTTATTCTTTGCTTGCCTTCCGTTCATTGCCTAGCCTTGCGTTGTCGTGCCTTAGCCTTGCCTCGCCTGACCGTGCCTTGCCTTGCGTTACCCTTTCCTTGCCTTGCCGTGCATTGCCTAGCCGTGCGTTGTCGTGCATTTGCCTTGCCTTGCCTCACCGTGCCTTGCCTTGCGTTACCCTTTCCTTGCCTGGCCGTGCATTGCCTAGCCGTGCGTTGTCGTGCATTAGCCTTGTCTTGCCTTACCGTGCCTTGCCTTGCGTTACCCTTTCCTTGCCTGGCCGTGCATTGCGTAGCCGTGCGTTGCCGTTCCTTAGCCTTGTTTCCCCTTGCCGTGCCTTGCCTTTTGTTACACTTGCCTTGCCTTGCTTTGCCTTGCCTTCCTTTCCTTCCGTTACTCTTTCCTTGCCTAGCCGTGCACTGCCTAGCCTTGCGTTGTCGTGCATTAGCTTTGCCTCCCCAAACCGTGCCTTGCCTTGCGTTACCATTTCCTTGCCTTGCCCTGCATTGCCTAGCCCTGTGTTGTCGTGCCTTAGTCTTGTTTGCCCTTACCGTGCCGTTCCTTCCGTTACCCTTGTCTTTCCCTGCTTTCCCTAGCCTTCCTTGCCTTCCGTGCATTGCCTAGCCTTGCGTTGTCGTGCCTTAGCCTTGCCTCGCCTGACCGTGCCTTGCCTTGCGTTACCCTTTCCTTGCCTTGCCGTGAATTGCCTAGCCGTGCGTTGTCGTGCATCAGCCTTGCCTTGCATCACCGTGCCTTGCCTTGCGTTACCCTTACCTTGCCTTGCTTTCCCTTCCTTTCATTGGCTTCCGTTACTCTTTGCTTTCCTTCCGTGCATTGCCTAGCCTTGCGTTGTCGTGCCTTAGCCTTGCCTCCCCTGACAGTGCATTGCCTTGCGTTACCCTTTCCTTGCCTTGCCGTGCATTGCCTAGCCGTGCGTTGCCGTGCCTTAGCCTTGTTTCCCCTTGCCGTGCCTTTCCTTCCGTTACCCTTGCCTTGCCTTGCTTTCCCTTGCCTTCCTTGCCTTCCGTTACTCTTTGCTTGCCTTCCGTTTATTGCCTAGCCTTGCGTTGTCGTGCCTTAGCCTTGCCGCGCCTTACCGTGCCTTGCCTTGCGTTACCCTTTCCTTGCCTTGCCGTGCATTGCCTAGCCTTGCATTGTCGTGCCTTAGACTTGCCTCGCCTGACCGTGCCTTGCCTTGCGTTACCCTTTCCTTGCCTTGCCGTGCATTGCCTAGCCGTGCGTTGTCGTGCATCAGCCTTGCCTTGCCTCATCGTCCCTTGCCTTGCGTTACACTTTCTTTGCCTTGCCGTGCATTGCCTAGCCGTGCGTTGCCGTGCCTTAGCCTTGTTACCCCTTGCCGTGCCGTTCCTTCTGTTACCTTTGCCTTGCGTTGCTTTCCCTTGCCTTCCTTGCCTTCCGTTACTCTTTGCTTGCCTTCCGTTACTCTTTGCTTTCCTGCCGTGCATTGCCTAGCCGTGCGTTGTCGTGCATTTGCCTTGCCTTGCCTCACCGTGCCTTGCCTTGCGTTACCCTTTCCTTGCCTTGCCGTGCATTGCCTAGCCCTGTGTTGTCGTGCCTTAGCCTTGTTTCCCCTTACCGTGCCGTTCCTTTCCTTACCCTTGCCTTCCCTTGCTTTCCCTTGCCTTCCTTGCCTTCCGTTACTCTTTGCTTGCCTTCCGTTCATTGCCTAGCCTTGCGTTGTCGTGCCTTAGCCTTGCCTCGCCTGACCGTGCCTTGCCTTGCGTTACCCTTTCCTTGCCTGGCCGTGCATTGCCTAGCCGTGCGTTGTCGTGCATTAGCCTTGTCTTGCCTTACCGTGCCTTGCCTTGCGTTACCCTTTCCTTGCCTGGCCGTGCATTGCATAGCCGTGCGTTGCCGTTCCTTAGCCTTGTTTCCCTTGCCGTGCCTTGCCTTTTGTTACACTTGCCTTGCCTTGCTTTGCCTTGCCTTCCTTTCCTTCCGTTACTCTTTCCTTGCCTAGCCGTGCACTGCCTAGCCTTGCGTTGTCGTGCATTAGCTTTGCCTCCCCAAACCGTGCCTTGCCTTGCGTTACCATTTCCTTGCCTTGCCCTGCATTGCCTAGCCCTGTGTTGTCGTGCCTTAGTCTTGTTTGCCCTTACCGTGCCGTTCCTTCCGTTACCCTTGCCTTTCCCTGCTTTCCCTAGCCTTCCTTGCCTTCCGTTACTCTTTGCTTGCCTTCCGTGCATTGCCTAGCCTTGCGTTGTCGTGCCTTAGCCTTGCCTCGCCTGACCGCGCCTTGCCTTGCGTTACCCTTTCCTTGCCTTGCCGTGCATTGCCTAGCCGTGCGTTGCCGTACCTTAGCCTTGTTTCCCCTTGCCGTGCCGTTCCTTCCGTTACCCTTGCCTTGCCTTGCTTTCCCTTGCCTTCCTTGCCTTCCGTTACTCTTTGCTTGCCTTCCGTGCATTGCCTAGCCTTGCGTTGTCGTGCCTTAGCCTTGCCTCGCCTAACGGTGCCTTGCCTTGCGTTACCCTTTCCTTTCCTTGCCGTGCATTGGCTAGCCCTGCGTTGTCGTGCCTTAGCCTTGTTTCCCCTTACCGTGCCGTTCCTTCCGTTACCCTTGCCTTCCCCTGCTTTCCCTTGCCTTCCTTGCCTTCCGTTACTCTTTGCTTGCCTTCCGTTTATTGCCTAGCCTTGCGTTGTAGTGCCTTCGCCTTGCCGCGCCTTACCGTGCCTTGCCTTGCGTTACCCTTTCTTTGCCTTGCCGTGCAATGCCTAGCCGTGCGTTGTCGTGCATTAGCCTTGCCTTCCCTTACCGTGCCTTGCCTTGCGTTACCCTTTCCTTGCCTGGCCGTGCATTGCCTAGCCGTGCGTTGTCGTGCATTAGCCTTGTCTTGCCTTACCGTGCCTTGCCTTGCGTTAACCTTTCCTTGCCTGGCCGTGCATTGCCTAGCCGTGCGTTGCCGTTCCTTAGCCTTGTTTCCCTTGCCGTGCCTTGCCTTTTGTTACACTTGCCTTGCCTTGCTTTGCCTTGCCTTCCTTTCCTTCCGTTACTCTTTCCTTGCCTAGCCGTGCACTGCCTAGCCTTGCGTTGTCGTGCATTAGCTTTGCCTCCCCAAACCGTGCCTTGCCTTGCGTTACCATTTCCTTGCCTTGCCCTGCATTGCCTAGCCCTGTGTTGTCGTGCCTTAGTCTTGTTTGCCCTTACCGTGCCGTTCCTTCCGTTACCCTTGCCTTTCCCTGCTTTCCCTAGCCTTCCTTGCCTTCCGTTCCTCTTTGCATGCCTTCCGTGCATTGCCTAGCCTTGCGTTGTCGTGCCTTAGCCTTGTCTCGCCGGACCGTGCCTTGCCTTGCGTTACCCTTTCCTTGCCTGGCCATGCATTGCCTAGCCCTGCGTTGTCGTGCCTTAGGCTTGTTTCCCCTTGCCGTGCCGTTCCTTCCGTTACCCTTGCCTTCCCCTGCTTTCCCTTGCCTTCCTTGCCTTCCGTTACTCTTTGCTTGCCTTCCGTTCATTGCCTAGCCTTGCGTTGTCATATCTTAGCCTTGCCGCGCCTTACCGTGCCTTGCCTTGCGTTACCCTTTCCTTCCCTTGCCGTGCATTGCCTAGCCTTGTGTTGTCGTGCCTTAGCCTTGCCTCGCCTGACCGTGCCTTGCCTTGCGTTACCCTTTCCTTGCCTTGCCGTGCATTGCCTAGCCGTGCGTTGTCGTGCATCAGCCTTGCCTTGCCTCACCGTGCCTTGCCTTGCGTTACCCTTTCCTTGCCTTGCCGTGCATTGCCTAGCCTTGCGTTGTCTTGCCTTAGCCTTGCCTCGCCTGACCGTGCCTTGCCTTGCGTTACCCTTTCCTTGCCTTGCCGTGCATTGCCTAGCCGTGCGTTGTCGTGCATCAGCCTTGCCTTGCCTCACCGTGCCTTGCCTTGCGTTACCCTTTCCTTGCCTTGCCGTGCATTTCGTAGCCGTTCGTTGCCGTTCCTTAGCCTTGTTTCCCCTTGCCGTGCCGTTCCTTCTGTTACCCTTGCCTTGCCTTGCTTTGCCTTGCCTTCCTTGCCTTCCGTTACTCTTTCCTTGCCTAGCCGTGCATTGCCTAGCCTTGCGTTGTCGTGCATTAGCTTTGCCTCCCCAAACCGTGCCTTGCCTTGCGTTACCATTTCCTTGCCTTGCCCTGCATTGCCTAGCCCTGTGTTGTCGTGCATCAGCCTTGCCTTGCCTCACCGTGCCTTGCCTTGCATTACCCTTACCTTGCCTTGCTTTCCCTTCCTTTCATTGCCTTCCGTTACTCTTTGCTTTCCGTCCGTGCATTGCCTAGCCTTGCGTTGTCGTGCCTTAGCCTTGCCTCGCCTGACAGTGCCTTGCCTTGCGTTACCCTTTCCTTGCCTTGCCGTGCATTGGCTAGCCGTGCGTTGCCGTGCCTTAGCCTTGTTTCCCCTTGCCGTGCCGTTCCTTCCGTTACCCTTGCCTTGCCTTGCTTTCCCTTGCCTTCCTTGCCTTCCGTTACTCTTTGCTTGTCTTCCGTGCATTTCCTAGCCTTGCGTTGTCGTGCCTTAGCCTTGCCTCGCGTAACGGTGCCTTGCCTTGCGTTACCCTTTCCTTTCCTTGCCGTGCATTGGCTAGCCCTGCGTTGTCGTGCCTTAGCCTTGTTTCCCCTTACCGTGCCGTTCCTTCCGTTACCCTTGCCTTCCCCTGCTTTCCCTTGCCTTCCTTGCCTTCCGTTACTCTTTGCTTGCCTTCCGTTTATTGCCTAGCCTTGCGTTGTCGTGCCTTAGCCTTGCCGCGCCTTACCGTGCCTTGCCTTGCGTTACCCTTTCCTTGCCTTGCCGTGCATTGCCTAGCCCTGTGTTGTCGTGCCTTAGTCTTGTTTGCCCTTACCGTGCCGTTCCTTCCGTTACCCTTGCGTTTCCCTGCTTTCCCTAGCCTTCCTTGCCTTCCGTTATTCTTTGCTTGCCTTTCGTTCATTGCCTAGCCTTGCGTTGTCGTGCCTTAGCCTTGCCTCGCCTGACCGTGCCTTGCCTTGCGTTACCCTTTCCTTGCCTTGCCGTGCATTGCCTAGCCGTGCGTTGTCGTGCATTTGCCTTGCCTTGCCTCACCGTGCCTTGCCTTGCGTTACCCTTTCCTTTCCTGGCCGTGCATTGCCTAGCCGTGCGTTGTCGTGCATTAGCCTTGTCTTGCCTTACCGTGCCTTGCGTTGCGTTACCCTTTCCTTGCCTGGCCGTGCATTGCGTAGCCGTGCGTTGCCGTTCCTTAGCCTTGTTTCCCCTTGCCGTGCCTTGCCTTTTGTTACACTTGCCTTGCCTTGCTTTGCCTTGCCTTCCTTTCCTTCCGTTACTCTTTCCTTGCCTAGCCGTGCACTGCCTAGCCTTGCGTTGTCGTGCATTAGCCTTGCCTCCCCTGACCGTGCCTTGCCTTGCGATACCCTTTCCTTGCCTTGCCGTGCATTGCCTAGCCGTGCGTTGTCGTGCCTTAGCCTTGCCTCGCCTGACCGTGCCTTGCCTTGCGTTACCCTTTCCTTGCCTTGCCGTGCATTGCCTACCCTTGCGTTGTCGTGCATCAGCCTTGCCTTGCCTCACCGTGCCTTGCCTTGCGTTACCCTTTCCTTGCCTTGCCGTGCATTGCCTAGCCGTGCGTTGCAGTGCCTTAGCCTTGTTTCCCCTTGCCGTGCCGTTCCTTCCGTTACCCTTGCCTTCCCCTGCTTTCCCTTGCCTTCCTTGCCTTCCGTTACTCTTTGCTTGCCTTGCCGTGCATTGCCTAGCCGTGCGTTGTCGTGCATTTGCCTTGCCTTGCCTCACCGTGCCTTGCCTTGCGTTACCCTTTCCTTGCCTGGCCGTGCATTGCCTAGCCGTGCGTTGTCGTGCATTAGCCTTGTCTTGCCTTACCGTGCCTTGCCTTGCGTTACCCTTTCCTTGCCTGGCCGTGCATTGCGTAGCCGTGCGTTGCCGTTCCTTAGCCTTGTTTCCCCTTGCCGTGCCTTGCCTTTTGTTACACTTGCCTTGCCTTGCTTTGCCTTGCCTTCCTTTCCTTCCGTTACTCTTTCCTTGCCTAGCCGTGCACTGCCTAGCCTTGCGTTGTCGTGCATTAGCTTTGCCTCCCCAAACCGTGCCTTGCCTTGCGTTACCATTTCCTTGCCTTGCCCTGCATTGCCTAGCCCTGTGTTGTCGTGCCTTAGTCTTGTTTGCCCTTACCGTGCCGTTCCTTCCGTTACCCTTGCCTTTCCCTGCTTTCCCTAGCCTTCCTTGCCTTCCGTTCCTCTTTGCTTGCCTTCCGTGCATTGCCTAGCCTTGCGTTGTCGTGCCTTAGCCTTGCCTCGCCTGACCGTGCCTTGCCTTGACTTACCCTTTCCTTGCCGTGCCGTGCATTGCCTAGCCGTGCGTTGTCGTGCATTTGCCTTGTCTTGCCTCACCGTGCTTTGCCTTGCGTTACCCTTTCCTTGCCTTGCCGTGCATTGCCTAGCCCTGCATTGTCGTGCCTTAGCTTTGTTTCCCCTTACCGTGCCGTTCCTTTCGTTGCCCTTGCCTTCCCTTGCTTTCCCTTGCCTTCCTTGCCTTCCGTTACTCTTTGCTTGCCTTCCGTTCATTGCCTGGCCTTCCGTTGTCGTGCCTTAGCCTTGCCTCGCCTGACCGTGCCTTGCCTTGCGTTACCCTTTCCTTGCCTTGCCGTGCATTGCCTAGCCGTGCGTTGTCGTGCATTTGCCTTGCCTTGCCTCACCGTGCCTTGCCTTGCGTTACCCTTTCCTTGCCTGGCCGTGCATTGCCTAGCCGTGCGTTGTCGTGCATTAGCCTTGTCTTACCTTACCGTGCCTTGCCTTGCGTTACCCTTTCCTTGCCTGGCCGTGCATTGCGTAACCGTGCGTTGCCGTTCCTTAGCCTTGTTTCCACTTGCCGTGCCTTGCCTTTTGTTACACTTGCCTTGCCTTGCTTTGCCTTGCCTTCCTTTCCTTCCGTTACTCTTTCCTTGCCTAGTCGTGCACTGCCTAGCCTTGCGTTGTCGTGCATTAGCTTTGCCTCCCCGAACCGTGCCTTGCCTTGCGTTACCCTTTCCTTGCCTTGCCCTGCATTGCCTAGCCCTGTGTTGTCGTGCCTTAGCCTTGTTTCCCCTTACCGTGCCGTTCCTTTCGTTACCCTTGCCTTCCCCTGCTTTCCCTTGCCTTCCTTGCCTTCCGTTACTCTTTGCTTGCCTTCCGTGCATTGCCTAGCCTTGCGTTGTCGTGCCTTAGCCTTGCCTCGCCTGACCGTGCCTTGCCTTGAGTTACCCTTTCCTTGCCTTGCCGTGCATTGCCTAGCCGTGCGTTGTCGTGCATTTGCCTTGTCTTGCCTCACCGTGCTTTGCCTTGCGTTACCCTTTCCTTGCCTTGCCGTGCATTGCCTAGCCCTGCATTGTCGTGCCTTAGCTTTGTTTCCCCTTACCGTGCCGTTCCTTTCGTTGCCCTTGCCTTCCCTTGCTTTCCCTTGCCTTCCTTGCCTTCCGTTACTCTTTGCTTGCCTTCCGTGCATTGCCTAGCCTTGCGTTGTCTTGCCTTAGCCTTGCCTCGCCTGACCGTGCCTTGCCTTGCGTTACCCTTTCCTTGCCTTGCCGTGCATTGCCTAGCCGTGCATTGTCGTGCATTTGCCTTGCCTTGCCTCACCGTGCCTTGCCTTGCGTTACCCTTTCCTTGCCTGGCCGTGCATTGCCTAGCCGTGCGTTGTCGTGCATTAGCCTTGTCTTGCCTCACCGTGCCTTGCCTTGCGTTACCCTTTCCTTGACTGGCCGTGCATTGCCTAGCCGTGCGTTGTCGTGCATTAGCCTTGTTTTGCCTTACCGTGCCTTGCCTTGCGTTGCCCTTTCCTTGCCTGGCCGCGCATTGCGTAGCCGTGCGTTGCCGTTCCTTAGCCTTGTTTCCCCTTGCCGTGCCTTGCCTTTTGTTACACTTGCCTTGCCTTTCTTTGCCTTGCCTTCCTTTCCTTCCGTTACTCTTTCCTTGCCTAGCCGTGCATTGCCTAGCCTTGCGTTGTCGTGCATTAGCTTTGCCTCCCCAAACCGTGCCTTGCCTTGCGTTACCATTTCCTTGCCTTGCCCTGCATTGCCTAGCCCTGTGTTGTCGTGCATCAGCCTTGCCTTGCCTCACCGTGCCTTGCCTTGCGTTACCCTTACCTTGCCTTGCTTTCCCTTCCTTTCATTGCCTTCCGTTACTCTTTGCTTTCCGTCCGTGCATTGCCTAGCCTTGCGTTGTCGTGCCTTAGCCTTGCCTCGCCTGACAGTGCCTTGCCTTGCGTTACCCTTTCCTTGCCTTGCCGTGCATTGCCTAGCCGTGCGTTGCCGTGCCTTAGCCTTGTTTCCCCTTGCCGTGCCGTTCCTTCCGTTACCCTTGCCTTGCCTTGCTTTCCCTTGCCTTCCTTGCCTTCCGTTACTCTTTGCTTGCCTTCCGTTCATTGCCTAGCCTTGCGTTGTCGTGCCTTAGCCTTGCCTCGCGTAACGGTGCCTTGCCTTGCGTTACCCTTTCCTTTCCTTGCCGTGCATTGGCTAGCCCTGCGTTGTCGTGCCTTAGCCTTGTTCCCCTTACCGTGCCGTTCCTTCCGTTACCCTTGCCTTTCCCTGCTTTCCCTTGCCTTCCTTGCCTTCCGTTACTCTTTGCTTGCCTTCCGTTTATTGCCTAGCCTTTCGTTGTCGTGCCTTAGCCTTGCCGCGCCTTACCGTGCCTTGCCTTGCGTTACCCTTTCCTTGCCTTGCCGTGCATTGCCTAGCCTTGCGTTGTCGTGCCTTAGCCTTGCCTCGCCTGACCGTGCCTTGCCTTGCGTTACCCTTTCCTTGCCTTCCCGTGCATTGCCTACCCTTGCGTTGTCGTGCATCAGCCTTGCCTTGCCTCATCGTGCCTTGCCTTGCGTTACCCTTTCCTTGCCTTGCCGTGCATTGCCTAGCCGTGCGTTGCCGTGCCTTAGCCTTGTTTCCCCTTGCCGTGCCGTTCCTTTTGTTACCCTTGCCTTGCCTTCCGTTACTCTTTGCTTGCCTTCCGTGCATTGCCTAGCCGTGCGTTGTCGTGCATTTGCCTTGCCTTCCCTCACCGTGCCTTGCCTTGCGTTACCCTTTCCTTGCCTGGCCGTGCATTGCCTAGCCGTGCGTTGTCGTGCATTAGCCTTGTCTTGCCTTACCGTGCCTTGCCTTGCGTGACCCTTTCCTTGCCTGGCCGTGCATTGCATAGCCGTGCGTTGCCGTTCATTAGCCTTGTTTCCCTTGCCGTGCCTTGCCTTTTGTTACACTTGCCTTGCCTTGCTTTGCCTTGCCTTCCTTTCCTTCCGTTACTCTTTCCTTGCCTAGCCGTGCACTGCCTAGCCTTGCGTTGTCGTGCATTAGCTTTGCCTCCCCAAACCGTGCCTTGCCTTGCGTTACCATTTCCTTGCCTTGCCCTGCATTGCCTAGCCCTGTGTTGTCGTGCCTTAGTCTTGTTTGCCCTTACCGTGCCGTTCCTTCCGTTACCCTTGCCTTTCCCTGCTTTCCCTAGCCTTCCTTGCCTTCCGTTCCTCTTTGCTTGCCTTCGTGCATTGCCTAGCCTTGCGTTGTCGTGCCTTAGCTCTGCTTCGCCTGACAGTGCCTTGCCTTGCGTTACCCTTTCCTTGCCTTGCCGTGCATTGCCTAGCCGTGCGTTGCCGTGCCTTAGCCTTGTTTCCCCTTGCCGTGCCGTTCCTTCCGTTACCCTTGCCTTCCCCTGCTTTCCCTTGCCTTCCTTGCCTTCCGTTACTCTTTGCTTGCCTTCCGTTCATTGCCTAGCCTTGCGTTGTCATATCTTAGCCTTGCCGCGCCTTACCGTGCCTTGCCTTGCGTTACCCTTTCCTTCCCTTGCCGTGCATTGCCTAGCCTTGCGTTGTCGTGCCTTAGCCTTGCCTCGCCTGACCGTGCCTTGGCTTGCGTTACCCTTTCCTTGCCTTGCCGTGCATTGCCTAGCCGTGCGTTGTCGTGCATCAGCCTTGCCTTGCCTCACCGTGCCTTGCCTTGCGTTACCCTTTCCTTGCCTTGCCGTGCATTGCCTAGCCTTGCGTTGTCTTGCCTTAGCCTTGCCTCGCCTGACCGTGCCTTGCCTTGCGTTACCCTTTCCTTGCCTTGCCGTGCATTGCCTAGCCGTGCGTTGTCGTGCATCAGCCTTGCCTTGCCTCACCGTGCCTTGCCTTGCGTTACCCTTTCCTTGCCTTGCCGTGCATTTCGTAGCCGTTCGTTGCCGTTCCTTAGCCTTGTTTCCCCTTGCCGTGCCGTTCCTTCTGTTACCCTTGCCTTGCCTTGCTTTGCCTTGCCTTCCTTGCCTTCCGTTACTCTTTCCTTGCCTAGCCGTGCATTGCCTAGCCTTGCGTTGTCGTGCATTAGCTTTGCCTCCCCAAACCGTGCCTTGCCTTGCGTTACCATTTCCTTGCCTTGCCCTGCATTGCCTAGCCCTGTGTTGTCGTGCATCAGCCTTGCCTTGCCTCACCGTGCCTTGCCTTGCATTACCCTTACCTTGCCTTGCTTTCCCTTCCTTTCATTGCCTTCCGTTACTCTTTGCTTTCCGTCCGTGCATTGCCTAGCCTTGCGTTGTCGTGCCTTAGCCTTGCCTCGCCTGACAGTGCCTTGCCTTGCGTTACCCTTTCCTTGCCTTGCCGTGCATTGGCTAGCCGTGCGTTGCCGTGCCTTAGCCTTGTTTCCCCTTGCCGTGCCGTTCCTTCCGTTACCCTTGCCTTGCCTTGCTTTCCCTTGCCTTCCTTGCCTTCCGTTACTCTTTGCTTGTCTTCCGTGCATTTACTAGCCTTGCGTTGTCGTGGCTTAGCCTTGCCTCGCGTAACGGTGCCTTGCCTTGCGTTACCCTTTCCTTTCCTTGCCGTGCATTGGCTAGCCCTGCGTTGTCGTGCCTTAGCCTTGTTTCCCCTTACCGTGCCGTTCCTTCCGTTACCCTTGCCTTCCCCTGCTTTCCCTTGCCTTCCTTGCCTTCCGTTACTCTTTGCTTGCCTTCCGTTTATTGCCTAGCCTTGCGTTGTCGTGCCTTAGCCTTGCCGCGCCTTACCGTGCCTTGCCTTGCGTTACCCTTTCCTTGCCTTGCCGTGCATTGCCTAGCCCTGTGTTGTCGTGCCTTAGTCTTGTTTGCCCTTACCGTGCCGTTCCTTCCGTTACCCTTGCGTTTCCCTGCTTTCCCTAGCCTTCCTTGCCTTCCGTTATTCTTTGCTTGCCTTTCGTTCATTGCCTAGCCTTGCGTTGTCGTGCCTTAGCCTTGCCTCGCCTGACCGTGCCTTGCCTTGCGTTACCCTTTCCTTGCCTTGCCGTGCATTGCCTAGCCGTGCGTTGTCGTGCATTTGCCTTGCCTTGCCTCACCGTGCCTTGCCTTGCGTTACCCTTTCCTTTCCTGGCCGTGCATTGCCTAGCCGTGCGTTGTCGTGCATTAGCCTTGTCTTGCCTTACCGTGCCTTGCCTTGCGTTACCCTTTCCTTGCCTGGCCGTGCATTGCGTAGCCGTGCGTTGCCGTTCCTTAGCCTTGTTTCCCCTTGCCGTGCCTTGCCTTTTGTTACACTTGCCTTGCCTTGCTTTGCCTTGCCTTCCTTTCCTTCCGTTACTCTTTCCTTGCCTAGCCGTGCACTGCCTAGCCTTGCGTTGTCGTGCATTAGCTTTGCCTCCCCAAACCGTGCCTTGCCTTGCGATACCCTTTCCTTGCCTTGCCGTGCATTGCCTAGCCTTGCGTTGTCGTGCCTTAGCCTTGCCTCGCCTGACCGTTCCTTGCCTTCCGTTACTCTTTCCTTGCCTTGCCGTGCATTGCCTAGCCTTGCGTTGTCGTGCATTAGCCTTGCCTTGCCTCACCGTGCCTTGCCTTGCGTTACCCTTTCCTTGCCTTGCCGTGCATTGCCTAGCCGTGCGTTGCAGTGCCTTAGCCTTGTTTCCCCTTGCCGTGCCGTTCCTTCTGTTACCCTTGCCTTGCCTTGCTTTCCCTTGCCTTCCTTGCCTTCCGTTACTCTTTGCTTGCCTTGCCGTGCATTGCCTAGCCGTGCGTTGTCGTGCATTAGCTTTGCCTCCCCAAACCGTGCCTTGCCTTGCGTTACCCTTTCCTTGCCTTGCCCTGCATTGCCTAGCCCTGTGTTGTCGTGCCTTAGTCTTGTTTGCCCTTACCGTGCCGTTCCTTCCGTTACCCTTGCCTTTCCCTGCTTTCCCTAGCCTTCCTTGCCTTCCGTTCCTCTTTGCTTGCCTTCCGTGCATTGCCTAGCCTTGCGTTGTCGTGTTACCCTTTCCTTGCCTGGCCGTGCATTGCGTAGCCGTGCGTTGCCGTGCATCAGCCTTGCCTTGCCTCACCGTGCCTTGCCTTGCGTTACCCTTACCTTGCCTTGCTTTCCCTTCCTTTCATTGCCTTCCGTTACTCTTTGCTTGCCTTCCGTGCATTGCCTAGCCTTGCGTTGTCGTGCCTTAGCCTTGCCTCGCCTGACAGTGCCTTGCCTTGCGTTACCCTTTCCTTGCCTTGCCGTGCATTGCCTAGCCGTGCGTTGGCGTGCCTTAGCCTTGTTTCCCCTTGCCGTGCCGTTCCTTCCGTTACCCTTGCCTTGCCTTGCTTTCCCTTGCCTTCCTTGCCTTCCGTTACTCTTTGCTTGCCTTCCGTGCATTGCCTAGCCTTGCATTGTCGTGCCTTAGCCTTGCCTCGCGTAACGGTGCCTTGCCTTGCGTTACTCTTTCCTTTCCTTGCCGTGCATTGGGTAGCCCTGCGTTGTCGTGCCTTAGCCTTGCCTCGCCTAACGGTGCCTTGCCTTGCGTTACCCTTTCCTTTCCTTGCCGTGCATTGGCTAGCCCTGCGTTGTCGTGCCTTAGCCTTGTTTCCCCTTACCGTGCCGTTCCTTCCGTTACCCTTGCCTTCCCCTGCTTTCCCTTGCCTTCCTTGCCTTCCGTTACTCTTTGCTTGCCTTCCGTGCATTGCCTAGCCTTGCGTTGTCGTGCATTCGCCTTCCTCCCCAAACCGTGCCTTGCCTTGCGTTACCCTTTCCTTGCCTTGCCCTGCATTGCCTAGCCCCGTGTTGTCGTGCCTTAGCCTTGTTTCCCCTTACCGTGCCGTTCCTTTCGTTACCCTTGCCTTCCCCTGCTTTCCCTTGCCTTCCTTGCCTTCCGTTACTCTTTGCTTGCCTTCCGTGCATTGCCTAGCCTTGCGTTGTCGTGCCTTAGCCTTGCCTCGCCTGACCGTGCCTTGCCTTGAGTTACCCTTTCCTTGCCTTGCCGTGCATTGCCTAGCCGTGTGTTGTCGTGCATTTGACTTGTCTTGCTTCACCGTGCTTTGCCTTGCGTTACCCTTTCCTTGCCTTGCCGTGCATTGCCTAGCCCTGCATTGTCGTGCCTTAGCTTTGTTTCCCCTTACCGTGCCGTTCTTTTCGTTGCCCTTGCCTTCCCTTGCTTTCCCTTGCCTTCCTTGCCTTCCGTTACTCTTTGCTTGCCTTCCGTTCATTGCCTAGCCTTGCGTTGTCGTGCCTTAGCCTTGCCTCGCCTGACCGTGCCTTGCCTTGCGTTACCCTTTCCTTCCCTTGCCGTGCATTGCCTAGCCGTGCGTTGTCGTGCATTTGCCTTGCCTTGCCTCACCGTGCCTTGCCTTGCGTTACCCTTTCCTTGCCTGGCCGTGCATTGGCTAGCCGTGCATTGTCGTGCATTAGCCTTGTCTTGCCTTACCGTGCCGTGCCTTGCGTTACCCTTTCCTTGCCTGGCCGTGCATTGCGTAGCCGTGCGTTGCCGTTACTTAGCCTTGTTTCCCCTTGCCGTGCCTTGCCTTTTGTTACACTTGCCTTGCCTTGCTTTGCCTTGCCTTCCTTTCCTTCCGTTACTCTTTCCTTGCCTAGCCGTGCACTGCCTAGCCTTGCGTTGTCGTGCATTAGCTTTGCCTCCCCAAACCGTTCCTTGCCTTGAGTTACCATTTCCTTGCCTTGCCGTGAATTGCCTAGCCGTGCGTTGTCGTGCATCCGCCTTGCCTTGCCTCACCGTGCCTTGCCTTGCGTTACCCTTACCTTGCTTTGCTTTCCCTTACTTTCAATTCCTTCCGTTACTCTTTGCTTTCCTTCCGTGCATTGCCTAGCCTTGCGTTGTCGTGCCTTAGCCTTGCCTCGCCTGACAGTGCCTTGCCTTGCGTTACCCTTTCCTTGCCTTGCCGTGCATTGCCTAGCCGTGCGTTGCCGTGCCTTAGCCTTGTTTCCCCTTGCCGTGCCGTTCCTTCCGTTACCCTTGCCTTGCCTTGCTTTCCCTTGCCTTCCTTGCCTTCCGTTACTCTTTGCTTGCCTTCCGTGCATTGCCTAGCCTTGCGTTGTCGTGCCTTAGCCTTGCCTCGCCTGACCGTGCCTTGCCTTGCGTTACCCTTTCCTTGCCTTGCCGTGCATAGCCTAGCCGTGCGTTCTCGTGCATCAGCCTTGCCTTGCCTCACCGTGCCTTGCCTTGCGTTACCCTTTCCTTGCCTTGCCGTGTATTGCCTAGCCGTGCGTTGCCGTGCCTTAGCCTTGTTTCCCCTTGCCGTGCCGTTCCTTCTGTTACCCTTGCCTTGCCTTGCTTTCCCTTGCCTTCCTTGCCTTCCGTTACTCTTTGCTTGCCTTCCGTGCATTGCCTAGCCTTGCGTTGTCGTGCATTCGCCTTCCTCCCCAAACCGTGCCTTGCCTTGAGTTACCCTTTCCTTGCCTTGCCTTGCCTTGCCTCACCGTGCCTTGCCTTGCGTTACCCTTTCCTTGCCTGGCCCTGCATTGCCTAGCCGTGCGTTGTCGTGCATTAGCCTTGTCTTGCCTTACCGTGCCTTGCCTTGCGTTACCCTTTCCTTGCCTGGCCTTGCATTGCGTAGCCGTCCGTTGCCGTTCCTTAGCCTTGTTTCCCCTTGCCGTGCCTTGCCTTTTGTTACACTTGCCTTGCCTTGCTTTGCCTTGCCTTCCTTTCCTTCCGTTACTCTTTCCTTGCCTAGCCGTGCACTGCCTAGCCTTGCGTTGTCGTGCATTAGCTTTGCCTCCCCAAACCGTGCCTTGCCTTGCGTTACCATTTCCTTGCCTTGCCCTGCATTGCCTAGCCCTGTGTTGTCGTGCCTTAGTCTTGTTTGCCCTTACCGTGCCGTTCCTTCCGTTACCCTTGCCTTTCCCTGCTTTCCCTAGCCTTCCTTGCCTTCCGTGCATTGCCTAGCCTTGCGTTGTCGTGCCTTAGCCTTGCCTCGCCGGACCGTGCCTTGCCTTGCGTTACCCTTTCCTTGCCTTGCCGTGAATTGCCTAGCCGTGCGTTGTCGTGCATCAGCCTTGCCTTGCCTCACCGTGCCTTGCCTTGCGTTACCCTTACCTTGCCTTGCTTTCCCTTCCTTTCATTGGCTTCCGTTACTCTTTGCTTTCCTTCCGTGCATTGCCTAGCCTTGCGTTGTCGTGCCTTAGCCTTGCCTCCCCTGACAGTGCCTTGCCTTGCGTTACCCTTTCTTGCCTTGCCGTGCATTGCCTAGCCGTGCGTTGCCGTGCCTTAGCCTTGTTTCCCCTTGCCGTGCCGTTCCTTCCGTTACCCTTGCCTTGCCTTGCTTTCCCTTGCCTTCCTTGCCTTCCGTTACTCTTTGCTTGCCTTCCGTGCATTGCCTAGCCTTGCGTTGTCGTGCCTTAGCCTTGCCTCGCGTAACGGTGCCTTGCCTTGCGTTACCCTTTCCTTTCCTTGCCGTGCATTGGCTAGCCGTGCGTTGTCGTGCCTTAGCCTTGTTTCCCCTTACCGTGCCGTTCCTTCCGTTACCCTTGCCTTCCCCTGCTTTGCCTTGCCTTCCTTGCCTTCCGTTACTCTTTGTTTGCCTTCCGTTCATTGCCTAGCCTTGCGTTGTCGTGCCTTAGCCTTGCCTCGCCTGACCGTGCCTTGCCTTGCGTTACCCTTTCCTTGCCTTGCCGTGCATTGCCTAGCCGTGCGTTGTCGTGCATCAGCCTTGCCTTGCCTCATCGTGCCTTGCCTTGCGTTACCCTTTCCTTGCCTTGCCGTGCATTGCCTAGCCGTGCGTTGCCGTGCCTTAGCCTTGTTACCCCTTGCCGTGCCGTTCCTTCTGTTACCCTTGCCTTGCCTTGCTTTCCCTTGCCTTCCTTGCCTTCCGTTACTCTTTGCTTTCCTTCCGTGCATTGCCTAGCCTTGCATTGTCGTGCATGCGCCTTCCTCCCCAAACCGTGCCTTGCCTTGCGTTACCCTTTCCTTGCCTTGCCCTGCATTGCCTAGCCCTGTGTTTTCGTGCCTTAGCCTTGTTTCCCCTTACCGTGCCGTTCCTTTCGTTACCCTTGCCTTCCCTTGCTTTCCCTTGCCTTCCTTGCCTTCCGTTACTCTTTGCTTGCCTTCCGTTCATTGCCTAGCCTTGCGTTGTCGTGCCTTAGCCTTGCCTCGCCTGACCGTGCCTTGCCTTGCGTTACCCTTTCCTTGCCTGGCCGTGCATTGCCTAGCCGTGCGTTGTCGTGCATTAGCCTTGTCTTGCCTTACCGTGCCTTGCCTTGCGTTACCCTTTCCTTGCCTGGCCGTGCATTGCGTAGCCGTGCGTTGCCGTTCCTTAGCCTTGTTTCCCTTGCCGTGCCTTGCCTTTTGTTACACTTGCCTTGCCTTGCTTTGCCTTGCCTTCCTTTCCTTCCGTTACTCTTTCCTTGCCTAGCCGTGCACTGCCTAGCCTTGCGTTGTCGTGCATTAGGTTTGCCTCCCCAAACCGTGCCTTGCCTTGCGTTACCATTTCCTTGCCTTGCCCTGCATTGCCTAGCCCTGTGTTGTCGTGCCTTAGTCTTGTTTGCCCTTACCGTGCCGATCCTTCCGTTACCCTTGCATTTCCCTGCTTTCCCTAGCCTTCCTTGCCTTCCGTTATTCTTTGCTTGCCTTCCGTTCATTGCCTAGCATTGCGTTGTCGTGCCTTAGCCTTGCCTCGCCTGACCGTGCCTTGCCTTGCGTTACCCTTTCCTTGCCTTGCCGTGCATTGCCTAGCCGTGCGTTGTCGTGCATTTGCCTTGCCTTGCCTCACCGTGCCTTGCCTTGCGTTACCCTTTCCTTGCCTGGCCGTGCATTGCCTAGCCGTGCGTTGTCGTGCATTAGCCTGGTCTTGCCTTACCGTGCCTTGCCTTGCGTTACCCTTTCCTTGCCTGGCCGTGCATTGCGTAGCCGTGCGTTGCCGTTCCTTAGCCTTGTTTCCCCTTGTCGTGCCTTGCCTTTTGTTACACTTGCCTTGCCTTGCTTTGCCTTGCCTTCCTTTCCTTCCGTTACTCTTTCCTTGCCTAGCCGTGCACTGCTTAGCCTTGCGTTGTCGTGCATTAGCTTTGCCTCCCCAAACCGTGCCTTGCCTTGCGTTACCATTTCCTTTCCTTGGCCTGCATTGCCTAGCCCTGTGTTGTCGTGCCTTAGTCTTGTTTGCCCTTACCGTGCCGTTCCTTCCGTTACCCTTGCCTGCTTTCCCTAGCCTTCCTTGCCTTCCGTGCATTGCCTAGCGTTGCGTTGTCGTGCCTTAGCCTTGGCTCGCCTGACCGTGCCTTGCCTTGCATTACCCTTTCCTTGCCTTGCCGTGAATTGCCTAGCCGTGCGTTGTCGTGCATCAGCCTTGCCTTGCCTCACCGTGCCTTGCCTTGCGTTACCCTTACCTTGCCTTGCTTTCCCTTCCTTTCATTGGCTTCCGTTACTCTTTGCTTTCCTTCCGTGCATTGCCTAGCCTTGCGTTGTCGTGCCTTAGCCTTGCCTCCCCTGACAGTGCCTTGCCTTGCGTTACCCTTTCCTTGCCTTGCCGTGCATTGCCTAGCCGTGCGTTGCCGTGCCTTAGCCTTGTTTCCCCTTGCCGTGCCTTTCCTTCCGTTACCCTTGCCTTGCCTTGCTTTCCCTTGCCTTCCTTGCCTTCCGTTACTCTTTGCTTGCCTTCCGTGCATTGCCTAGCCTTGCGTTGTCGTGCCTTAGCCTTGCCTCGCGTAACGGTGCCTTGCCTTGCGTTACCCTTTCCTTTCCTTGCCGTGCATTGGCTAGCCCTGCGTTGTCGTGCCTTAGCCTTGTTTCCCCTTACCGTGCCGTTCCTTCCGTTACCCTTGCCTTCCCCTGCTTTCCCTTGCCTTCCTTGCCTTCCGTTACTCTTTGCTTGCCTTCCGTTTATTGCCTAGCCTTGCGTTGTCGTGCCTTAGCCTTGCCGCGCCTTACCGTGCCTTGCCTTGCGTTACCCTTTCCTTGCCTTGCCGTGCATTGCCTATCCTTGCATTGTCGTGCCTTAGCCTTGCCTCGCCTGACCGTGCCTTGCCTTGCGTTACCCTTTCCTTGCCTTGCCGTGCATTGCCTATCCGTGCGTTGTCGTGCATCAGCCTTGCCTTGCCTCATCGTGCCTTGCCTTGCGTTACCCTTTCCTTGCCTTGCCGTGCATTGCCTAGCCGTGCGTTGCCGTGCCTTAGCCTTGTTACCCCTTGCCGTGCCGTTCCTTCTGTTACCCTTGCCTTGCGTTGCTTTCCCTTGCCTTCCTTGCCTTCCGTTACTCTTTGCTTTCCTTCCGTGCATTGCCTAGCCTTGCGTTGTCGTGTATGCGCCTTCCTCCCCAAACCGTGCCTTGCCTTGCGTTACCCTTTCCTTGCCTTGCCCTGCATTGCCTAGCCCTGTGTTGTGGTGCCTTAGCCTTGTTTCGCTTACCGTGCCGTTCCTTTAATTACCCTTGCCTTCCCTTGCTTTCCCTTGCCTTCCTTGCCTTCCGTTACTCTTTGCTTAACTTCCGTTCATTGCCTAGCCTTGCGTTGTCGTGCCTTAGCCTTGCCTCGCCTGACCGTGCCTTGCCTTGCGTTACCCTTTCCTTGCCTGGCCGTGCATTTCCTAGCCGTGCGTTGTCGTGCATTAGCCTTGTCTTGCCTTACCGTGCCTTGCCTTGCGTTACCCTTTCCTTGCCTGGCCGTGCATTGCATAGCCGTGCGTTGCCGTTCCTTAGCCTTGTTTCCCTTGCCGTGCCTTGCCTTTTGTTACACTTGCCTTGCCTTGCTTTGCCTTGCCTTCCTTTCCTTCCGTTACTCTTTCCTTGCCTAGCCGTGCACTGGCTAGCCTTGCGTTGTCGTGCATTAGCTTTGCCTCCCCAAACCGTGCCTTGCCTTGCGTTACCATTTCCTTGCCTTGCCCTGCATTGCCTAGCCCTGTGTTGTCGTGCCTTAGTCTTGTTTGCCCTTACCGTGCCGTTCCTTCCGTTACCCTTGCCTTTCCCTGCTTTCCCTAGCCTTCCTTGCCTTCCGTTATTCTTTGCTTGCCTTCCGTTCATTGCCTAGCCTTGCGTTGTCGTGCCTTAGCCTTGCCTCGCCTGACCGTGCCTTGCCTTGCGTTACCCTTTCCTTGCCTTGCCGTGCATTGCCTAGCCGTGCGTTGTCGTGCATTTGCCTTGCCTTGCCTCACCGTGCCTTGCCTTGCGTTACCCTTTCCTTGCCTGGCCGTGCATTGCCTAGCCGTGCGTTGTCGTGCATTAGCCTTGTCTTGCCTTACCGTGCCTTGCCTTGCGTTACCCTTTCCTTGCCTGGCCGTGCATTGCGTAGCCGTGCGTTGCCGTTCCTTAGCCTTGTTTCCCCTTGCCGTGCCTTGCCTTTTGTTACACTTGCCTTGCCTTGCTTTGCCTTGCCTTCCTTTCCTTCCGTTACTCTTTCCTTGCCTAGCCGTGCACTGCCTAGCCTTGCGTTGTCGTGCATTAGCTTTGCCTCCCCAAACCGTGCCTTGCCTTGCGTTACCATTTCCTTGCCTTGCCCTGCATTGCCTAGCCCTGTGTTGTCGTGCCTTAGTCTTGTTTGCCCTTACCGTGCCGTTCCTTCCGTTACCCTTGTCTTTCCCTGCTTTCCCTAGCCTTCCTTGCCTTCCGTGCATTGCCTAGCCTTGCGTTGTCGTGCCTTAGCCTTGCCTCGCCTGACCGTGCCTTGCCTTGCGTTACCCTTTCCTTGCCTTGCCGTGAATTGCCTAGCCGTGCGTTGTCGTGCATCAGCCTTGCCTTGCATCACCGTGCCTTGCCTTGCGTTACCCTTACCTTGCCTTGCTTTCCCTTCCTTTCATTGGCTTCCGTTACTCTTTGCTTTCCTTCCGTGCATTGCCTAGCCTTGCGTTGTCGTGCCTTAGCCTTGCCTCCCCTGACAGTGCATTGCCTTGCGTTACCCTTTCCTTGCCTTGCCGTGCATTGCGTAGCCGTGCGTTGTCGTGCCTTAGCCTTGTTTCCCCTTGCCGTGCGTTTCCTTCCGTTACCCTTGCCTTGCCTTGCTTTCCCTTGCCTTCCTTGCCTTCCGTTACTCTTTGCTTGCCTTCCGTTTATTGCCTAGCCTTGCGTTGTCGTGCCTTAGCCTTGCGTCGCCTGACCGTGCCTTGCCTTGCGTTACACTTTGCTTGCCTTGCCGTGCATTGCCTAACCTTGCGTTGTCGTGCCTTAGACTTGCCTCGCCTGACCGTGCCTTGCCTTGCGTTACCCTTTCCTTGCCTTGCCGTGCATTGCCTAGCCGTGCGTTGTCGTGCATCAGCCTTGCCTTGCCTCATCGTCCCTTGCCTTGCGTTACACTTTCTTTGCCTTGCCGTGCATTGCCTAGCCGTGCGTTGCCGTGCCTTAGCCTTGTTACCCCTTGCCGTGCCGTTCCTTCTGTTACCTTTGCCTTGCGTTGCTTTCCCTTGCCTTCCTTGCCTTCCGTTACTCTTTGCTTTCCTGCCGTGCATTGCCTAGCCTTGCGTTGTCGTGCATGCGCCTTCCTCCCCAAACCGTACCTTCCCTTGCGTTACCCTTTCCTTGCCTTGCCCTGCATTGCCTAGCCCTGTGTTGTCGTGCCTTAGCCTTGTTTCCCCTTACCGTGCCGTTCCTTTCCTTACCCTTGCCTTCCCTTGCTTTCCCTTGCCTTCCTTGCCTTCCGTTACTCTTTGCTTGCCTTCCGTTCATTGCCTAGCCTTGCGTTGTCGTGCCTTAGCCTTGCCTCGCCTGACCGTGCCTTGCCTTGCGTTACCCTTTCCTTGCCTGGCCGTGCATTGCCTAGCCGTGCGTTGTCGTGCATTAGCCTTGTCTTGCCTTACCGTGCCTTGCCTTGCGTTACCCTTTCCTTGCCTGGCCGTGCATTGCATAGCCGTGCGTTGCCGTTCCTTAGCCTTGTTTCCCTTGCCGTGCCTTGCCTTTTGTTACACTTGCCTTGCCTTGCTTTGCCTTGCCTTCCTTTCCTTCCGTTACTCTTTCCTTGCCTAGCCGTGCACTGCCTAGCCTTGCGTTGTCGTGCATTAGCTTTGCCTCCCCAAACCGTGCCTTGCCTTGCGTTACCATTTCCTTGCCTTGCCCTGCATTGCCTAGCCCTGTGTTGTCGTGCCTTAGTCTTGTTTGCCCTTACCGTGCCGTTCCTTCCGTTACCCTTGCCTTTCCCTGCTTTCCCTAGCCTTCCTTGCCTTCCGTTCCTCTTTGCTTGCCTTCCGTGCATTGCCTAGCCTTGCGTTGTCGTGCCTTAGCCTTGCCTCGCCTGACCGCGCCTTGCCTTGCGTTACCCTTTCCTTGCCTTGCCGTGCATTGCCTAGCCGTGCGTTGCCGTACCTTAGCCTTGTTTCCCCTTGCCGTGCCGTTCCTTCCGTTACCCTTGCCTTGCCTTGCTTTCCCTTGCCTTCCTTGCCTTCCGTTACTCTTTGCTTGCCTTCCGTGCATTGCCTAGCCTTGCGTTGTCGTGCCTTAGCCTTGCCTCGCCTAACGGTGCCTTGCCTTGCGTTACCCTTTCCTTTCCTTGCCGTGCATTGGCTAGCCCTGCGTTGTCGTGCCTTAGCCTTGTTTCCCCTTACCGTGCCGTTCCTTCCGTTACCCTTGCCTTCCCCTGCTTTCCCTTGCCTTCCTTGCCTTCCGTTACTCTTTGCTTGCCTTCCGTTTATTGCCTAGCCTTGCGTTGTAGTGCCTTCGCCTTGCCGCGCCTTACCGTGCCTTGCCTTGCGTTACCCTTTCTTTGCCTTGCCGTGCAATGCCTAGCCGTGCGTTGTCGTGCATTTGCCTTGCCTTCCCTTACCGTGCCTTGCCTTGCGGTACCCTTTCCTTGCCTGGCCGTCCATTGCCTAGCCGTGCGTTGTCGTGCATTAGCCTTGTCTTGCCTTACCGTGCCTTGCCTTGCGTTAACCTTTCCTTGCCTGGCCGTGCATTGCCTAGCCCTGCGTTGCCGTTCCTTAGCCTTGTTTCCCTTGCCGTGCCTTGCCTTTTGTTACACTTGCCTTGCCTTGCTTTGCCTTGCCTTCCTTTCCTTCCGTTACTCTTTCCTTGCCTAGCCGTGCACTGCCTAGCCTTGCGTTGTCGTGCATTAGCTTTGCCTCCCCAAACCGTGCCTTGCCTTGCGTTACCATTTCCTTGCCTTGCCCTGCATTGCCTAGCCCTGTGTTGTCGTGCCTTAGTCTTGTTTGCCCTTACCGTGCCGTTCCTTCCGTTACCCTTGCCTTTCCCTGCTTTCCCTAGCCTTCCTTGCCTTCCGTTCCTCTTTGCATGCCTTCCGTGCATTGCCTAGCCTTGCGTTGTCGTGCCTTAGCCTTGCCTCGCCGGACCGTGCCTTGCCTTGCGTTACCCTTTCCTTGCCTTGCCGTGCATTGCCTAGCCGTGCGTTGCCGTGCCTTAGGCTTGTTTCCCCTTGCCGTGCCGTTCCTTCCGTTACCCTTGCCTTCCCCTGCTTTCCCTTGCCTTCCTTGCCTTCCGTTACTCTTTGCTTGCCTTCCGTTCATTGCCTAGCCTTGCGTTGTCATATCTTAGCCTTGCCGCGCCTTACCGTGCCTTGCCTTGCGTTACCCTTTCCTTCCCTTGCCGTGCATTGCCTAGCCTTGTGTTGTCGTGCCTTAGCCTTGCCTCGCCTGACCGTGCCTTGCCTTGCGTTACCCTTTCCTTGCCTTGCCGTGCATTGCCTAGCCGTGCGTTGTCGTGCATCAGCCTTGCCTTGCCTCACCGTGCCTTGCCTTGCGTTACCCTTTCCTTGCCTTGCCGTGCATTGCCTAGCCTTGCGTTGTCTTGCCTTAGCCTTGCCTCGCCTGACCGTGCCTTGCCTTGCGTTACCCTTTCCTTGCCTTGCCGTGCATTGCCTAGCCGTGCGTTGTCGTGCATCAGCCTTGCCTTGCCTCACCGTGCCTTGCCTTGCGTTACCCTTTCCTTGCCTTGCCGTGCATTTCGTAGCCGTTCGTTGCCGTTCCTTAGCCTTGTTTCCCCTTGCCGTGCCGTTCCTTCTGTTACCCTTGCCTTGCCTTGCTTTGCCTTGCCTTCCTTGCCTTCCGTTACTCTTTCCTTGCCTAGCCGTGCATTGCCTAGCCTTGCGTTGTCGTGCATTAGCTTTGCCTCCCCAAACCGTGCCTTGCCTTGCGTTACCATTTCCTTGCCTTGCCCTGCATTGCCTAGCCCTGTGTTGTCGTGCATCAGCCTTGCCTTGCCTCACCGTGCCTTGCCTTGCATTACCCTTACCTTGCCTTGCTTTCCCTTCCTTTCATTGCCTTCCGTTACTCTTTGCTTTCCGTCCGTGCATTGCCTAGCCTTGCGTTGTCGTGCCTTAGCCTTGCCTCGCCTGACAGTGCCTTGCCTTGCGTTACCCTTTCCTTGCCTTGCCGTGCATTGGCTAGCCGTGCGTTGCCGTGCCTTAGCCTTGTTTCCCCTTGCCGTGCCGTTCCTTCCGTTACCCTTGCCTTCCCCTGCTTTCCCTTGCCTTCCTTGCCTTCCGTTACTCTTTGCTTGCCTTCCGTTTATTGCCTAGCCTTGCGTTGTCGTGCCTTAGCCTTGCCGCGCCTTACCGTGCCTTGCCTTGCGTTACCCTTTCCTTGCCTTGCCGTGCATTGCCTAGCCCTGTGTTGTCGTGCCTTAGTCTTGTTTGCCCTTACCGTGCCGTTCCTTCCGTTACCCTTGCGTTTCCCTGCTTTCCCTAGCCTTCCTTGCCTTCCGTTATTCTTTGCTTGCCTTTCGTTCATTGCCTAGCCTTGCGTTGTCGTGCCTTAGCCTTGCCTCGCCTGACCGTGCCTTGCCTTGCGTTACCCTTTCCTTGCCTTGCCGTGCATTGCCTAGCCGTGCGTTGTCGTGCATTTGCCTTGCCTTGCCTCACCGTGCCTTGCCTTGCGTTACCCTTTCCTTTCCTGGCCGTGCATTGCCTAGCCGTGCGTTGTCGTGCATTAGCCTTGTCTTGCCTTACCGTGCCTTGCGTTGCGTTACCCTTTCCTTGCCTGGCCGTGCATTGCGTAGCCGTGCGTTGCCGTTCCTTAGCCTTGTTTCCCCTTGCCGTGCCTTGCCTTTTGTTACACTTGCCTTGCCTTGCTTTGCCTTGCCTTCCTTTCCTTCCGTTACTCTTTCCTTGCCTAGCCGTGCACTGCCTAGCCTTGCGTTGTCGTGCATTAGCTTTGCCTCCCCAAACCGTGCCTTGCCTTGCGATACCCTTTCCTTGCCTTGCCGTGCATTGCCTAGCCTTGCGTTGTCGTGCCTTAGCCTTGCCTCGCCTGACCGTGCCTTGCCTTGCGTTACCCTTTCCTTGCCTGGCCGTGCATTGCTTAGCCTTGCGTTGTCGTGCATCAGCCTTGCCTTGCCTCACCGTGCCTTGCCTTGCGTTACCCTTTCCTTGCCTTGCCGTGCATTGCCTAGCCGTGCGTTGCAGTGCCTTAGCCTTGTTTCCCCTTGCCGTGCCGTTCCTTCTGTTACCCTTGCCTTGCCTTGCTTTCCCTTGCCTTCCTTGCCTTCCGTTACTCTTTGCTTGCCTTGCCGTGCATTGCCTAGCCGTGCGTTGTCGTGCATTTGCCTTGCCTTCCCTCACCGTGCCTTGCCTTGCGTTACCCTTTCATTGCCTGGCCGGGCATTGCCTAGCCGTGCGTTGTCGTGCATTAGCCTTGTCTTGCCTTACCGTGCCTTGCCTTGCGTTACCCTTTCCTTGCCTGGCCGTGCATTGCATAGCCGTGCGTTGCCGTTCCTTAGCCTTGTTTCCCCTTGCCGTGCCTTGCCTTTTGTTACACTTGCCTTGCCTTGCTTTGCCTTGCCTTCCTTTCCTTCCGTTACTCTTTCCTTGCCTAGCCGTGCACTGCCTAGCCTTGCGTTGTCGTGCATTAGCTTTGCCTCCCCAAACCGTGCCTTGCCTTGCGTTACCATTTCCTTGCCTTGCCCTGCATTGCCTAGCCCTGTGTTGTCGTGCCTTAGTCTTGTTTGCCCTTACCGTGCCGTTCCTTCCGTTACCCTTGCCTTTCCCTGCTTTCCCTAGCCTTCCTTGCCTTCCGTTCCTCTTTGCTTGCCTTCCGTGCATTGCCTAGCCTTGCGTTGTCGTGCCTTAGCCTTGCCTCGCCTGACCGTGCCTTGCCTTGACTTACCCTTTCCTTGCCGTGCCGTGCATTGCCTAGCCGTGCGTTGTCGTGCATTTGCCTTGTCTTGCCTCACCGTGCTTTGCCTTGCGTTACCCTTTCCTTGCCTTGCCGTGCATTGCCTAGCCCTGCATTGTCGTGCCTTAGCTTTGTTTCCCCTTACCGTGCCGTTCCTTTCGTTGCCCTTGCCTTCCCTTGCTTTCCCTTGCCTTCCTTGCCTTCCGTTACTCTTTGCTTGCCTTCCGTTCATTGCCTGGCCTTCCGTTGTCGTGCCTTAGCCTTGCCTCGCCTGACCGTGCCTTGCCTTGCGTTACCCTTTCCTTGCCTTGCCGTGCATTGCCTAGCCGTGCGTTGTCGTGCATTTGCCTTGCCTTGCCTCACCGTGCCTTGCCTTGCGTTACCCTTTCCTTGCCTGGCCGTGCATTGCCTAGCCGTGCGTTGTCGTGCATTAGCCTTGTCTTACCTTACCGTGCCTTGCCTTGCGTTACCCTTTCCTTGCCTGGCCGTGCATTGCGTAACCGTGCGTTGCCGTTCCTTAGCCTTGTTTCCACTTGCCGTGCCTTGCCTTTTGTTACACTTGCCTTGCCTTGCTTTGCCTTGCCTTCCTTTCCTTCCGTTACTCTTTCCTTGCCTAGTCGTGCACTGCCTAGCCTTGCGTTGTCGTGCATTAGCTTTGCCTCCCCGAACCGTGCCTTGCCTTGCGTTACCCTTTCCTTGCCTTGCCCTGCATTGCCTAGCCCTGTGTTGTCGTGCCTTAGCCTTGTTTCCCCTTACCGTGCCGTTCCTTTCGTTACCCTTGCCTTCCCCTGCTTTCCCTTGCCTTCCTTGCCTTCCGTTACTCTTTGCTTGCCTTCCGTGCATTGCCTAGCCTTGCGTTGTCGTGCCTTAGCCTTGCCTCGCCTGACCGTGCCTTGCCTTGAGTTACCCTTTCCTTGCCTTGCCGTGCATTGCCTAGCCGTGCGTTGTCGTGCATTTGCCTTGTCTTGCCTCACCGTGCTTTGCCTTGCGTTACCCTTTCCTTGCCTTGCCGTGCATTGCCTAGCCCTGCATTGTCGTGCCTTAGCTTTGTTTCCCCTTACCGTGCCGTTCCTTTCGTTGCCCTTGCCTTCCCTTGCTTTCCCTTGCCTTCCTTGCCTTCCGTTACTCTTTGCTTGCCTTCCGTGCATTGCCTAGCCTTGCGTTGTCTTGCCTTAGCCTTGCCTCGCCTGACCGTGCCTTGCCTTGCGTTACCCTTTCCTTGCCTTGCCGTGCATTGCCTAGCCGTGCATTGTCGTGCATTTGCCTTGCCTTGCCTCACCGTGCCTTGCCTTGCGTTACCCTTTCCTTGCCTGGCCGTGCATTGCCTAGCCGTGCGTTGTCGTGCATTAGCCTTGTCTTGCCTCACCGTGCCTTGCCTTGCGTTACCCTTTCCTTGACTGGCCGTGCATTGCCTAGCCGTGCGTTGTCGTGCATTAGCCTTGTTTTGCCTTACCGTGCCTTGCCTTGCGTTGCCCTTTCCTTGCCTGGCCGCGCATTGCGTAGCCGTGCGTTGCCGTTCCTTAGCCTTGTTTCCCCTTGCCGTGCCTTGCCTTTTGTTACACTTGCCTTGCCTTTCTTTGCCTTGCCTTCCTTTCCTTCCGTTACTCTTTCCTTGCCTAGCCGTGCATTGCCTAGCCTTGCGTTGTCGTGCATTAGCTTTGCCTCCCCAAACCGTGCCTTGCCTTGCGTAACCATTTCCTTGCCTTGCCCTGCATTGCCTAGCCCTGTGTTGTCGTGCATCAGCCTTGCCTTGCCTCACCGTGCCTTGCCTTGCGTTACCCTTACCTTGCCTTGCTTTCCCTTCCTTTCATTGCCTTCCGTTACTCTTTGCTTTCCGTCCGTGCATTGCCTAGCCTTGCGTTGTCGTGCCTTAGCCTTGCCTCGCCTGACAGTGCCTTGCCTTGCGTTACCCTTTCCTTGCCTTGCCGTGCATTGCCTAGCCGTGCGTTGCCGTGCCTTAGCCTTGTTTCCCCTTGCCGTGCCGTTCCTTCCGTTACCCTTGCCTTGCCTTGCTTTCCCTTGCCTTCCTTGCCTTCCGTTACTCTTTGCTTGCCTTCCGTTCATTGCCTAGCCTTGCGTTGTCGTGCCTTAGCCTTGCCTCGCGTAACGGTGCCTTGCCTTGCGTTACCCTTTCCTTTCCTTGCCGTGCATTGGCTAGCCCTGCGTTGTCGTGCCTTAGCCTTGTTCCCCTTACCGTGCCGTTCCTTCCGTTACCCTTGCCTTTCCCTGCTTTCCCTTACCTTCCTTGCCTTCCGTTACTCTTTGCTTGCCTTCCGTTTATTGCCTAGCCTTTCGTTGTCGTGCCTTAGCCTTGCCGCGCCTTACCGTGCCTTGCCTTGCGTTACCCTTTCCTTGCCTTGCCGTGCATTGCCTAGCCTTGCGTTGTCGTGCCTTAGCCTTGCCTCGCCTGACCGTGCCTTGCCTTGCGTTACCCTTTCCTTGCCTTCCCGTGCATTGCCTACCCTTGCGTTGTCGTGCATCAGCCTTGCCTTGCCTCATCGTGCCTTGCCTTGCGTTACCCTTTCCTTGCCTTGCCGTGCATTGCCTAGCCGTGCGTTGCCGTGCCTTAGCCTTGTTTCCCCTTGCCGTGCCGTTCCTTTTGTTACCCTTGCCTTGCCTTGCTTTCCCTTGCCTTCCTTGCCTTCCGTTACTCTTTCCTTGCCTTGCCGTGCATTGCCTAGCCGTGCGTTGTCGTGCATTTGCCTTGCCTTCCCTCACCGTGCCTTGCCTTGCGTTACCCTTTCCTTGCCTGGCCGTGCATTGCCTAGCCGTGCGTTGTCGTGCATTAGCCTTGTCTTGCCTTACCGTGCCTTGCCTTGCGTGACCCTTTCCTTGCCTGGCCGTGCATTGCGTAGCCGTGCGTTGCCGTTCCTTAGCCTTGTTTCCCTTGCCGTGCCTTGCCTTTTGTTACACTTGCCTTGCCTTGCTTTGCCTTGCCTTCCTTTCCTTCCGTTACTCTTTCCTTGCCTAGCCGTGCACTGCCTAGCCTTGCGTTGTCGTGCATTAGCTTTGCCTCCCCAAACCGTGCCTTGCCTTGCGTTACCATTTCCTTGCCTTGCCCTGCATTGCCTAGCCCTGTGTTGTCGTGCCTTAGTCTTGTTTGCCCTTACCGTGCCGTTCCTTCCGTTACCCTTGCCTTTCCCTGCTTTCCCTAGCCTTCCTTGCCTTCCGTTCCTCTTTGCTTGCCTTCGTGCATTGCCTAGCCTTGCGTTGTCGTGCCTTAGCTCTGCTTCGCCTGACAGTGCCTTGCCTTGCGTTACCCTTTCCTTGCCTTGCCGTGCATTGCCTAGCCGTGCGTTGCCGTGCCTTAGCCTTGTTTCCCCTTGCCGTGCCGTTCCTTCCGTTACCCTTGCCTTCCCCTGCTTTCCCTTGCCTTCCTTGCCTTCCGTTACTCTTTGCTTGCCTTCCGTTCATTGCCTAGCCTTGCGTTGTCATATCTTAGCCTTGCCGCGCCTTACCGTGCCTTGCCTTGCGTTACCCTTTCCTTCCCTTGCCGTGCATTGCCTAGCCTTGCGTTGTCGTGCCTTAGCCTTGCCTCGCCTGACCGTGCCTTGGCTTGCGTTACCCTTTCCTTGCCTTGCCGTGCATTGCCTAGCCGTGCGTTGTCGTGCATCAGCCTTGCCTTGCCTCACCGTGCCTTGCCTTGCGTTACCCTTTCCTTGCCTTGCCGTGCATTGCCTAGCCTTGCGTTGTCTTGCCTTAGCCTTGCCTCGCCTGACCGTGCCTTGCCTTGCGTTACCCTTTCCTTGCCTTGCCGTGCATTGCCTAGCCGTGCGTTGTCGTGCATCAGCCTTGCCTTGCCTCACCGTGCCTTGCCTTGCGTTACCCTTTCCTTGCCTTGCCGTGCATTTCGTAGCCGTTCGTTGCCGTTCCTTAGCCTTGTTTCCCCTTGCCGTGCCGTTCCTTCTGTTACCCTTGCCTTGCCTTGCTTTGCCTTGCCTTCCTTGCCTTCCGTTACTCTTTCCTTGCCTAGCCGTGCATTGCCTAGCCTTGCGTTGTCGTGCATTAGCTTTGCCTCCCCAAACCGTGCCTTGCCTTGCGTTACCATTTCCTTGCCTTGCCCTGCATTGCCTAGCCCTGTGTTGTCGTGCATCAGCCTTGCCTTGCCTCACCGTGCCTTGCCTTGCATTACCCTTACCTTGCCTTGCTTTCCCTTCCTTTCATTGCCTTCCGTTACTCTTTGCTTTCCGTCCGTGCATTGCCTAGCCTTGCGTTGTCGTGCCTTAGCCTTGCCTCGCCTGACAGTGCCTTGCCTTGCGTTACCCTTTCCTTGCCTTGCCGTGCATTGGCTAGCCGTGCGTTGCCGTGCCTTAGCCTTGTTTCCCCTTGCCGTGCCGTTCCTTCCGTTACCCTTGCCTTGCCTTGCTTTCCCTTGCCTTCCTTGCCTTCCGTTACTCTTTGCTTGTCTTCCGTGCATTTACTAGCCTTGCGTTGTCGTGCCTTAGCCTTGCCTCGCGTAACGGTGCCTTGCCTTGCGTTACCCTTTCCTTTCCTTGCCGTGCATTGGCTAGCCCTGCGTTGTCGTGCCTTAGCCTTGTTTCCCCTTACCGTGCCGTTCCTTCCGTTACCCTTGCCTTCCCCTGCTTTCCCTTGCCTTCCTTGCCTTCCGTTACTCTTTGCTTGCCTTCCGTTTATTGCCTAGCCTTGCGTTGTCGTGCCTTAGCCTTGCCGCGCCTTACCGTGCCTTGCCTTGCGTTACCCTTTCCTTGCCTTGCCGTGCATTGCCTAGCCCTGTGTTGTCGTGCCTTAGTCTTGTTTGCCCTTACCGTGCCGTTCCTTCCGTTACCCTTGCGTTTCCCTGCTTTCCCTAGCCTTCCTTGCCTTCCGTTATTCTTTGCTTGCCTTTCGTTCATTGCCTAGCCTTGCGTTGTCGTGCCTTAGCCTTGCCTCGCCTGACCGTGCCTTGCCTTGCGTTACCCTTTCCTTGCCTTGCCGTGCATTGCCTAGCCGTGCGTTGTCGTGCATTTGCCTTGCCTTGCCTCACCGTGCCTTGCCTTGCGTTACCCTTTCCTTTCCTGGCCGTGCATTGCCTAGCCGTGCGTTGTCGTGCATTAGCCTTGTCTTGCCTTACCGTGCCTTGCGTTGCGTTACCCTTTCCTTGCCTGGCCGTGCATTGCGTAGCCGTGCGTTGCCGTTCCTTAGCCTTGTTTCCCCTTGCCGTGCCTTGCCTTTTGTTACACTTGCCTTGCCTTGCTTTGCCTTGCCTTCCTTTCCTTCCGTTACTCTTTCCTTGCCTAGCCGTGCACTGCCTAGCCTTGCGTTGTCGTGCATTAGCTTTGCCTCCCCAAACCGTGCCTTGCCTTGCGATACCCTTTCCTTGCCTTGCCGTGCATTGCCTAGCCTTGCGTTGTCGTGCCTTAGCCTTGCCTCGCCTGACCGTGCCTTGCCTTGCGTTACCCTTTCCTTGCCTTGCCGTGCATTGCCTACCCTTGCGTTGTCGTGCATCAGCCTTGCCTTGCCTCATCGTGCCTTGCCTTGCGTTACCCTTTCCTTGCCTTGCCGTGCATTGCCTAGCCGTGCGTTGCAGTGCCTTAGCCTTGTTTCCCCTTGCCGTGCCGTTCCTTCTGTTACCCTTGCCTTGCCTTGCTTTCCCTTGCCTTCCTTGCCTTCCGTTACTCTTTGCTTGCCTTGCCGTGCATTGCCTAGCCGTGCGTTGTCGTGCATTTGCCTTGCCTTCCCTCACCGTGCCTTGCCTTGCGTTACCCTTTCCTTGCCTGGCCGGGCATTGCCTAGCCGTGCGTTGTCGTGCATTAGCCTTGTCTTGCCTTACCGTGCCTTGCCTTGCGTTACCCTTTCCTTGCCTGGCCGTGCATTGCATAGCCGTGCGTTCCCGTTCCTTAGCCTTGTTTCCCCTTGCCGTGCCTTGCCTTTTGTTACACTTGCCTTGCCTTGCTTTGCCTTGCCTTCCTTTCCTTCCGTTACTCTTTCCTTGCCTAGCCGTGCACTGCCTAGCCTTGCGTTGTCGTGCATTAGCTTTGCCTCCCCAAACCGTGCCTTGCCTTGCGTTACCATTTCCTTGCCTTTCCCTGCATTGCCTAGCCCTGTGTTGTCGTGCCTTAGTCTTGTTTGCCCTTACCGTGCCGTTCCTTCCGTTACCCTTGCCTTTCCCTGCTTTCCCTAGCCTTCCTTGCCTTCCGTTCCTCTTTGCTTGCCTTCCGTGCATTGCCTAGCCTTGCGTTGTCGTGCCTTAGCCTTGCCTCGCCTGACCGTGCCTTGCCTTGACTTACCCTTTCCTTGCCGTGCCGTGCATTGCCTAGCCGTGCGTTGTCGTGCATTTGCCTTGTCTTGCCTCACCGTGCTTTGCCTTGCGTTACCCTTTCCTTGCCTTGCCGTGCATTGCCTAGCCCTGCATTGTCGTGCCTTAGCTTTGTTTCCCCTTACCGTGCCGTTCCTTTCGTTGCCCTTGCCTTCCCTTGCTTTCCCTTGCCTTCCTTGCCTTCCGTTACTCTTTGCTTGCCTTCCGTTCATTGCCTGGCCTTCCGTTGTCGTGCCTTAGCCTTGCCTCGCCTGACCGTGCCTTGCCTTGCGTTACCCTTTCCTTGCCTTGCCGTGCATTGCCTAGCCGTGCGTTGTCGTGCATTTGCCTTGCCTTGCCTCACCGTGCCTTGCCTTGCGTTACCCTTTCCTTGCCTGGCCGTGCATTGCCTAGCCGTGCGTTGTCGTGCATTAGCCTTGTCTTGCCTTACCGTGCCTTGCCTTGCGTTACCCTTTCCTTGCCTGGCCGTGCATTGCGTAACCGTGCGTTGCCGTTCCTTAGCCTTGTTTCCACTTGCCGTGCCTTGCCTTTTGTTACACTTGCCTTGCCTTGCTTTGCCTTGCCTTCCTTTCCTTCCGTTACTCTTTCCTTGCCTAGTCGTGCACTGCCTAGCCTTGCGTTGTCGTGCATTAGCTTTGCCTCCCCAAACCGTGCCTTGCCTTGCGTTACCCTTTCCTTGCCTTGCTCTGCATTGCCTAGCCCTGTGTTGTCGTGCCTTAGCCTTGTTTCCCCTTACCGTGCCGTTCCTTTCGTTACCCTTGCCTTCCCCTGCTTTCCCTTGCCTTCCTTGCCTTCCGTTACTCTTTGCTTGCCTTCCGTGCATTGCCTAGCCTTGCGTTGTCGTGCCTTAGCCTTGCCTCGCCTGACCGTGCCTTGCCTTGAGTTACCCTTTCCTTGCCTTGCCGTGCATTGCCTAGCCGTGCGTTGTCGTGCATTTGCCTTGTCTTGCCTCACCGTGCTTTGCCTTGCGTTACCCTTTCCTTGCCTTGCCGTGCATTGCCTAGCCCTGCATTGTCGTGCCTTAGCTTTGTTTCCCCTTACCGTGCCGTTCCTTTCGTTGCCCTTGCCTTCCCTTGCTTTCCCTTGCCTTCCTTGCCTTCCGTTACTCTTTGCTTGCCTTCCGTGCATTGCCTAGCCTTGCGTTGTCGTGCCTTAGCCTTGCCTCGCCTGACCGTGCCTTGCCTTGCGTTACCCTTTCCTTGCCTTGCCGTGCATTGCCTAGCCGTGCATTGTCGTGCATTTGCCTTGCCTTGCCTCACCGTGCCTTGCCTTGCGTTACCCTTTCCTTGCCTGGCCGTGCATTGCCTAGCCATGCGTTGTCGTGTATTAGCCTTCCCTTGCCTCACCGTGCCTTGCCTTGCGTTACCCTTTCCTTGCCTGGCCTTGCATTTCCTAGCAGTGCGCTGTCGTGCATTAGCCTTGTTTTGCCTTACCGTGCCTTGCCTTGCGTTGCCCTTTCCTTGCCTGGCCGCGCATTGCGTAGCCGTGCGTTGCCGTTCCTTAGCCTTGTTTCCCCTTGCCGTGCCTTGCCTTTTGTTACACTTGCCTTGCCTTGCTTTGCCTTGCCTTCCTTTCCTTCCGTTACTCTTTCCTTGCCTAGCCGTGCATTGCCTAGCCCTGCGTTGTCGTGCATTAGCTTTGCCTCCCCAAACCGTGCCTTGCCTTGCGTTACCATTTCCTTGCCTTGCCCTGCATTGCCTAGCCCTGTGTTGTCGTGCATCAGCCTTGCCTTGCCTCACCGTGCCTTGCCTTGCGTTACCCTTACCTTGCCTTGCTTTCCCTTCCTTTCATTGCCTTCCGTTACTCTTTGCTTTCCGTCCGTGCATTGCCTAGCCTTGCGATGTCGTGCCTTAGCCTTGCCTCGCCTGACAGTGCCTTGCCTTGCGTTACCCTTTCCTTCCCTTGCCGTGCATTGGCTAGCCGTGCGTTGTCGTGCCTTAGCCTTGTTTCCCCTTACGGTGCCGTTCCTTCCGTTACCCTTGCCTTGCCTTGCTTTCCCTTGCCTTCCTTGCCTTCCGTTACTCTTTGCTTGCCTTCCGTGCATTGCCTAGCCTTGCGTTGTCGTGCCTTAGCCTTGCCTCGCGTAACGCTGCCTTGCCTTGCGTTAACCTTTCCTTTCCTTGCCGTGCATTGGCTAGCCCTGCGTTGTCGTGCCTTAGCCTTGTTTCCCCTTACCGTGCCGTTCCTTCCGATACCCTTGCCTTCCCCTGCTTTCCCTTGCCTTCCTTGCCTTCCGTTACTCTTTGCTTGCCTTCCGTTTATTGCCTAGCCTTGCGTCGTCGTACCTTAGCCTTGCCGCGCCTTACCGTGCCTTGCCTTGCGTTACCCTTTCCTTGCCTTGCCGTGCATTGCCTAGCCCTGTGTTGTCGTGCCTTAGTCTTGTTTGCCCTTACCGTGCCGTTCCTTCCGTTACCCTTGCGTTTCCCTGCTTTCCCTAGCCTTCCTTGCCTTCCGTTATTCTTTGCTTGCCTTTCGTTCATTGCCTAGCCTTGCGTTGTCGTGCCTTAGCCTTGCCTCGCCTGACCGTGCCTTGCCTTGCGTTACCCTTTCCTTGCCTTGCCGTGCATTGCCTAGCCGTGCGTTGTCGTGCATTTGCCTTGCCTTGCCTCACCGTGCCTTGCCTTGCGTTACCCTTTCCTTGCCTTGCCGTGCATTGCCTACCCTTGCGTTGTCGTGCATCAGCCTTGCCTTGCCTCATCGTGCCTTGCCTTGCGTTACCCTTTCCTTGCCTTGCCGTGCATTGCCTAGCCGTGCGTTGCCGTGCCTTAGCCTTGTTTCCCCTTGCCGTGCCGTTCCTTCTGTTACCCTTGCCTTGCCTTGCTTTCCCTTGCCTTCCTTGCCTTCCGTTACTCTTTCCTTGCCTTGCCGTGCATTGCATAGCCGTGCGTTGTCGTGCATTAGCCTTGCCTTGCCTCACCGTGCCTTGCCTTGCGTTACCCTTTCCTTGCCTGGCCGTGCATTGCCTAGCCGTGCGTTGTCGTGCATTAGCCTTGTCTTGCCTTACCGTGCCTTGCCTTGCGTGACCCTTTCCTTGCCTGGCCGTGCATTGCATAGCCGTGCGTTGCCGTTCCTTAGACTTGTTTCCCTTGCCGTGCCTTGCCTTTTGTTACACTTGCCTTGCCTTGCTTTGCCTTGCCTTCCTTTCCTTCCGTTACTCTTTCCTTGCCTAGCCGTGCACTGCCTAGCCTTGCGTTGTCGTGCATTAGCTTTGCCTCCCCAAACCGTGCCTTGCCTTGCGTTACCATTTCCTTGCCTTGCCCTGCATTGCCTAGCCGTGCGTTGCCGTGCCTTAGCCTTGTTTCCCCTTGCCGTGCCGTTCCTTCCGTTACCCTTGCCTTCCCCTGCTTTCCCTTGCCTTCCTTGCCTTCCGTTACTCTTTGCTTGCCTTCCGTTCATTGCCTAGCCTTGCGTTGTCGTATCTTAGCCTTGCCGCGCCTTACCGTGCCTTGCCTTGCGTTACCCTTTCCTTGCCTTGCCGTGCATTGCCTAGCCTTGTGTTGTCGTGCCTTAGCCTTGCCTCGCCTGACCGTGCCTTGCCTTGCGTTACCCTTTCCTTGCATTGCCGTGCATTGCCTAGCCGTGCGTTGTCGTGCATCAGCCTTGCCTTGCCTCACCGTGCCTTGCCTTGCGTTACCCTTTCCTTGCCTTGCCGTGCATTGCCTAGCCTTGCGTTGTCTTGCCTTAGCCTTGCCTTGCCTGACCGTGCCTTGCCTTGCGTTACCCTTTCCTTGCCTTGCCGTGCATTGCCTAGCCGTGCGTTGTCGTGCATCAGCCTTGCCTTGCCTCACCGTGCCTTGCCTTGCGTTACCCTTTCCTTGCCTTGCCGTGCATTTCGTAGCCGTTCGTTGCCGTTCCTTAGCCTTGTTTCCCCTTGCCGTGCCGTTCCTTCTGTTACCCTTGCCTTGCCTTGCTTTGCCTTGCCTTCCTTGCCTTCCGTTATTCTTTCCTTGCCTAGCCGTGCATTGCCTAGCCTTGCGTTGTCGTGCATTAGCTTTGCCTCCCCAAACCGTGCCTTGCCTTGCGTTACCCTTTCCTTGCCTTGCCCTGCATTGCCTAGCCCTGTGTTGTCGTGCATCAGCCTTGCCTTGCCTCACCGTGCCTTGCCTTGCATTACCCTTACCTTGCCTTGCTTTCCCTTCCTTTCATTGCCTTCCGTTACTCTTTGCTTTCCGTCCGTGCATTGCCTAGCCTTGCGTTGTCGTGCCTTAGCCTTGCCTCGCCTGACAGTGCCTTGCCTTGCGTTACCCTTTCCTTGCCTTGCCGTGCATTGGCTAGCCGTGCGTTGCCGTGCCTTAGCCTTGTTTCCCCTTGCCGTGCCGTTCCTTCCGTTACCCTTGCCTTGCCTTGCTTTCACTTGCCTTCCTTGCCTTCCGTTACTCTTTGCTTGCCTTCCGTGCATTTCCTAGCCTTGCGTTGTCGTGCCTTAGCCTTGCCTCGCGTAACGGTGCCTTGCCTTGCGTTACCCTTTCCTTTCCTTGCCGTGCATTGGCTAGCCCTGCGTTGTCGTGCCTTAGCCTTGTTTCCCCTTACCGTGCCGTTCCTTCCGTTACCCTTGCCTTCCCCTGCTTTCCCTTGCCTTCCTTGCCTTCCGTTACTCTTTGCTTGCCTTCCGTTTATTGCCTAGCCTTGCGTTGTCGTGCCTTAGCCTTGCCGCGCCTTACCGTGCCTTGCCTTGCGTTACCCTTTCCTTGCCTTGCCGTGCATTGCCTAGCCCTGTGTTGTCGTGCCTTAGTCTTGTTTGCCCTTACCGTGCCGTTCCTTCCGTTACCCTTGCGTTTCCCTGCTTTCCCTAGCCTTCCTTGCCTTCCGTTATTCTTTGCTTGCCTTTCGTTCATTGCCTAGCCTTCCGTTGTCGTGCCTTAGCCTTGCCTCGCCTGACCGTGCCTTGCCTTGCGTTACCCTTTCCTTGCCTTGCCGTGCATTGCCTAGCCGTGCGTTGTCGTGCATTTGCCTTGCCTTGCCTCACCGTGCCTTGCCTTGCGTTACCCTTTCCTTGCCTGGCCGTGCATTGCCTAGCCGTGCGTTGTCGTGCATTAGCCTTGTCTTGCCTTACCGTGCCTTGCCTTGCGTTACCCTTTCCTTGCCTGGCCGTGCATTGCGTAGCCGTGCGTTGCCGTTCCTTAGCCTTGTTTCCCCTTGCCGTGCCTTGCCTTTTGTTACACTTGCCTTGCCTTGCTTTGCCTTGCCTTCCTTTCCTTCCGTTACTCTTTCCTTGCCTAGCCGTGCACTGCCTAGCCTTGCGTTGTCGTGCATTAGCTTTGCCTCCCCAAACCGTGCCTTGCCTTGCGATACCATTTCCTTGCCTTGCCCTGCATTGCCTAGCCCTGTGTTGTCGTGCCTTAGTCTTGTTTGCCCTTACCGTGCCGTTCCTTCCGTTACCCTTGCCTTTCCCTGCTTTCCCTAGCCTTCCTTGCCTTCCGTTCCTCTTTGCTTGCCTTCCGTGCATTGCCTAGCCTTGCGTTGTCGTGCCTTAGCCTTGCCTCGCATGACCGTGCCTTGCCTTGCGTTACCCTTTCCTTGCCTTGCCGTGAATTGCCTAGCCGTGCGTTGTCGTGCATCAGCCTTGCCTTGCCTCACCGTGCCTTGCCTTGCGTTACCCTTACCTTGCCTTGCTTTCCCTTCCTTTCATTGCCTTCCGTTACTCTTTGCTTTCCTTCCGTGCATTGCCTAGCCTTGCGTTGTCGTGCCTGAGCCTTGCCTCGCCTGACAGTGCCTTGCCTTGCGTTACCCTTTCCTTGCCTTGCCGTGCATTGCCTAGCCGTGCGTTGCCGTGCCTTAGCCTTGTTTCCCCTTGCCGTGCCGTTCCTTCCGTTACCCTTGCCTTCCCCTGCTTTCCCTTGCCTTCCTTGCCTTCCGTTACTCTTTGCTTGCCTTCCGTTCATTGCCTAGCCTTGCGTTGTCGTGCCTTAGCCTTGCCTCGCGTAACGGTGCCTTGCCTTGCGTTACCCTTTCCTTGCCTTGCCGTGCATTGCCTAGCCGTGCGTTGCACTGCCTTAGCCTTGTTTCCCCTTGCCGTGCCGTTCCTTCTGTTACCCTTGCCTTGCCTTGCTTTCCCTTGCCTTCCTTGCCTTCCGTTACTCTTTGCTTGCCTTCCGTTTATTGCCTAGCCTTGCGTTGTCGTGCCTTAGCCTTGCCGCGCCTTACCGTGCCTTGCCTTGCGTTACCCTTTCCTTGCCTTGCCGTGCATTGCCTAGCCTTGCGTTGTCGTGCCTTAGCCTTGCCTCGCCTGACCGTGCCTTGCCTTGCGTTACCCTTTCCTTGCCTGGCCGTGCATTGCCTAGCCGTGCGTTGTCGTGCATTAGCCTTGTCTTGCCTTACCGTGCCTTGCCTTGCGTTACCCTTTCCTTGCCTGGCCGTGCATTGCATAGCCGTGCGTTGCCGTTCCTTAGCCTTGTTTCCCTTGCCGTGCCTTGCCTTTTGTTACACTTGCCTTGCCTGGCTTTGCCTTGCCTTCCTTTCCTTCCGTTACTCTTTCCTTGCCTAGCCGTGCACTGCCTAGCCTTGCGTTGTCGTGCATTAGCTTTGCCTCCCCAAACCGTGCCTTGCCTTGCGTTACCATTTCCTTGCCTTGCCCTGCATTGCCTAGCCCTGTGTTGTCGTGCCTTAGTCTAGTTTGCCCTTACCGTGCCGTTCCTTCCGTTACCCTTGCCTTTCCCTGCTTTCCCTAGCCTTCCTTGCCTTCCGTTCCTCTTTGCTTGCCTTCCGTGCATTGCCTAGCCTTGCGTTGTCGTGCCTTAGCCTTGCCTCGCCTGACCGTGCCTTGCCTTGCGTTACCCTTTCCTTGCCTTGCCGTGAATTGCCTAGCCGTGCGTTGTCGTGCATCAGCCTTGCCTTGCCTCACCGTGCCTTGCCTTGCGTAACCCTTACCTTGCCTTGCTTTCCCTTCCTTTCATTGCCTTCCGTTACTCTTTGCTTTCCTTCCGTGCATTGCCTAGCCTTGCGTTGTCGTGCCTTAGCCTTGTTTCCCCTTGCCGTGCCGTTCCTTCCGTTACCCTTGCCTTCCCCTGCTTTCCCTTGCCTTCCTTGCCTTCCGTTACTCTTTGCTTGCCCTCCGTTTATTGCCTAGCCTTGCGTTGTCGTGCCTTAGCCTTGCCGCGCCTTACCGTGCCTTGCCTTGCGTTACCCTTTCCTTGCCTTGCCGTGCATTGCCTAGCCTCGCGTTGTCGTGCCTTAGCCTTGCCTCGCCTGACCGTGCCTTGCCTTGCGTTACCCTTTCCTTGCCTTGCCGTGCATTGCCTAGCCTTGCGTTGTCGTGCATCAGCCTTGCCTTGCTTCACCGTGCCTTGCCTTGCGTTACCCTTTCCTTGCCTTGCCGTGCATTGCCTAACCGTGCGTTGCCGTGCCTTAGCCTTGTTTCCCCTTGCCGTGCCGTTCCTTCTGTTACCCTTGCCTTGCCTTGCTTTCCCTTGCCTTCCTTGCCTTCCGTTACTCTTTGCTTGCCTTCCGTGCATTGCCCAGCCTTGCGTTGTCGTGCATTCGCCTTCCTCCCCAAACCGTGCCTTGAATTGCGTTACCCTTTCCTTGCCTTGCCCTGCATTGCCTAGCCCTGTGTTGTCGTGCCTTAGCCTTGTTTCCCCTTACCGTGCCGTTCCTTTCGTTACCCTTGCCTTCCCCTGCTTTCCCTTGCCTTCCTTGCCTTCCGTTACTCTTTGCTTGCCTTCCGTGCATTGCCTAGCCTTGCGTTGTCGTGCGTTAGCCTTGCCTCGCCTGACCGTGCCTTGCCTTGAGTTACCCTTTCCTTGCCTTGCCGTACATTGCCTAGCCGTGCGTTGTCGTGCATTTGCCTTGTCTTGCCTCCCCGTGCTTTGCCTTGCGTTACCCTTTCCTTGCCTTGCCGTGCATTGCCTAGCCCTGCATTGTCGTGCCTTAGCTTTGTTTCCCCTTACCGTGCCGTTCCTTTCGTTGCCCTTGCCTTCCCTTGCTTTCCCTTGCCTTCCTTGCCTTCCGTTACTCTTTGCTTGCCTTCCGTTTATTGCCTAGCCGTGCGTTGTCGTGCATTTGCCTTGCCTTGCCTCACCGTGCCTTGCCTTGCGTTACCCTTTCCTTGCCTGGCCGTGCATTGCCTAGCCGTGCGTTGTCGTGCATTAGCCTTGTCTTGCCTTACCGTGCCTTGCCTTGCGTTACAATTTCCTTGCCTGGCCGCGCATTGCGTAGCCGTGCGTTGCCGTTCCTTAGCCTTGTTTCCCCTTGCCGTGCCTTGCCTTTTGTTACACTTGCCTTGCCTTTCTTTGCCTTGCCTTCCTTTCCTTCCGTTACTCTTTCCTTGCCTAGCCGTGCATTGCCTAGCCTTGCGTTGTCGTGCATTAGCTTTGCCTCCCCAAACCGTGCCTTGCCTTGCGTTACCATTTCCTTGCCTTGCCCTGCATTGCCTAGCCCTGTGTTGTCGTGCATCAGCCTTGCCTTGCCTCACCGTGCCTTGCCTTGCGTTACCCTTACCTTGCCTTGCTTTCCCTTCCTTTCATTGCCTTCCGTTACTCTTTGCTTTCCGTCCGTGCATTGCCTAGCCTTGCGTTGTCGTGCCTTAGCCTTGCCTCGCCTGACAGTGCCTTGCCTTGCGTTACCCTTTCCTTGCCTTGCCGTGCATTGCCTAGCCGTGCGTTGCCGTGCCTTAGCCTTGTTTCCCCTTGCCGTGCCGTTCCTTTCGTTGCCCTTGCCTTCCCTTGCTTTCCCTTGCCTTCCTTGCCTTCCGTTACTCTTTGCTTGCCTTCCGTTTATTGCCTAGCCGTGCGTTGTCGTGCATTTGCCTTGCCTTGCCTCACCGTGCCTTGCCTTGCGTTACCCTTTCCTTGCCTGGCCGTGCATTGCCTAGCCGTGCGTTGTCGTGCATTAGCCTTGTCTTGCCTTACCGTGCCTTGCCTTGCGTTACCCTTTCCTTGCCTGGCCGCGCATTGCGTAGCCGTGCGTTGCCGTTCCTTAGCCTTGTTTCCCCTTGCCGTGCCTTGCCTTTTGTTACACTTGCCTTGCCTTTCTTTGCCTTGCCTTCCTTTCCTTCCGTTACTCTTTCCTTGCCTAGCCGTGCATTGCCTAGCCTTGCGTTGTCGTGCATTAGCTTTGCCTCCCCAAACCGTGCCTTGCCTTGCGTTACCATTTCCTTGCCTTGCCCTGCATTGCCTAGCCCTGTGTTGTCGTGCATCAGCCTTGCCTTGCCTCACCGTGCCTTGCCTTGCGTTACCCTTACCTTGCCTTGCTTTCCCTTCCTTTCATTGCCTTCCGTTACTCTTTGCTTTCCGTCCGTGCATTGCCTAGCCTTGCGTTGTCGTGCCTTAGCCTTGCCTCGCCTGACAGTGCCTTGCCTTGCGTTACCCTTTCCTTGCCTTGCCGTGCATTGCCTAGCCGTGCGTTGCCGTGCCTTAGCCTTGTTTCCCCTTGCCGTGCCGTTCCTTCCGTTACCCTTGCCTTGCCTTGCTTTCCCTTGCCTTCCTTGCCTTCCGTTACTCTTTGCTTGCCTTCCGTTCATTGCCTAGCCTTGCGTTGTCGTGCCTTAGCCTTGCCTCGCGTAACGGTGCCTTGCCTTGCGTTACCCTTTCCTTTCCTTGCCGTGCATTGGCTAGCCCTGCGTTGTCGTGCCTTAGCCTTGTTCCCCTTACCGTGCCGTTCCTTCCGTTACCCTTGCCTTTCCCTGCTTTCCCTTGCCTTCCTTGCCTTCCGTTACTCTTTGCTTGCCTTCCGTTTATTGCCTAGCCTTTCGTTGTCGTGCCTTAGCCTTGCCTCGCCTAACCGTGCCTTGCCTTGCGTTACCCTTTCCTTGCCTTGCCGTGCATTGCCTACCCTTGCGTTGTCGTGCATCAGCCTTGCCTTGCCTCATCGTGCCTTGCCTTGCGTTACCCTTTCCTTGCCTTGCCGTGCATTGCCTAGCCGTGCGTTGCCGTGCCTTAGCCTTGTTTCCCCTTGCCGTGCCGTTCCTTCCGTTACCCTTGCCTTCCCCTGCTTTCCCTTGCCTTCCTTGCCTTCCGTTACTCTTTGCTTGCCTTCCGTTTATTGCCTAGCCTTGCGTTGTCGTGCCTTAGCCTTGCCGCGCCTTACCGTGCCTTGCCTTGCGTTACCCTTTCCTTGCCTTGCCGTGCATTGCCTAGCCCTGTGTTGTCGTGCCTTAGTCTTGTTTGCCCTTACCGTGCCGTTCCTTCCGTTACCCTTGCCTTTCCCTGCTTTCCCTAGCCTTCCTTGCCTTCCGTTCCTCTTTGCTTGCCTTCCGTTTATTGCCTAGCCTTGCGTTGTCGTGCCTTAGCCTTGCCTCGCGTAACGGTGCCTTGCCTTGCGTTACCCTTTCCTTGCCTTGCCGTGCATTGCCTAGCCGTGCGTTGCACTGCCTTAGCCTTGTTTCCCCTTGCCGTGCCGTTCCTTCTGTTACCCTTGCCTTGCCTTGCTTTCCCTTGCCTTCCTTGCCTTCCGTTACTCTTTGCTTGCCTTCCGTTTATTGCCTAGCCTTGCGTTGTCATATCTTAGCCTTGCCGCGCCTTACCGTGCCTTGCCTTGCGTTACCCTTTCCTTCCCTTGCCGTGCATTGCCTAGCCTTGTGTTGTCGTGCCTTAGCCTTGCCTCGCCTGACCGTGCCTTGCCTTGCGTTACCCTTTCCTTGCCTTGCCGTGCATTGCCTAGCCGTGCGTTGTCGTGCATCAGCCTTGCCTTGCCTCATCGTGCCTTGCCTTGCGTTACCCTTTCCTTGCCTTGCCGTGCATTGCCTAGCCGTGCGTTGCCGTGCCTTAGCTTTGTTTCCCCTTGCCGTGCCGTTCCTTCTGTTACCCTTGCCTTGCCTTGCTTTCCCTTGCCTTCCTTGCCTTCCGTTACTCTTTGCTTGCCTTGCCGTGCATTGCCTAGCCGTGCGTTGTCGTGCATTTGCCTTGCCTTCCCTCACCGTGCCTTGCCTTGCGTTACCCTTTCCTTGCCTGGCCGGGCATTGCCTAGCCGTGCGTTGTCGTGCATTAGCCTTGTCTTGCCTTACCGTGCCTTGCCTTGCGTTACCCTTTCCTTGCCTGGCCGTGCATTGCATAGCCGTGCGTTGCCGTTCCTTAGCCTTGTTTCCCCTTGCCGTGCCTTGCCTTTTGTTACACTTGCCTTGCCTTGCTTTGCCTTGCCTTCCTTGCCTTCCGTTACTCTTTGCTTGCCTTGCCGTGCACTGCCTAGCCTTGCGTTGTCGTGCATTAGCTTTGCCTCCCCAAACCGTGCCTTGCCTTGCGTTACCATTTCCTTGCCTTGCCCTGCATTGCCTAGCCCTGTGTTGTCGTGCATCAGCCTTGCCTTGCCTCACCGTGCCGTTCCTTCCGTTACCCTTGCCTTTCCCTGCTTTCCCTAGCCTTCTTTGCCTTCCGTTGCTCTTTGCTTGCCTTCCGTGCATTGCCTAGCCTTGCGTTGTCGTGCCTTAGCCTTGCCTCGCCTGACCGTGCCTTGCCTTGACTTACCCTTTCCTTGCCTTGCCGTGCATTGCCTAGCCTCGCGTTGTCGTGCCTTAGCCTTGCCTCGCCTGACCGTGCCTTGCCTTGCGTTACCCTTTCCTTGCCTTGCCGTGCATTGCCTAGCCTTGCGTTGTCGTGCATCAGCCTTGCCTTGCTTCACCGTGCCTTGCCTTGCGTTACCCTTTCCTTGCCTTGCCGTGCATTGCCTAGCCGTGCGTTGCCGTGCCTTAGCCTTGTTTCCCCTTGCCGTGCCGTTCCTTCTGTTACCCTTGCCTTGCCTTGCTTTCCCTTGCCTTCCTTGCCTTCCGTTACTCTTTGCTTGCCTTCCGTGCATTGCCCAGCCTTGCGTTGTCGTGCATTCGCCTTCCTCCCCAAACCGTGCCTTGAATTGCGTTACCCTTTCCTTGCCTTGCCCTGCATTGCCTAGCCCTGTGTTGTCGTGCCTTAGCCTTGTTTCCCCTTACCGTGCCGTTCCTTTCGTTACCCTTGCCTTCCCCTGCTTTCCCTTGCCTTCCTTGCCTTCCGTTACTCTTTGCTTGCCTTCCGTGCATTGCCTAGCCTTGCGTTGTCGTGCGTTAGCCTTGCCTCGCCTGACCGTGCCTTGCCTTGAGTTACCCTTTCCTTGCCTTGCCGTACATTGCCTAGCCGTGCGTTGTCGTGCATTTGCCTTGTCTTGCCTCCCCGTGCTTTGCCTTGCGTTACCCTTTCCTTGCCTTGCCGTGCATTGCCTAGCCCTGCATTGTCGTGCCTTAGCTTTGTTTCCCCTTACCGTGCCGTTCCTTTCGTTGCCCTTGCCTTCCCTTGCTTTCCCTTGCCTTCCTTGCCTTCCGTTACTCTTTGCTTGCCTTCCGTTTATTGCCTAGCCGTGCGTTGTCGTGCATTTGCCTTGCCTTGCCTCACCGTGCCTTGCCTTGCGTTACCCTTTCCTTGCCTGGCCGTGCATTGCCTAGCCGTGCGTTGTCGTGCATTAGCCTTGTCTTGCCTTACCGTGCCTTGCCTTGCGTTACCCTTTCCTTGCCTGGCCGCGCATTGCGTAGCCGTGCGTTGCCGTTCCTTAGCCTTGTTTCCCCTTGCCGTGCCTTGCCTTTTGTTACACTTGCCTTGCCTTTCTTTGCCTTGCCTTCCTTTCCTTCCGTTACTCTTTCCTTGCCTAGCCGTGCATTGCCTAGCCTTGCGTTGTCGTGCATTAGCTTTGCCTCCCCAAACCGTGCCTTGCCTTGCGTTACCATTTCCTTGCCTTGCCCTGCATTGCCTAGCCCTGTGTTGTCGTGCATCAGCCTTGCCTTGCCTCACCGTGCCTTGCCTTGCGTTACCCTTACCTTGCCTTGCTTTCCCTTCCTTTCATTGCCTTCCGTTACTCTTTGCTTTCCGTCCGTGCATTGCCTAGCCTTGCGTTGTCGTGCCTTAGCCTTGCCTCGCCTGACAGTGCCTTGCCTTGCGTTACCCTTTCCTTGCCTTGCCGTGCATTGCCTAGCCGTGCGTTGCCGTGCCTTAGCCTTGTTTCCCCTTGCCGTGCCGTTCCTTCCGTTACCCTTGCCTTGCCTTGCTTTCCCTTGCCTTCCTTGCCTTCCGTTACTCTTTGCTTGCCTTCCGTTCATTGCCTAGCCTTGCGTTGTAGTGCCTTAGCCTTGCCTCGCGTAACGGTGCCTTGCCTTGCGTTACCCTTTCCTTTCCTTGCCGTGCATTGCCTAGCCCTGCGTTGTCGTGCCTTAGCCTTGTTCCCCTTACCGTGCCGTTCCTTCCGTTACCCTTGCCTTTCCCTGCTTTCCCTTGCCTTCCTTGCCTTCCGTTACTCTTTGCTTGCCTTGCCGTGCATTGCCTAGCCTTTCGTTGTCGTGCCTTAGCCTTGCCGCGCCTTACCGTGCCTTGCCTTGCGTTACCCTTTCCTTGCCTTGCCGTGCATTGCCTAGCCTTGCGTTGTCGTGCCTTAGCCTTGCCTCGCCTAACCGTGCCTTGCCTTGCGTTACCCTTTCCTTGCCTTGCCGTGCATTGCCTACCCTTGCGTTGTCGTGCATCAGCCTTGCCTTGCCTCATCGTGCCTTGCCTTGCGTTACCCTTTCCTTGCCTTGCCGTGCATTGCCTAGCCGTGCGTTGCCGTGCCTTAGCCTTGTTTCCCCTTGCCGTGCCGTTCCTTCCGTTACCCTTGCCTTGCCTTGCTTTGCCTTGCCTTCCTTGCCTTCCGTTACTCTTTCCTTGCCTAGCCGTGCATTGCCTAGCCTTGCGTTGTCGTGCATTAGCTTTGCCTCCCCAAACCGTGCCTTGCCTTCCGTTACCATTTCCTTGCCTTGCCCTGCATTTACTAGCCCTGTGTTGTCGTGCATCAGCCTTGCCTTGCCTCACCGTGCCTTGCCTTGCATTACCCTTACCTTGCCTTGCTTTCCCTTCCTTTCATTGCCTTCCGTTACTCTTTGCTTTCCGTCCGTGCATTGCCTAGCCTTGCGTTGTCGTGCCTTAGCCTTGCCTCGCCTGACAGTGCCTTGCCTTGCGTTACCCTTTCCTTGCCTTGCCGTGCATTGGCTAGCCGTGCGTTGCCGTGCCTTAGCCTTGTTTCCCCTTGCCGTGCCGTTCCTTCCGTTACCCTTGCCTTGCCTTGCTTTCCCTTGCCTTCCTTGCCTTCCGTTACTCTTTGCTTGTCTTCCGTGCATTTCCTAGCCTTGCGTTGTCGTGCCTTAGCCTTGCCTCGCGTAACGGTGCCTTGCCTTGCGTTACCCTTTCCTTTCCTTGCCGTGCATTGCCTAGCCCTGCGTTGTCGTGCCTTAGCCTTGTTTCCCCTTACCGTGCCGTTCCTTCCGTTACCCTTGCCTTCCCCTGCTTTCCCTTGCCTTCCTTGCCTTCCGTTACTCTTTGCTTGCCTTCCGTTTATTGCCTAGCCTTGCGTTGTCGTGCCTTAGCCTTGCCGCGCCTTACCGTGCCTTGCCTTGCGTTACCCTTTCCTTGCCTTGCCGTGCATTGCCTAGCCCTGTGTTGTCGTGCCTTAGTCTTGTTTGCCCTTACCGTGCCGTTCCTTCCGTTACCCTTGCCTTTCCCTGCTTTCCCTAGCCTTCCTTGCCTTCCGTTCCTCTTTGCTTGCCTTCCGTTCATTGCCTAGCCTTGCGTTGTCGTGCCTTAGCCTTGCCTCGCGTAACGGTGCCTTGCCTTGCGTTACCCTTTCCTTGCCTTGCCGTGCATTGCCTAGCCGTGCGTTGCACTGCCTTAGCCTTGTTTCCCCTTGCCGTGCCGTTCCTTCTGTTACCCTTGCCTTGCCTTGCTTTCCCTTGCCTTCCTTGCCTTCCGTTACTCTTTGCTTGCCTTCCGTTTATTGCCTAGCCTTGCGTTGTCGTGCCTTAGCCTTGCCGCGCCTTACCGTGCCTTGCCTTGCGTTACCCTTTCCTTGCCTTGCCGTGCATTGCCTAGCCTTGCGTTGTCGTGCCTTAGCCTTGCCTCGCCTGACCGTGCCTTGCCTTGCGTTACCCTTTCCTTGCCTGGCCGGGCATTGCCTAGCCGTGCGTTGTCGTGCATTAGCCTTGTCTTGCCTTACCGTGCCTTGCCTTGCGTTACCCTTTCCTTGCCTGGCCGTGCATTGCATAGCCGTGCGTTGCCGTTCCTTAGCCTTGTTTCCCCTTGCCGTGCCTTGCCTTTTGTTACACTTGCCTTGCCTTGCTTTGCCTTGCCTTCCTTTCCTTCCGTTACCCTTTCCTTGCCTTGCCGTGCATTGCCTAGCCTTGCGTTGTCGTGCCTTAGCCTTGCCTCGCGTAACGGTGCCTTGCCTTGCGTTACCCTTTCCTTGCCTTGCCGTGCACTGCCTAGCCTTGCGTTGTCGTGCATTAGCTTTGCCTCCCCAAACCGTGCCTTGCCTTGCGTTACCATTTCCTTGCCTTGCCCTGCATTGCCTAGCCCTGTGTTGTCGTGCCTTAGTCTTGTTTGCCCTTACCGTGCCGTTCCTTCCGTTACCCTTGCCTTTCCCTGCTTTCCCTTGCCTTCCTTGCCTTCCGTTACTCTTTGCTTGCCTTCCGTGCATTGCCTAGCCTTGCGTTGTCGTGCCTTAGCCTTGCCTCGCCTGACCGTGCCTTGCCTTGACTTACCCTTTCCTTGCCTTGCCGTGCATTGCCTAGCCTCGCGTTGTCGTGCCTTAGCCTTGCCTCGCCTGACCGTGCCTTGCCTTGCGTTACCCTTTCCTTGCCTTGCCGTGCATTGCCTAGCCTTGCGTTGTCGTGCATCAGCCTTGCCTTGCTTCACCGTGCCTTGCCTTGCGTTACCCTTTCCTTGCCTTGCCGTGCATTGCCTAGCCGTGCGTTGCCGTGCCTTAGCCTTGTTTCCCCTTGCCGTGCCGTTCCTTCTGTTACCCTTGCCTTGCCTTGCTTTCCCTTGCCTTCCTTGCCTTCCGTTACTCTTTGCTTGCCTTCCGTGCATTGCCCAGCCTTGCGTTGTCGTGCATTCGCCTTCCTCCCCAAACCGTGCCTTGAATTGCGTTACCCTTTCCTTGCCTTGCCCTGCATTGCCTAGCCCTGTGTTGTCGTGCCTTAGCCTTGTTTCCCCTTACCGTGCCGTTCCTTTCGTTACCCTTGCCTTCCCCTGCTTTCCCTTGCCTTCCTTGCCTTCCGTTACTCTTTGCTTGCCTTCCGTGCATTGCCTAGCCTTGCGTTGTCGTGCGTTAGCCTTGCCTCGCCTGACCGTGCCTTGCCTTGAGTTACCCTTTCCTTGCCTTGCCGTACATTGCCTAGCCGTGCGTTGTCGTGCATTTGCCTTGTCTTGCCTCCCCGTGCTTTGCCTTGCGTTACCCTTTCCTTGCCTTGCCGTGCATTGCCTAGCCCTGCATTGTCGTGCCTTAGCTTTGTTTCCCCTTACCGTGCCGTTCCTTTCGTTGCCCTTGCCTTCCCTTGCTTTCCCTTGCCTTCCTTGCCTTCCGTTACTCTTTGCTTGCCTTCCGTTTATTGCCTAGCCGTGCGTTGTCGTGCATTTGCCTTGCCTTGCCTCACCGTGCCTTGCCTTGCGTTACCCTTTCCTTGCCTGGCCGTGCATTGCCTAGCCGTGCGTTGTCGTGCATTAGCCTTGTCTTGCCTTACCGTGCCTTGCCTTGCGTTACCCTTTCCTTGCCTGGCCGCGCATTGCGTAGCCGTGCGTTGCCGTTCCTTAGCCTTGTTTCCCCTTGCCGTGCCTTGCCTTTTGTTACACTTGCCTTGCCTTTCTTTGCCTTGCCTTCCTTTCCTTCCGTTACTCTTTCCTTGCCTAGCCGTGCATTGCCTAGCCTTGCGTTGTCGTGCATTAGCTTTGCCTCCCCAAACCGTGCCTTGCCTTGCGTTACCATTTCCTTGCCTTGCCCTGCATTGCCTAGCCCTGTGTTGTCGTGCATCAGCCTTGCCTTGCCTCACCGTGCCTTGCCTTGCGTTACCCTTACCTTGCCTTGCTTTCCCTTCCTTTCATTGCCTTCCGTTACTCTTTGCTTTCCGTCCGTGCATTGCCTAGCCTTGCGTTGTCGTGCCTTAGCCTTGCCTCGCCTGACAGTGCCTTGCCTTGCGTTACCCTTTCCTTGCCTTGCCGTGCATTGCCTAGCCGTGCGTTGCCGTGCCTTAGCCTTGTTTCCCCTTGCCGTGCCGTTCCTTCCGTTACCCTTGCCTTGCCTTGCTTTCCCTTGCCTTCCTTGCCTTCCGTTACTCTTTGCTTGCCTTCCGTTCATTGCCTAGCCTTGCGTTGTAGTGCCTTAGCCTTGCCTCGCGTAACGGTGCCTTGCCTTGCGTTACCCTTTCCTTTCCTTGCCGTGCATTGGCTAGCCCTGCGTTGTCGTGCCTTAGCCTTGTTCCCCTTACCGTGCCGTTCCTTCCGTTACCCTTGCCTTGCCTTGCTTTCCCTTGCCTTCCTTGCCTTCCGTTACTCTTTGCTTGCCTTCCGTTTATTGCCTAGCCTTTCGTTGTCGTGCCTTAGCCTTGCCGCGCCTTACCGTGCCTTGCCTTGCGTTACCCTTTCCTTGCCTTGCCGTGCATTGCCTAGCCTTGCGTTGTCGTGCCTTAGCCTTGCCTCGCCTAACCGTGCCTTGCCTTGCGTTACCCTTTCCTTGCCTTGCCGTGCATTGCCTACCCTTGCGTTGTCGTGCATCAGCCTTGCCTTGCCTCACCGTGCCTTGCCTTGCGTTACCCTTTCCTTGCCTTGCCGTGCATTGCCTAGCCGTGCGTTGTCGTGCCTTAGCCTTGTTTCCCCTTGCCGTGCCGTTCCTTCCGTTACCCTTGCCTTCCCCTGCTTTCCCTTGCCTTCCTTGCCTTCCGTTACTCTTTGCTTGCCTTCCGTTCATTGCCTAGCCTTGCGTTGTCGTATCTTAGCCTTGCCGCGGCTTACCGTGCCTTGCCTTGCGTTACCCTTTCCTTCCCTTGCCGTGCATTGCCTAGCCTTGTGTTGTCGTGCCTTAGCCTTGCCTCGCCTGACCGTGCCTTGCCTTGCGTTACCCTTTCCTTGCCTTGCCGTGCATTGCCTAGCCGTGCGTTGTCGTGCATCAGCCTTGCCTTGCCTCACCGTGCCTTGCCTTGCGTTACCCTTTCCTTGCCTTGCCGTGCATTGCCTAGCCTTGCGTTGTCTTGCCTTAGCCTTGCCTCGCCTGACCGTGCCTTGCCTTGCGTTACCCTTTCCTTGCCTTGCCGTGCATTGCCTAGCCGTGCGTTGTCGTGCATCAGCCTTGCCTTGCCTCACCGTGCCTTGCCTTGCGTTACCCTTTCCTTGCCTTGCCGTGCATTTCGTAGCCGTTCGTTGCCGTTCCTTAGCCTTGTTTCCCCTTGCCGTGCCGTTCCTTCTGTTACCCTTGCCTTGCCTTGCTTTGCCTTGCCTTCCTTGCCTTCCGTTACTCTTTCCTTGCCTAGCCGTGCATTGCCTAGCCTTGCGTTGTCGTGCATTAGCTTTGCCTCCCCAAACCGTGCCTTGCCTTCCGTTACCATTTCCTTGCCTTGCCCTGCATTTCCTAGCCCTGTGTTGTCGTGCATCAGCCTTGCCTTGCCTCACCGTGCCTTGCCTTGCATTACCCTTACCTTGCCTTGCTTTCCCTTCATTTCATTGCCTTCCGTTACTCTTTGCTTTCCGTCCGTGCATTGCCTAGCCTTGCGTTGTCGTGCCTTAGCCTTGCCTCGCCTGACAGTGCCTTGCCTTGCGTTACCCTTTCCTTGCCTTGCCGTGCATTGGCTAGCCGTGCGTTGCCGTGCCTTAGCCTTGTTTCCCCTTGCCGTGCCGTTCCTTCCGTTACCCTTGCCTTGCCTTGCTTTCCCTTGCCTTCCTTGCCTTCCGTTACTCTTTGCTTGTCTTCCGTGCATTTCCTAGCCTTGCGTTGTCGTGCCTTAGCCTTGCCTCGCGTAACGGTGCCTTGCCTTGCGTTACCCTTTCCTTTCCTTGCCGTGCATTGCCTAGCCCTGCGTTGTCGTGCCTTAGCCTTGTTTCCCCTTACCGTGCCGTTCCTTCCGTTACCCTTGCCTTCCCCTGCTTTCCCTTGCCTTCCTTGCCTTCCGTTACTCTTTGCTTGCCTTCCGTTAATTGCCTAGCCTTGCGTTGTCGTGCCTTAGCCTTGCCGCGCCTTACCGTGCCTTGCCTTGCGTTACCCTTTCCTTGCCTTGCCGTGCATTGCCTAGCCCTGTGTTGTCGTGCCTTAGTCTTGTTTGCCCTTACCGTGCCGTTCCTTCCGTTACCCTTGCGTTTCCCTGCTTTCCCTAGCCTTCCTTGCCTTCCGTTCCTCTTTGCTTGCCTTCCGTTCATTGCCTAGCCTTGCGTTGTCGTGCCTTAGCCTTGCCTCGCGTAACGGTGCCTTGCCTTGCGTTACCCTTTCCTTGCCTTGCCGTGCATTGCCTAGCCGTGCGTTGCACTGCCTTAGCCTTGTTTCCCCTTGCCGTGCCGTTCCTTCTGTTACCCTTGCCTTGCCTTGCTTTCCCTTGCCTTCCTTGCCTTCCGTTACTCTTTGCTTGCCTTCCGTTTATTGCCTAGCCTTGCGTTGTCGTGCCTTAGCCTTGCCGCGCCTTACCGTGCCTTGCCTTGCGTTACCCTTTCCTTGCCTTGCCGTGCATTGCCTAGCCTTGCGTTGTCGTGCCTTAGCCTTGCCTCGCCTGACCGTGCCTTGCCTTGCGTTACCCTTTCCTTGCCTTGCCGTGCATTGCCTACCCTTGCGTTGTCGTGCATCAGCCTTGCCTTGCCTCATCGTGCCTTGCCTTGCGTTACCCTTTCCTTGCCTTGCCGTGCATTGCCTAGCCGTGCGTTGCCGTGCCTTAGCCTTGTTTCCCCTTGCCGTGCCGTTCCTTCTGTTACCCTTGCCTTGCCTTGCTTTCCCTTGCCTTCCTTGCCTTCCGTTACTCTTTGCTTGCCTTGCCGTGCATTGCCTAGCCGTGCGTTGTCGTGCATTTGCCTTGCCTTCCCTCACCGTGCCTTGCCTTGCGTTACCCTTTCCTTGCCTGGCCGGGCATTGCCTAGCCGTGCGTTGTCGTGCATTAGCCTTGTCTTGCCTTACCGTGCCTTGCCTTGCGTTACCCTTTCCTTGCCTGGCCGTGCATTGCATAGCCGTGCGTTGCCGTTCCTTAGCCTTGTTTCCCCTTGCCGTGCCTTGCCTTTTGTTACACTTGCCTTGCCTTGCTTTGCCTTGCCTTCCTTTCCTTCCGTTACTCTTTCCTTGCCTAGCCGTGCACTGCCTAGCCTTGCGTTGTCGTGCATTAGCTTTGCCTCCGCAAACCGTGCCTTGCCGTGCGTTACCATTTCCTTGCCTTGCCCTGCATTGCCTAGCCCTGTGTTGTCGTGCCTTAGTCTTGTTTGCCCTTACCGTGCCGTTCCTTCCGTTACCCTTGCCTTTCCCTGCTTTCCCTAGCCTTCCTTGCCTTCCGTTCCTCTTTGCTTGCCTTCCGTGCATTGCCTAGCCTTGCGTTGTCGTGCCTTAGCCTTGCCTCGCCTGACCGTGCCTTGCCTTGACTTACCCTTTCCTTGCCTTGCCGTGCATTGCCTAGCCGTGCGTTGTCGTGCATTTGCCTTGTCTTGCCTCACCGTGCTTTGCCTTGCGTTACCCTTTCCTTGCCTTGCCGTGCATTGCCTAGCCCTGCATTGTCGTGCCTTAGCTTTGTTTCCCCTTACCGTGCCGTTCCTTTCGTTGCCCTTGCCTTCCCTTGCTTTCCCTTGCCTTCCTTGCCTTCCGTTACTCTTTGCTTGCCTTCCGTTCATTGCCTGGCCTTCCGTTGTCGTGCCTTAGCCTTGCCTCGCCTGACCGTGCCTTGCCTTGCGTTACCATTTCCTTGCCTTGCCGTACATTGCCTAGCCGTGCGTTGTCGTGCATTTGCCTTGCCTTGCCTCACCGTGCCTTGCCTTGCGTTACCCTTTCCTTGCCTGGCCGTGCATTGCCTAGCCGTGCGTTGTCGTGCATTAGCCTTGTCTTGCCTTACCGTGCCTTGCCTTGCGTTACCCTTTCCTTGCCTGGCCGTGCATTGCGTAACCGTGCGTTGCCGTTCCTTAGCCTTGTTTCCCCTTGCCGTGCCTTGCCTTTTGTTACACTTGCCTTGCCTTGCTTTGCCTTGCCTTCCTTTCCTTCCGTTACTCTTTCCTTGCCTAGTCGTGCACTGCCTAGCCTTGCGTTGTCGTGCATTAGCTTTGCCTCCCCAAACCGTGCCTTGCCTTGCGTTACCCTTTCCTTGCCTTGCCCTGCATTGCCTAGCCCTGTGTTGTCGTGCCTTAGCCTTGTTTCCCCTTACCGTGCCGTTCCTTTCGTTACCCTTGCCTTCCCCTGCTTTCCCTTGCCTTCCTTGCCTTCCGTTGCTCTTTGCTTGCCTTCCGTGCATTGCCTAGCCTTGCGTTGTCGTGCCTTAGCCTTGCCTCGCCTGACCGTGCCTTGCCTTGAGTTACCCTTTCCTTGCCTTGCCGTGCATTGCCTAGCCGTGCGTTGTCGTGCATTTGCCTTGTCTTGCCTCACCGTTCTTTGCCTTGCGTTACCCTTTCCTTGCCTTGCCGTGCATTGCCTAGCCCTGCATTGTCGTGCCTTAGCTTTGTTTCCCCTTACCGTGCCGTTCCTTTCGTTGCCCTTGCCTTCCCTTGCTTTCCCTTGCCTTCCTTGCCTTCCGTTACTCTTTGCTTGCCTTCCGTTCATTGCCTAGCCTTGCGTTGTCTTGCCTTAGCCTTGCCTCGCCTGACCGTGCCTTGCCTTGCGTTACCCTTTCCTTGCCTTGCCGTGCATTGCCTAGCCGTGCATTGTCGTGCATTTGCATTGCCTTGCCTCACCGTGCCTTGCCTTGCGTTACCCTTTCCTTGCCTGGCCGTGCATTGCCTAGCCGTGCGTTGTCGTGCATTAGCCTTGTCTTGCCTCACCGTGCCTTGCCTTGCGTTACCCTTTCCTTGCCTGGCCGTGCATTGCCTAGCCTTGCGTTGTCGTGCATCAGCCTTGCCTTGCCTCACCGTGCCTTGCCTTGCGTTACCATTACCTTGCCTTGCTTTCCCTTCCTTTCATTGCCTTCCGTTACTCTTTGCTTTCCGTCCGTGCATTGCCTAGCCTTGCGTTGTCGTGCCTTAGCCTTGCCTCGCCTGACAGTGCCTTGCCTTGCGTTACCCTTTCCTTGCCTTGCCGTGCATTGGCTAGCCGTGCGTTGCCGTGCCTTAGCCTTGTTTCCCCTTGCCGTGCCGTTCCTTCCGTTACCCTTGCCTTGCCTTGCTTTCCCTTGCCTTCCTTGCCTTCCGTTACTCTTTGCTTGCCTTCCGTGCATTGCCTAGCCTTGCGTTGTCGTGCCTTAGCCTTGCCTCGCGTAACGGTGCCTTGCCTTGCGTTACCCTTTCCTTTCCTTGCCGTGCATTGGCTAGCCCTGCGTTGTCGTGCCTTAGCCTTGTTTCCCCTTACCGTGCCGTTCCTTCCGTGCCTTCCCCCCTTGCCTTCCCTTGCTTTGCCTTGCCTTCCTTGCCTTCCGTTACTCTTTCCTTGCCTTGCCGTGCATTGCCTAGCCTTGCGTTGTCTTGCCTTAGCCTTGCCTCGCCTGACCGTGCCTTGCCTTGCGTTACCCTTTCCTTGCCTTGCCGTGCATTGCCTAGCCGTGCGTTGTCGTGCATTTGCCTTGCCTTGCCTGACCGTGCCTTGCCTTGCGTTACCCTTTCCTTGCCTTGCCGTGCATTGCCTAGCCGTGCGTTGTCGTGCATTAGCCTTGTCTTGCCTCACCGTGCCTTGCCTTGCGTTACCCTTTCCTTGCCTTGCCGTGCATTTCGTAGCCGTGCGTTGCCGTTCCTTAGCCTTGTTTCCCCTTGCCGTGCCTTGACTTTTGTTACCCTTGCCTTGCCTTGCTTTGCCTTGCCTTCCTTGCCTTCCGTTACTCTTTCCTTGCCTAGCCGTGCACTGCCTAGCCTTGCGTTGTCGTGCATTAGCCTTGCCTCGCCTGACCGTGCCTTGCCTTGCGTTACCATTTCCTTGCCTTGCCCTGCATTGCCTAGCCCTGTGTTGTCGTGCATCAGCCTTGCCTTGCCTCACCGTGCCTTGCCTTGCGTTACCCTTACCTTGCCTTGCTTTCCCTTCCTTTCATTGCCTTCCGTTACTCTTTGCTTTCCTTCCGTGCATTGCCTAGCCTTGCGTTGTCGTGCCTTAGCCTTGCCTCGCCTGACAGTGCCTTGCCTTGCGTTACCCTTTCCTTGCCTTGCCGTGCATTGCCTAGCCGTGCGTTGCCGTGCCTTAGCCTTCTTTCCCCTTGCCGTGCCGTTCCTTCCGTTACCCTTGCCTTGCCTTGCTTTCCCTTGCCTTCCTTGCCTTCCGTTACTCTTTGCTTGCCTTCCGTGCATTGCCTAGCCTTGCGTTGTCGTGCCTTAGCCTTGCCTCGCGTAACGGTGCCTTGCCTTGCGTTACCCTTTCCTTTCCTTGCCGTGCATTGGCTAGCCCTGCGTTGTCGTGCCTTAGTCTTGTTTGCCCTTACCGTGCCGTTCCTTCCGTTACCCTTGCCTTTCCCTGCTTTCCCTAGCCTTCCTTGCCTTCCGTTATTCTTTGCTTGCCTTTCGTTCATTGCCTAGCCCTGCGTTGTCGTGCATTAGCTTTGCCTCCCCAAACCGTGCCTTGCCTTGCGTTACCATTTCCTTGCCTTGCCCTGCATTGCCTAGCCCTGTGTTGTCGTGCATCAGCCTTGCCTTGCCTCACCGTGCCTTGCCTTGCGTTACCCTTACCTTGCCTTGCTTTCCCTTCCTTTCATTGCCTTCCGTTACTCTTTGCTTTCCGTCCGTGCATTGCCTAGCCTTGCGTTGTCGTGCCTTAGCCTTGCCTCGCCTGACAGTGCCTTGCCTTGCGTTACCCTTTCCTTGCCTTGCCGTGCATTGGCTAGCCGTGCGTTGCCGTGCCTTAGCCTTCTTTCCCCTTGCCGTGCCGTTCCTTCCGTTACCCTTGCCTTGCCTTGCTTTCCCTTGCCTTCCTTGCCTTCCGTTACTCTTTGCTTGCCTTCCGTGCATTGCCTAGCCTTGCGTTGTCGTGCCTTAGCCTTGCCTCGCGTAACGGTGCCTTGCCTTGCGTTACCATTTCCTTGCCTTGCCCTGCATTGCCTAGCCCTGTGTTGTCGTGCCTTAGTCTTGTTTGCCCTTACCGTGCCGTTCCTTCCGTTACCCTTGCGTTTCCCTGCTTTCCCTAGCCTTCCTTGCCTTCCGTTATTCTTTGCTTGCCTTTCGTTCATTGCCTAGCCTTGCGTTGTCGTGCCTTAGCCTTGCCTCGCCTGACCGTGCCTTGCCTTGCGTTACCCTTTCCTTGCCTTGCCGTGCATTGCCTAGCCGTGCGTTGTCGTGCATTTGCCTTGCCTTGCCTCACCGTGCCTTGCCTTGCGTTACCCTTTCCTTGCCTGGCCGTGCATTGCCTAGCCGTGCGTTGTCGTGCATTAGCCTTGTCTTGCCTTACCGTGCCTTGCCTTGCGTTACCCTTTCCTTGCCTGGCCGTGCATTGCGTAGCCGTGCGTTGCCGTTCCTTAGCCTTGTTTCCCCTTGCCGTGCCTTGCCTTTTGTTACACTTGCCTTGCCTTGCTTTGCCTTGCCTTCCTTTCCTTCCGTTACTCTTTCCTTGCCTAGCCGTGCACTGCCTAGCCTTGCGTTGTCGTGCATTAGCTTTGCCTCCCCAAACCGTGCCTTGCCTTGCGTTACCATTTCCTTGCCTTGCCCTGCATTGCCTTGCCCTGTGTTGTCGTGCCTTAGTCTTGTTTGCCCTTACCGTGAAGTTCCTTCCGTTACCCTTGCCTTTCCCTGCTTTCCCTAGCCTTCCTTGCCTTCCGTTCCTCTTTGCTTGCCTTCCGTGCATTGCCTAGCCTTGCGTTGTCGTGCCTTAGCCTTGCCTCGCCTGACCGTGCCTTGCCTTGCGTTACCCTTTCCTTGCCTTGCCGTGAATTGCCTAGCCGTGCGTTGTCGTGCATCAGCCTTGCCTTGCCTCACCGTGCCTTGCCTTGCGTTACCCTTACCTTGCCTTGCTTTCCCTTCCTTTCATTGCCTTCCGTTACTCTTTGCTTTCCTTCCGTGCATTGCCTAGCCTTGCGTTGTCGTGCCTTAGCCTTGCCTCGCCTGACAGTGCCTTGCCTTGCGTTACCCTTTCCTTGCCTTGCCGTGCATTGCCTAGCCGTGCGTTGCCGTTCCTTAGCCTTGTTTCCCCTTGCCGTGCCGTTCCTTCCGTTACCCTTGCCTTCCCCTGCTTTCCCTTGCCTTCCTTGCCTTCCGTTACTCTTTGCTTGCCTTCCGTTCATTGCCTAGCCTTGCGTTGTCGTGCCTTAGCCTTGCCTCGCGTAACGGTGCCTTGCCTTGCGTTACCCTTTCCTTTCCTTGCCGTGCATTGCCTAGCCGTGCGTTGCACTGCCTTAGCCTTGTTTCCCCTTGCCGTGCCGTTCCTTCTGTTACCCTTGCCTTGCCTTGCTTTCCCTTGCCTTCCTTGCCTTCCGTTACTCTTTGCTTGCCTTCCGTGCATTGCCTAGCCTTGCGTTGTCGTGCATTCGCCTTCCTCCCCAAACCGTGCCTTGCTTTGCGTTACCCTTTCCTTGCCTTGCCCTGCATTGCCTAGCCCTGTGTTGTCGTGCCTTAGCCTTGTTTCCCCTTACCGTGCCGTTCCTTCCGTTACCCTTGCCTTGCCTTGCTTTCCCTTGCCTTCCTTGCCTTCCGTGACTCTTTGCTTGCCTTCCGTGCATTGCCTAGCCTTGCGTTGTCGTGCCTTATCCTTGCCTCGCCTGACCGTGCCTTGCCTTGAGTTACCCTTTCCTTGCCTTGCCGTGCATTGCCTAGCCGTGCGTTGTCGTGCATTTGCCTTGTCTAAACTCACCGTGCTTTCCCTTGCGTTACCCTTTCCTTGCCTTGCCTTGCATTGCCTAGCCCTGCATTGTCGTGCCTTAGCTTTGTTTCCCATTACCGTGCCGTTCCTTTCGTTGCCCTTGCCTTCCCTTGCTTTCCCTTGCCTTCCTTGCCTTCCGTTACTCTTTGCTTGCCTTCCGTTCATTGCCTAGCCTTGCGTTGTCGTGCCTTAGCCTTGCCTCGCCTGACCGTGCCTTGCCTTGCGTAACCCTTTCCTTGCCTTGCCGTGCATTGCCTAGCCGTGCGTTGTCGTGCATTTGCCTTGCCTTGCCTCATCGTGCCTTGCCTTGCGTTACCCTTTCCTTGCCTGGCCGTGCATTGCCTAGCCGTGCGTTGTCGTGCATTAGCCTTGTCTTGCCTTACCGTGCCTTGCCTTGCGTTACCCTTTCCTTGCCTGGCCGTGCATTGCGTAGCCGTGCGTTGCCGTTCCTTAGCCTTGTTTCCCCTGCCGTGCCTTGCCTTTTGTTACACTTGCCTTTCCTTGCTTTGCCTTGCCTTCCTTTCCTTCCGTTACTCTTTCCTTGCCTAGCCGTGCACTGCCTAGCCTTGCGTTGTCGTGCATTAGCTTTGCCGCCCCAAACCGTGCCTTGCCTTGCGTTACCATTTCCTTGCCTTGCCCTGCATTGCCTATCCCTGTGTTGTCGTGCCTTAGTCTTGTTTGCCCTTACCGTGCCGTTCCTTCCGTTACCCTTGCCTTTCCCTGCTTTCCCTAGCCTTCCTTGCCTTCCGTTCCTCTTTGCTTGCCTTCCGTGCATTGCCTAGCCTTGCGTTGTCGTGCCTTAGCCTTGCCTCGCCTGACCGTGCCTTGCCTTGCGTTACCCTTTCCTTGCCTTGCCGTGAATTGCCTAGCCGTGCGTTGTCGTGCATCAGCCTTGCCTTGCCTCACCGTGCCTTGCCTTGCGTTACCCTTACCTTGCCTTGCTTTCACTTCCTTTCATTGCCTTCCGTTACTCTTTGCTTTCCGTCCGTGCATTGCCTAGCCTTGCGTTGTCGTGCCTTAGCCTTGCCTCGCCTGACAGTGCCTTGCCTTGCGTTTCCCTTTCCTTGCCTGGCCGTGCATTGCCTAGCAGTGCGTTGCCGTGCCTTAGCCTTGTTTCCCCTTGCCGTGCCGTTCCTTCCGTTACCCTTGCCTTGCCTTGCTTTCCCTTGCCTTCCTTGCCTTCCGTTACTCTTTGCTTGCCTTCCGTGCATTGCCTAGCCTTGCGTTGTCGTGCCTTAGCCTTGCCTCGCGTAACGGTGCCTTGCCTTGCGTTACCCTTTCCTTTCCTTGCCGTGCATTGGCTAGCCCTGCGTTGTCGTGCCTTAGCCTTGTTTCCCCTTACCGTGCCGTTCCTTCCGATACCCTTGCCTTCCCCTGCTTTCCCTTGCCTTCCTTGCCTTCCGTTACTCTTTGCTTGCCTTCCGTTTATTGCCTAGCCTTGCGTCGTCGTACCTTAGCCTTGCCGCGCCTTACCGTGCCTTGCCTTGCGTTACCATTTCCTTGCCTTGCCGTGCATTGCCTAGCCCTGTGTTGTCGTGCCTTAGTCTTGTTTGCCCTTACCGTGCCGTTCCTTCCGTTACCCTTGCGTTTCCCTGCTTTCCCTAGCCTTCCTTGCCTTCCGTTATTCTTTGCTTGCCTTTCGTTCATTGCCTAGCCTTGCGTTGTCGTGCCTTAGCCTTGCCTCGCCTGACCGTGCCTTGCCTTGCGTTACCCTTTCCTTGCCTTGCCGTGCATTGCCTAGCCGTGCGTTGTCGTGCATTTGCCTTGCCTTGCCTCACCGTGCCTTGCCTTGCGTTACCCTTTCCTTGCCTTGCCGTGCATTGCCTACCCTTGCGTTGTCGTGCATCAGCCTTGCCTTGCCTCATCGTGCCTTGCCTTGCGTTACCCTTTCCTTGCCTTGCCGTGCATTGCCTAGCCGTGCGTTGCCGTGCCTTAGTTTGTTTGCCCTTGCCGTGCCGTTCCTTCTGTTACCCTTGCCTTGCCTTGCTTTCCCTTGCCTTCCTTGCCTTGCGTTACCCTTTCCTTGCCTTGCCGTGCGTTGTCGTGCATTTGCCTTGCCTTCCCTCACCGTGCCTTGCCTTGCGTTACCCTTTCCTTGCCTGGCCGTGCATTGCCTAGCCGTGCGTTGTCGTGCATTAGCCTTGTCTTGCCTTACCGTGCCTTGCCTTGCGTGACCCTTTCCTTGCCTGGCCGTGCATTGCATAGCCGTGCGTTGCCGTTCCTTAGCCTTGTTTCCCTTGCCGTGCCTTGCCTTTTGTTACACTTGCCTTGCCTTGCTTTGCCTTGCCTTCCTTTCCTTCCGTTACTCTTTCCTTGCCTAGCCGTGCACTGCCTAGCCTTGCGTTGTCGTGCATTAGCTTTGCCTCCCCAAACCGTGCCTTGCCTTGCGTTACCATTTCCTTGCCTTGCCCTGCATTGCCTAGCCCTGTGTTGTCGTGCCTTAGTCTTGTTTGCCCTTACCGTGCCGTTCCTTCCGTTACCCTTGCCTTTCCCTGCTTTCCCTAGCCTTCCTTGCCTTCCGTTCCTCTTTGCTTGCCTTCCGTGCATTGCCTAGCCTTGCGTTGTCGTGCCTTAGCTCTGCTTCGCCTGACAGTGCCTTGCCTTGCGTTACCCTTTCCTTGCCTTGCCGTGCATTGCCTAGCCGTGCGTTGCCGTGCCTTAGCCTTGTTTCCCCTTGCCGTGCCGTTCCTTCCGTTACCCTTGCCTTCCCCTGCTTTCCCTTGCCTTCCTTGCCTTCCGTTACTCTTTGCTTGCCTTCCGTTCATTGCCTAGCCTTGCGTTGTCGTATCTTAGCCTTGCCGCGCCTTACCGTGCCTTGCCTTGCGTTACCCTTTCCTTGCCTTGCCGTGCATTGCCTAGCCTTGTGTTGTCGTGCCTTAGCCTTGCCTCGCCTGACCGTGCCTTGCCTTGCGTTACCCTTTCCTTGCCTTGCCGTGCATTGCCTAGCCGTGCGTTGTCGTGCATCAGCCTTGCCTTGCCTCACCGTGCCTTGCCTTGCGTTACCCTTTCCTTCCCTTGCCGTGCATTGCCTAGCCTTGCGTTGTCTTGCCTTAGCCTTGCCTCGCCTGACCGTGCCTTGTCTTGCGTTACCCTTTCCTTGCCTTGCCGTGCATTGCCTAGCCGTGCGTTGTCGTGCATCAGCCTTGCCTTGCCTCACCGTGCCTTGCCTTGCGTTACCCTTTCCTTGCCTTGCCGTGCATTTCGTAGCCGTTCGTTGCCGTTCCTTAGCCTTGTTTCCCCTTGCCGTGCCGTTCCTTCTGTTACCCTTGCCTTGCCTTGCTTTCCCTTGCCTTCCTTGCCTTCCGTTACTCTTTCCTTGCCTAGCCGTGCATTGCCTAGCCTTGCGTTGTCGTGCATTAGCTTTGCCTCCCCAAACCGTGCCTTGCCTTGCGTTACCATTTCCTTGCCTTGCCCTGCATTGCCTAGCCCTGTGTTGTCGTGCATCAGCCTTGCCTTGCCTCACCGTGCCTTGCCTTGCATTACCCTTACCTTGCCTTGCTTTCCCTTCCTTTCATTGCCTTCCGTTACTCTTTGCTTTCCGTCCGTGCATTGCCTAGCCTTGCGTTGTCGTGCCTTAGCCTTGCCTCGCCTGACAGTGCCTTGCCTTGCGTTACCCTTTCCTTGCCTTGCCGTGCATTGGCTAGCCGTGCGTTGCCGTGCCTTAGCCTTGTTTCCCCTTGCCGTGCCGTTCCTTCCGTTACCCTTGCCTTGCCTTGATTTCCCTTGCCTTCCTTGCCTTCCGTTACTCTTTGCTTGCCTTCCGTGCATTGCCTAGCCTTGCGTTGTCGTGCCTTGCCTTGCGTTACCCTTTCCTTTCCTTGCCGTGCATTGGCTAGCCCTGCGTTGTCGTGCCTTAGCCTTGTTTCCCCTTACCGTGCCGTTCCTTCCGTTACCCTTGCCTTCCCCTGCTTTCCCTTGCCTTCGTTGCCTTCCGTTACTCTTTGCTTGCCTTCCGTTTATTGCCTAGCCTTGCGTTGTCGTGCCTTAGCCTTGCCGCGCCTTACCGTGCCTTGCCTTGCGTTACCCTTTCCTTGCCTTGCCGTGCATTGCCTAGCCCTGTGTTGTCGTGCCTTAGTCTTGTTTGCCCTTACCGTGCCGTTCCTTCCGTTACCCTTGCGTTTCCCTGCTTTCCCTAGCCTTCCTTGCCTTCCGTTATTCTTTGCTTGCCTTTCGTTCATTGCCTAGCCTTGCGTTGTCGTGCCTTAGCCTTGCCTCGCCTGACCGTGCCTTGCCTTGCGTTACCCTTTCCTTGCCTTGCCGTGCATTGCCTAGCCGTGCGTTGTCGTGCATTTGCCTTGCCTTGCCTCACCGTGCCTTGCCTTGCGTTACCCTTTCCTTGCCTGGCCGTGCATTGCGTAGCCGTGCGTTGTCGTGCATTAGCCTTGTCTTGCCTTACCGTGCCTTGCCTTGCGTTACCCTTTCCTTGCCTGGCCGTGCATTGCGTAGCCGTGCGTTGCCGTTCCTTAGCCTTGTTTCCCCTTGCCGTGCCTTGCCTTTTGTTACACTTGCCTTGCCTTGCTTTGCCTTGCCTTCCTTTCCTTCCGTTACTCTTTCCTTGCCTAGCCGTGCACTGCCTAGCCTTGCGTTGTCGTGCATTAGCTTTGCCTCCCCAAACCGTGCCTTGCCTTGCGATACCATTTCCTTGCCTTGCCCTGCATTGCCTAGCCCTGTGTTGTCGTGCCTTAGTCTTGTTTGCCCTTACCGTGCCGTTCCTTCCGTTACCCTTGCCTTTCCCTGCTTTCCCTAGCCTTCCTTGCCTTCCGTTCCTCTTTGCTTGCCTTCCGTGCATTTCCTAGCCTTGCGTTGTCGTGCCTTAGCCTTGCCTCGCCTGACCGTGCCTTGCCTTGCGTTACCCTTTCCTTGCCTTGCCGTGCATTGCCTAGCCGTGCGTTGTCGTGCATCAGCCTTCCCTTGCCTCACCGTGCCTTGCCTTGCGTTACCCTTACCTTGCCTTGCTTTCCCTTCCTTTCATTGCCTTCCGTTACTCTTTGCTTTCCTTCCGTGCATTGCCTAGCCTTGCGTTGTCGTGCCTTAGCCTTGCCTCGCCTGACAGTGCCTTGCCTTGCGTTACCCTTTCCTTGCCTTGCCGTGCATTGCCTAGCCTTGCGTTGTCGTGCCTTAGCCTTGTTTCCCCTTGCCGTGCCGTTCCTTCCGTTACCCTTGCCTTCCCCTGCTTTCCCTTGCCTTTCTTGCCTTCCGTTACTCTTTGCTTGCCTTCCGTTCATTGCCTAGCCTTGCGTTGTCGTGCCTTAGCCTTGCCTCGCGTAACGGTGCCTTGCCTTGCGTTACCCTTTCCTTGCCTTGCCGTGCATTGCCTAGCCGTGCGTTGCACTGCCTTAGCCTTGTTTCCCCTTGCCGTGCCGTTCCTTCCGTTACCCTTGCCTTGCCTTGCTTTCCCTTGCCTTCCTTGCCTTCCGTTACTCTTTGCTTGCCTTCCGTTTATTGCCTAGCCTTGCGTTGTCGTGCCTTAGCCTTGCCGCGCCTTACCGTGCCTTGCCTTGCGTTACCCTTTCCTTGCCTTGCCGTGCATTGCCTAGCCTTGCGTTGTCGTGCCTTAGCCTTGCCTCGCCTGACCGTGCCTTGCCTTGCGTTACCCTTTCCTTGCCTTGCCGTGCATTGCCTACCCTTGCGTTGTCGTGCATCAGCCTTGCCTTGCCTCATCGTGCCTTGCCTTGCGTTACCCTTTCCTTGCCTTGCCGTGCATTGCCTAGCCGTGCGTTGCCGTGCCTTAGCCTTGTTTCCCCTTGCCGTGCCGTTCCTTCTGTTACCCTTGCCTTGCCTTGCTTTCCCTTGCCTTCCTTGCCTTCCGTTACTCTTTGCTTGCCTTGCCGTGCATTGCCTAGCCGTGCGTTATCGTGCATTTGCCTTGCCTTCCCTCACCGTGCCTTGCCTTGCGTTACCCTTTCCTTGCCTGGCCGGGCATTGCCTAGCCGTGCGTTGTCGTGCATTAGCCTTGTCTTGCCTTACCGTGCCTTGCCTTGCGTTACCCTTTCCTTGCCTGGCCGGGCATTGCCTAGCCGTGCGTTGTCGTGCATTAGCCTTGTCTTGCCTTACCGTGCCTTGCCTTGCGTTACCCTTTCCTTGCCTTGCCGTGCATTTCGTAGCCGTGCGTTGCCGTTCCTTAGCCTTGTTTCCCCTTGCCGTGCCGTTCCTTCTGTTACCCTTGCCTTGCCTTGCTTTGCCTTGCCTTCCTTGCCTTCCGTTACTCTTTCCTTGCCTAGCCGTGCACTGCCTAGCCTTGCGTTGTCGTGCATTAGCTTTGCCTCCCCAAACCGTGCCTTGCCTTGCGTTACCCTTTCCTTGCCTTGCCCTGCATTGCCTAGCCCTGTGTTGTCGTGCCTTAGCCTTGTTTCCCCTTACCGTGCCGTTCCTTTCGTTACCCTTGCCTTCCCCTGCTTTCCCTTGCCTTCCTTGCCTTCCGTTACTCTTTGCGTGCCTTCCGTGCATTGCCTAGCCTTGCGTTGTCGTGCCTTAGCCTTGCCTCGCCTGACCGTGCCTTGCCTTGACTTACCCTTTCCTTGCCTTGCCGTGCATTGCCTAGCCGTGCGTTGTCGTGCATTTGCCTTGTCTTGCCTCACCGTGCTTTGCCTTGCGTTACCCTTTCCTTGCCTTGCCGTGCATTGCCTAGCCCTGCATTGTCGTGCCTTAGCTTTGTTTCCCCTTACCGTGCCGTTCCTTTCGTTGCCCTTGCCTTCCCTTGCTTTCCCTTGCCTTCCTTGCCTTCCGTTACTCTTTGCTTGCCTTCCGTTCATTGCCTGGCCTTGCGTTGTCGTGCCTTAGCCTTGCCTCGCCTGACCGTGCCTTGCCTTGCGTTACCCTTTCCTTGCCTTGCCGTGCATTGCCTAGCCGTGCGTTGTCGTGCATTTGCCTTGCCTTGCCTCACCGTGCCTTGCCTTGCGTTACCCTTTCCTTGCCTGGCCGTGCATTGCTTAGCCGTGCGTTGTCGTGCATTAGCCTTGTCTTGCCTTACCGTGCCTTGCCTTGCGTTACCCTTTCCTTGCCTGGCCGCGCATTGCGTAGCCGTGCGTTGCCGTTCCTTAGCCTTGTTTCCCCTTGCCGTGCCTTGCCTTTTGTTACACTTGCCTTGCCTTGCTTTGCCTTGCCTTCCTTTCCTTCCGTTACTCTTTCCTTGCCTAGCCGTGCATTGCCTAGCCCTGCGTTGTCGTGCATTAGCTTTGCCTCCCCAAACCGTGCCTTGCCTTGCGTTACCATTTCCTTGCCTTGCCCTGCATTGCCTAGCCCTGTGTTGTCGTGCATCAGCCTTGCCTTGCCTCACCGTGCCTTGCCTTGCGTTACCCTTACCTTGCCTTGCTTTCCCTTCCTTTCATTGCCTTCCGTTACTCTTTGCTTTCCGTCCGTGCATTGCCTAGCCTTGCGTTGTCGTGCCTTAGCCTTGCCTCGCCTGACAGTGCCTTGCCTTGCGTTACCCTTTCCTTGCCTTGCCGTGCATTGGCTAGCCGTGCGTTGCCGTGCCTTAGCCTTGTTTCCCCTTGCCGTGCCGTTCCTTCCGTTACCCTTGCCTTGCCTTGCTTTCCCTTGCCTTCCTTGCCTTCCGTTACTCTTTGCTTGCCTTCCGTGCACTGCCTAGCCTTGCGTTGTCGTGCATTAGCTTTGCCTCCCCAAACCGTGCCTTGCCTTGCGTTACCATTTCCTTGCCTTGCCCTGCATTGCCTAGCCCTGTGTTGTCGTGCATCAGCCTTGCCTTGCCTCACCGTGCCTTGCCTTGCGTTACCCTTACCTTGCCTTGCTTTCCCTTCCTTTCCTTGCCTTCCGTTACTCTTTGCTTGCCTTCCGTTTATTGCCTAGCCTTGCGTTGTCGTGCCTTAGCCTTGCCGCGCCTTACCGTGCCTTGCCTTGCGTTACCCTTTCCTTGCCTTGCCGTGCATTGCCTAGCCTTGCGTTGTCGTGCCTTAGCCTTGCCTCGCCTGACCGTGCCTTGCCTTGCGTTACCCTTTCCTTGCCTTGCCGTGCATTGCCTACCCTTGCGTTGTCGTGCATCAGCCTTGCCTTGCCTCATCGTGCCTTGCCTTGCGTTACCCTTTCCTTGCCTTGCCGTGCATTGCCTAGCCGTGCGTTGCCGTGCCTTAGCCTTGTTTCCCCTTGCCGTGCCGTTCCTTCTGTTACCCTTGCCTTGCCTTGCTTTCCCTTGCCTTCCTTGCCTTCCGTTACTCTTTGCTTGCCTTGCCGTGCATTGCCTAGCCGTGCGTTATCGTGCATTTGCCTTGCCTTCCCTCACCGTGCCTTGCCTTGCGTTACCCTTTCCTTGCCTGGCCGGGCATTGCCTAGCCGTGCGTTGTCGTGCATTAGCCTTGTCTTGCCTTACCGTGCCTTGCCTTGCGTTACCCTTTCCTTGCCTGGCCGGGCATTGCCTAGCCGTGCGTTGTCGTGCATTAGCCTTGTCTTGCCTTACCGTGCCTTGCCTTGCGTTACCCTTTCCTTGCCTTGCCGTGCATTTCGTAGCCGTGCGTTGCCGTTCCTTAGCCTTGTTTCCCCTTGCCGTGCCGTTCCTTCTGTTACCCTTGCCTTGCCTTGCTTTGCCTTGCCTTCCTTGCCTTCCGTTACTCTTTCCTTGCCTAGCCGTGCACTGCCTAGCCTTGCGTTGTCGTGCATTAGCTTTGCCTCCCCAAACCGTGCCTTGCCTTGCGTTACCCTTTCCTTGCCTTGCCCTGCATTGCCTAGCCCTGTGTTGTCGTGCCTTAGCCTTGTTTCCCCTTACCGTGCCGTTCCTTTCGTTACCCTTGCCTTCCCCTGCTTTCCCTTGCCTTCCTTGCCTTCCGTTACTCTTTGCGTGCCTTCCGTGCATTGCCTAGCCTTGCGTTGTCGTGCCTTAGCCTTGCCTCGCCTGACCGTGCCTTGCCTTGACTTACCCTTTCCTTGCCTTGCCGTGCATTGCCTAGCCGTGCGTTGTCGTGCATTTGCCTTGTCTTGCCTCACCGTGCTTTGCCTTGCGTTACCCTTTCCTTGCCTTGCCGTGCATTGCCTAGCCCTGCATTGTCGTGCCTTAGCTTTGTTTCCCCTTACCGTGCCGTTCCTTTCGTTGCCCTTGCCTTCCCTTGCTTTCCCTTGCCTTCCTTGCCTTCCGTTACTCTTTGCTTGCCTTCCGTTCATTGCCTGGCCTTGCGTTGTCGTGCCTTAGCCTTGCCTCGCCTGACCGTGCCTTGCCTTGCGTTACCCTTTCCTTGCCTTGCCGTGCATTGCCTAGCCGTGCGTTGTCGTGCATTTGCCTTGCCTTGCCTCACCGTGCCTTGCCTTGCGTTACGCTTTCCTTGCCTGGCCGTGCATTGCTTAGCCGTGCGTTGTCGTGCATTAGCCTTGTTTTGCCTTACCGTGCCTTGCCTTGCGTTGCCCTTTCCTTGCCTGGCCGCGCATTGCGTAGCCGTGCGTTGCCGTTCCTTAGCCTTGTTTCCCCTTGCCGTGCCTTGCCTTTTGTTACACTTGCCTTGCCTTGCTTTGCCTTGCCTTCCTTTCCTTCCGTTACTCTTTCCTTGCCTAGCCGTGCATTGCCTAGCCCTGCGTTGTCGTGCATTAGCTTTGCCTCCCCAAACCGTGCCTTGCCTTGCGTTACCATTTCCTTGCCTTGCCCTGCATTGCCTAGCCCTGTGTTGTCGTGCATCAGCCTTGCCTTGCCTCACCGTGCCTTGCCTTGCGTTACCCTTACCTTGCCTTGCTTTCCCTTCCTTTCATTGCCTTCCGTTACTCTTTGCTTTCCGTCCGTGCATTGCCTAGCCTTGCGTTGTCGTGCCTTAGCCTTGCCTCGCCTGACAGTGCCTTGCCTTGCGTTACCCTTTCCTTGCCTTGCCGTGCATTGGCTAGCCGTGCGTTGCCGTGCCTTAGCCTTGTTTCCCCTTGCCGTGCCGTTCCTTCCGTTACCCTTGCCTTGCCTTGCTTTCCCTTGCCTTCCTTGCCTTCCGTTACTCTTTGCTTGCCTTCCGTGCACTGCCTAGCCTTGCGTTGTCGTGCATTAGCTTTGCCTCCCCAAACCGTGCCTTGCCTTGCGTTACCATTTCCTTGCCTTGCCCTGCATTGCCTTGCCCTGTGTTGTCGTGCCTTAGTCTTGTTTGCCCTTACCGTGCCGTTCCTTCCGTTACCCTTGCCTTTCCCTGCTTTCCCTAGCCTTCCTTGCCTTCCGTTCCTCTTTGCTTGCCTTCCGTGCATTGCCTAGCCTTGCGTTGTCGTGCCTTAGCCTTGCCTCGCCTGACCGTGCCTTGCCTTGCGTTACCCTTTCCTTGCCTTGCCGTGAATTGCCTAGCCGTGCGTTGTCGTGCATCAGCCTTGCCTTGCCTCACCGTGCCTTGCCTTGCGTTACCCTTACCTTGCCTTGCTTTCCCTTCCTTTCATTGCCTTCCGTTACTCTTTGCTTTCCGTCCGTGCATTGCCTAGCCTTGCGTTGTCGTGCCTTAGCCTTGCCTCGCCTGACAGTGCCTTGCCTTGCGTTACCCTTTCCTTGCCTTGCCGTGCATTGCCTAGCCGTGCGTTGCCGTGCCTTAGCCTTGTTTCCCCTTGCCGTGCCGTTCCTTCCGTTACCCTTGCCTTCCCCTGCTTTCCCTTGCCTTCCTTGCCTTCCGTTACTCTTTGCTTGCCTTCCGTTCATTGCCTAGCCTTGCGTTGTCGTGCCTTAGCCTTGCCTCGCGTAACGGTGCCTTGCCTTGCGTTACCCTTTCCTTTCCTTGCCGTGCATTGCCTAGCCGTGCGTTGCACTGCCTTAGCCTTGTTTCCCCTTGCCGTGCCGTTACTTCTGTTACCCTTGCCTTGCCTTGCTTTCCCTTGCCTTCCTTGCCTTCCGTTACTCTTTGCTTGCCTTCCGTGCATTGCCTAGCCTTGCGTTGTCGTGCATTCGCCTTCCTCCCCAAACCGTGCCTTGCCTTGCGTTACTCTTTCCTTGCCTTGCCCTGCATTGCCTAGCCCTGTGTTGTCGTGCCTTAGCCTTGTTTCCCCTTACCGTGCCGTTCCTTTCGTTACCCTTGCCTTCCCCTGCTTTCCCTTGCCTTCCTTGCCTTCCGTGACTCTTTGCTTGCCTTCCGTGCATTGCCTAGCCTTGCGTTGTCGTGCCTTATCCTTGCCTCGCCTGACCGTGCCTTGCCTTGAGTTACCCTTTCCTTGCCTTGCCGTGCATTGCCTAGCCGTGCGTTGTCGTGCATTTGCCTTGTCTAAACTCACCGTGCCTTGCCTTGCGTTACTCTTTCCTTGCCTTGCCTTGCATTGCCTAGCCCTGCATTGTCGTGCCTTAGCTTTGTTTCCCATTACCGTGCCGTTCCTTTCGTTGCCCTTGCCTTCCCTTGCTTTCCCTTGCCTTCCTTGCCTTCCGTTACTCTTTGCTTGCCTTCCGTTCATTGCCTAGCCTTGCGTTGTCGTGCCTTAGCCTTGCCTCGCCTGACCGTGCCTTGCCTTGCGTAACCCTTTCCTTGCCTTGCCGTGCATTGCCTAGCCGTGCGTTGTCGTGCATTTGCCTTGCCTTGCCTCATCGTGCCTTGCCTTGCGTTACCCTTTCCTTGCCTGGCCGTGCATTGCCTAGCCGTGCGTTGTCGTGCATTAGCCTTGTCTTGCCTTACCATGCCTTGCCTTGCGTTACCCTTTCCTTGCCTGGCCGTGCATTGCGTAGCCGTGCGTTGCCGTTCCTTAGCCTTGTTTCCCCTGCCGTGCCTTGCCTTTTGTTACACTTGCCTTGCCTTGCTTTGCCTTGCCTTCCTTTCCTTCCGTTACTCTTTCCTTGCCTAGCCGTGCACTGCCTAGCCTTGCGTTGTCGTGCATTAGCTTTGCCTCCCCAAACCGTGCCTTGCCTTGCGTTACCATTTCCTTGCCTTGCCCTGCATTGCCTATCCCTGTGTTGTCGTGCCTTAGTCTTGTTTGCCCTTACCGTGCCGTTCCTTCCGTTACCCTTGCCTTTCCCTGCTTTCCCTAGCCTTCCTTGCCTTCCGTTCCTCTTTGCTTGCCTTCCGTGCATTGCCTAGCCTTGCGTTGTCGTGCCTTAGCCTTGCCTCGCCTGACCGTGCCTTGCCTTGCGTTACCCTTTCCTTGCCTTGCCGTGAATTGCCTAGCCGTGCGTTGTCGTGCATCAGCCTTGCCTTGCCTCACCGTGCCTTGCCTTGCGTTACCCTTACCTTGCCTTGCTTTCACTTCCTTTCATTGCCTTCCGTTACTCTTTGCTTTCCGTCCGTGCATTGCCTAGCCTTGCGTTGTCGTGCCTTAGCCTTGCCTCGCCTGACAGTGCCTTGCCTTGCGTTACCCTTTCCTTGCCTGGCCGTGCATTGCCTAGCAGTGCGTTGCCGTGCCTTAGCCTTGTTTCCCCTTGCCGTGCCGTTCCTTCCGTTACCCTTGCCTTGCCTTGCTTTCCCTTGCCTTCCTTGCCTTCCGTTACTCTTTGCTTGCCTTCCGTGCATTGCCTAGCCTTGCGTTGTCGTGCCTTAGCCTTGCCTCGCGTAACGGTGCCTTGCCTTGCGTTACCCTTTCCTTTCCTTGCCGTGCATTGGCTAGCCCTGCGTTGTCGTGCCTTAGCCTTGTTTCCCCTTACCGTGCCGTTCCTTCCGATACCCTTGCCTTCCCCTGCTTTCCCTTGCCTTCCTTGCCTTCCGTTACTCTTTGCTTGCCTTCCGTTTATTGCCTAGCCTTGCGTCGTCGTACCTTAGCCTTGCCGCGCCTTACCGTGCCTTGCCTTGCGTTACCCTTTCCTTGCCTTGCCGTGCATTGCCTAGCCCTGTGTTGTCGTGCCTTAGTCTTGTTTGCCCTTACCGTGCCGTTCCTTCCGTTACCCTTGCGTTTCCCTGCTTTCCCTAGCCTTCCTTGCCTTCCGTTATTCTTTGCTTGCCTTTCGTTCATTGCCTAGCCTTGCGTTGTCGTGCCTTAGCCTTGCCTCGCCTGACCGTGCCTTGCCTTGCGTTACCCTTTCCTTGCCTTGCCGTGCATTGCCTAGCCGTGCGTTGTCGTGCATTTGCCTTGCCTTGCCTCACCGTGCCTTGCCTTGCGTTACCCTTTCCTTGCCTTGCCGTGCATTGCCTACCCTTGCGTTGTCGTGCATCAGCCTTGCCTTGCCTCATCGTGCCTTGCCTTGCGTTACCCTTTCCTTGCCTTGCCGTGCATTGCCTAGCCGTGCGTTGCCGTGCCTTAGCCTTGTTTCCCCTTGCCGTGCCGTTCCTTCTGTTACCCTTGCCTTGCCTTGCTTTCCCTTGCCTTCCTTGCCTTCCGTTACTTTTTCCTTGCCTTGCCGTGCATTGCCTAGCCGTGCGTTGTCGTGCATTTGCCTTGCCTTCCCTCACCGTGCCTTGCCTTGCGTTACCCTTTCCTTGCCTGGCCGTGCATTGCCTAGCCGTGCGTTGTCGTGCATTAGCCTTGTCTTGCCTTACCGTGCCTTGCCTTGCGTGACCCTTTCCTTGCCTGGCCGTCCATTGCATAGCCGTGCGTTGCCGTTCCTTAGCCTTGTTTCCCTTGCCGTGCCTTGCCTTTTGTTACACTTGCCTTGCCTTGCTTTGCCTTGCCTTCCTTTCCTTCCGTTACTCTTTCCTTGCCTAGCCGTGCACTGCCTAGCCTTGCGTTGTCGTGCATTAGCTTTGCCTCCCCAAACCGTGCCTTGCCTTGCGTTACCATTTCCTTGCCTTGCCCTGCATTGCCTAGCCCTGTGTTGTCGTACCTTAGTCTTGTTTGCCCTTACCGTGCCGTTCCTTCCGTTACCCTTGCCTTTCCCTGCTTTCCCTAGCCTTCCTTGCCTTCCGTTCCTCTTTGCTTGCCTTCCGTGCATTGCCTAGCCTTGCGTTGTCGTGCCTTAGCTCTGCTTCGCCTGACAGTGCCTTGCCTTGCGTTACCCTTTCCTTGCCTTGCCGTGCATTGCCTAGCCGTGCGTTGCCGTGCCTTAGCCTGGTTTCCCCTTGCCGTGCCGTTCCTTCCGTTACCCTTGCCTTCCCCTGCTTTCCCTTGCCTTCCTTGCCTTCCGTTACTCTTTGCTTGCCTTCCGTTCATTGCCTAGACTTGCGTTGTCGTATCTTAGCCTTGCCGCGCCTTACCGTGCCTTGCCTTGCGTTACCCTTTCCTTGCCTTGCCGTGCATTGCCTAGCCTTGTGTTGTCGTGCCTTAGCCTTGCCTTGCCTGGCCGTGCCTTGCCTTGAGTTACCCTTTCCTTGCCTTGCCGTGCATTGCCAAGCCTTGCATTGTCGTGCCTTAGCCTTGCCTTGCCTTGCCTTCCGTTACCCTTTCCTTCCCTTGCCGTGCATTGCCTAGCCTTGCGTTGTCGTGCCTTAGCCTTGCCTCGCCTGACCGTGCCTTGTCTTGCGTTACCCTTTCCTTGCCTTGCCGTGCATTGCCTAGCCGTGCGTTGTCGTGCATCAGCCTTGCCTTGCCTCACCGTGCCTTGCCTTGCGTTACCCTTTCCTTGCCTTGCCGTGCATTTCGTAGCCGTTCGTTGCCGTTCCTTAGCCTTGTTTCCCCTTGCCGTGCCGTGCCTTCCATTACCCTTGCCTTCCCTTGCTTTGCCTTGCCTTGCCTTGCCTTCCGTTACCCTTTCCTTGCCTTGCCCTGCATTGCCTAGCCGTGCGTTGTCGTGCCTTAGCTTTGCCTCCCCAAACCGTGCCTTGCCTTGCGTTACCATTTCCTTGCCTTGCCCTGCATTGCCTAGCACTGTGTTGTCGTGCATCAGCCTTGCCTTGCCTCACCGTGCCTTGCCTTGCATTACCCTTACCTTGCCTTGCTTTCCCTTCCTTTCATTGCCTTCCGTTACTCTTTGCTTTCCTTCCGTGCATTGCCTAGCCTTGCGTTGTCGTGCCTTAGCCTTGCCTCGCCTGACAGTGCCTTGCCTTGCGTTACCCTTTCCTTGCCTTGCCGTGCATTGGCTAGCCGTGCGTTGCCGTGCCTTAGCCTTGTTTCCCCTTGCCGTGCCGTTCCTTCCGTTACCCTTGCCTTGCCTTGATTTCCCTTGCCTTCCTTGCCTTCCGTTACTCTTTGCTTGCCTTCCGTGCATTTCCTAGCCTTGCGTTGTCGTGCCTTAGCCTTGCCTCGCCTAACCGTGCCTTGCCTTGCGTTACCCTTTCCTTTCCTTGCCGTGCATTGGCTAGCCCTGCGTTGTCGTGCCTTAGCCTTGTTTCCCCTTACCGTGCCGTTCCTTCCGTTACCCTTGCCTTCCCCTGCTTTCCCTTGCCTTCCTTGCCTTCCGTTACTCTTTGCTTGCCTTCCGTTTATTGCCTAGCCTTGCGTTGTCGTGCCTTAGCCTTGCCGCGCCTTACCGTGCCTTGCCTTGCGTTACCCTTTCCTTGCCTTGCCGTGCATTGCCTAGCCCTGTGTTGTCGTGCCTTAGTCTTGTTTGCCCTTACCGTGCCGTTCCTTCCGTTACCCTTGCGTTTCCCTGCTTTCCCTAGCCTTCCTTGCCTTCCGTTATTCTTTGCTTGCCTTTCGTTCATTGCCTAGCCTTGCGTTGTCGTGCCTTAGCCTTGCCTCGCCTGACCGTGCCTTGCCTTGCGTTACCCTTTCCTTGCCTTGCCGTGCATTGCCTAGCCGTGCGTTGTCGTGCATTTGCCTTGCCTTGCCTCACCGTGCCTTGCCTTGCGTTACCCTTTCCTTGCCTGGCCGTGCATTGCCTAGCCGTGCGTTGTCGTGCATTAGCCTTGTCTTGCCTTACCGTGCCTTGCCTTGCGTTACCCTTTCCTTGCCTGGCCGTGCATTGCGTAGCCGTGCGTTGCCGTTCCTTAGCCTTGTTTCCCCTTGCCGTGCCTTGCCTTTTGTTACACTTGCCTTGCCTTGCTTTGCCTTGCCTTCCTTTCCTTCCGTTACTCTTTCCTTGCCTAGCCGTGCACTGCCTAGCCTTGCGTTGTCGTGCATTAGCTTTGCCTCCCCAAACCGTGCCTTGCCTTGCGATACCATTTCCTTGCCTTGCCCTGCATTGCCTAGCCCTGTGTTGTCGTGCCTTAGTCTTGTTTGCCCTTACCGTGCCGTTCCTTCCGTTACCCTTGCCTTTCCCTGCTTTCCCTAGCCTTCCTTGCCTTCCGTTCCTCTTTGCTTGCCTTCCGTGCATTTCCTAGCCTTGCGTTGTCGTGCCTTAGCCTTGCCTCGCCTGACCGTGCCTTGCCTTGCGTTACCCTTTCCTTGCCTTGCCGTGAATTGCCTAGCCGTGCGTTGTCGTGCATCAGCCTTGCCTTGCCTCACCGTGCCTTGCCTTGCGTTACCCTTACCTTGCCTTGCTTTCCCTTCCTTTCATTGCCTTCCGTTACTCTTTGCTTTCCTTCCGTGCATTGCCTAGCCTTGCGTTGCCTAGCCTTGCGTTGTCGTGCCTTAGCCTTGCCTCGCCTGACAGTGCCTTGCCTTGCGTTACCCTTTCCTTGCCTTGCCGTGCATTGCCTAGCCCTGTGTTGTCGTGCCTTAGCCTTGTTTCCCCTTACCGTGCCGTTCCTTTCGTTACCCTTGCCTTCCCCTGCTTTCCCTTGCCTTTCTTGCCTTCCGTTACTCTTTGCTTGCCTTCCGTGCATTGCCTAGCCTTGCGTTGTCGTGCCTTAGCCTTGCCTCGCGTAACGGTGCCTTGCCTTGCGTTACCCTTTCCTTTCCTTGCCGTGCATTGCCTAGCCGTGCGTTGCACTGCCTTAGCCTTGTTTCCCCTTGCCGTGCCGTTCCTTCTGTTACCCTTGCCTTGCCTTGCTTTCCCTTGCCTTCCTTGCCTTCCGTTCCGTTACTCTTTGCTTGCCTTCCGTGCATTGCCTAGCCTTGCGTTGTCGTGCCTTAGCCTTGCCTCGCCTGACCGTGCCTTGCCTTGCGTTACCCCTTCCTTGCCTTGCCGTGCATTGCCTAGCCTTGCGTTGTCGTGCATTAGCCTTGCCTTGCCTCATCGTGCCTTGCCTTGCGTTACCCTTTCCTTGCCTTGCCGTGCATTGCCTAGCCGTGCGTTGCCGTGCCTTAGCCTTGTTTCCCCCTGCCGTGCCGTTCCTTCTGTTACCCTTGCCTTGCCTTGCTTTCCCTTGCCTTCCTTGCCTTCCGTTACTCTTTGCTTGCCTTGCCGTGCATTGCCTAGCCGTGCGTTATCGTGCATTAGCCTTGCCTTGCCTCACCGTGCCTTGCCTTGCGTTACCCTTTCCTTGCCTTGCCGTGCATTGCCTAGCCGTGCGTTATCGTGCATTAGCCTTGCCTTCCCTCACCGTGCCTTGCCTTGCGTTACTCTTTCCTTGCCTTGCCGTGCATTGCCTAGCCTTGCGTTGTCGTGCATTAGCCTTGCCTCGCCTGACCGTGCCTTGCCTTGCGTTACCCCTTCCTTGCCTTGCCGTGCATTGCCTAGCCTTGCGTTGTCGTGCATTAGCCTTGCCTTGCCTCACCGTGCCTTGCCTTGCGTTACCCTTTCCTTGCCTTGCCGTGCATTGCCTAGCCGTGCGTTGCCGTGCCTTAGCCTTGTTTCCCCTTGCCGTGCCGTTCCTTCCGTTACCCTTGCCTTGCCTTGCTTTCCCTTGCCTTCCTTGCCTTCCGTTACTCTTTGCTTGCCTTGCCGTGCATTGCCTAGCCGTGCGTTGTCGTGCATTAGCCTTGCCTTGCCTCACCGTGCCTTGCCTTGCGTTACCCTTTCCTTGCCTGGCCGTGCATTGCCTAGCCGTGCGTTGTCGTGCATTAGCCTTGCCTCGCCTGACCGTGCCTTGCCTTGCGTTACCCTTTCCTTGCCTGGCCGTGCATTGCATAGCCGTGCGTTGCCGTTCCTTAGCCTTGTTTCCCCTTGCCGTGCCTTGCCTTTTGTTACACTTGCCTTGCCTTGCTTTGCCTTGCCTTCCTTTCCTTCCGTTACTCTTTCCTTGCCTAGCCGTGCACTGCCTAGCCTTGCGTTGTCGTGCATTAGCTTTGCCTCCCCAAACCGTGCCTTGCCTTGCGTTACCATTTCCTTGCCTTGCCCTGCATTGCCTAGCCCTGTTTTGTCGTGCCTTAGTCTTGTTTGCCCTTACCGTGCCGTTCCTTCCGTTACCCTTGCCTTTCCCTGCTTTCCCTAGCCTTCCTTGCCTTCCGTTCCTCTTTGCTTGCCTTCCGTGCATTGCCTAGCCTTGCGTTGTCGTGCCTTAGCCTTGCCTCGCCTGACCGTGCCTTGCCTTGCCTTACCCTTTCCTTGCCTTGCCGTGCATTGCCTAGCCGTGCGTTGTCGTGCATTTGCCTTGTCTTGCCTCACCGTGCTTTGCCTTGCGTTACCCTTTCCTTGCCTTGCCGTGCATTGCCTAGCCCTGCATTGTCGTGCCTTAGCTTTGTTTCCCCTTACCGTGCCGTTCCTTTCGTTGCCCTTGCCTTCCCTTGCTTTCCCTTGCCTTCCTTGCCTTCCGTTACTCTTTGCTTGCCTTCCGTTCATTGCCTGGCCTTCCGTTGTCGTGCCTTAGCCTTGCCTCGCCTGACCGTGCCTTGCCTTGCGTTACCCTTTCCTTGCCTTGCCGTGCATTGCCTAGCCGTGCGTTGTCGTGCATTTGCCTTGCCTTGCCTCACCGTGCCTTGCCTTGCGTTACCCTTTCCTTGCCTGGCCGTGCATTGCCTAGGCGTGCGTTGTCGTGCATTAGCCTTGTCTTGCCTTACCGTGCCTTGCCTTGCGTTACCCTTTCCTTGCCTGGCCGTGCATTGCGTAACCGTGCGTTGCCGTTCCTTAGCCTTGTTTCCCCTTGCCGTGCCTTGCCTTTTGTTACACTTGCCTTGCCTTGCTTTGCCTTGCCTTCCTTTCCTTCCGTTACTCTTTCCTTGCCTAGTCGTGCACTGCCTAGCCTTGCGTTGTCGTGCATTAGCTTTGCCTCCCCAAACCGGGCCTTGCCTTGCGTTACCCTTTCCTTGCCTTGCCCTGCATTGCCTAGCCCTGTGTTGTCGTGCCTTAGCCTTGTTTCCCCTTACCGTGCCGTTCCTTTCGTTACCCTTGCCTTCCCCTGCTTTCCCTTGCCTTCCTTGCCTTCCGTTACTCTTTGCTTGCCTTCCGTGCATTGCCTAGCCTTGCGTTGTCGTGCCTTAGCCTTGCCTCGCCTGACCGTGCCTTGCCTTGAGTTACCCTTTCCTTGCCTTGCCGTGCATTGCCTAGCCGTGCGTTGTCGTGCATTTGCCTTGTCTTGCCTCACCGTGCTTTGCCTTGCGTTACCCTTTCCTTGCCTTGCCGTGCATTGCCTAGCCCTGCATTGTCGTGCCTTAGCATTGTTTCCCCTTACCGTGCCGTTCCTTTCGTTGCCCTTGCCTTCCCTTGCTTTCCCTTGCCTTCCTTGCCTTCCGTTACTCTTTGCTTGCCTTCCGTTCATTGCCTAGCCTTGCGTTGTCTTGCCTTAGCCTTGCCTCGCCTGACCGTGCCTTGCCTTGCGTTACCCTTTCCTTGCCTTGCCGTGCATTGCCTAGCCGTGCATTGTCGTGCATTAGCCTTGCCTTGCCTCACCGTGCCTTGCCTTCCGTTACCCTTTCCTTGCCTTGCCGTGCATTGCCTAGCCCTGCGTTGTCGTGCATTAGCCTTGCCTTGCCTCACCGTGCCTTGCCTTGCGTTACCCTTTCCTTGCCTTGCCGTGCATTTCGTAGCCGTGCGTTGCCGTTCCTTAGCCTTGTTTCCCCTTGCCGTGCCGTTCCTTCTGTTACCCTTGCCTTGCCTTGCTTTGCCTTGCCTTCCTTGCCTTCCGTTACTCTTTCCTTGCCTAGCCGTGCACTGCCTAGCCTTGCGTTGTCGTGCATTAGCTTTGCCTCCCCAAACCGTGCCTTGCCTTGCGTTACCCTTTCCTTGCCTTGCCCTGCATTGCCTAGCCCTGTGTTGTCGTGCCTTAGCCTTGTTTCCCCTTACCGTGCCGTTCCTTCCGTTACCCTTGCCTTGCCTTGCTTTCCCTTGCCTTCCTTGCCTTCTGTTACTCTTTGCGTGCCTTCCGTGCATTGCCTAGCCTTGCGTTGTCGTGCCTTAGCCTTGCCTCGCCTGACCGTGCCTTGCCTTGACTTACCCTTTCCTTGCCTTGCCGTGCATTGCCTAGCCGTGCGTTGTCGTGCATTTGCCTTGTCTTGCCTCACCGTGCTTTGCCTTGCGTTACCCTTTCCTTGCCTTGCCGTGCATTGCCTAGCCCTGCATTGTCGTGCCTTAGCTTTGTTTCCCCTTACCGTGCCGTTCCTTTCGTTGCCCTTGCCTTCCCTTGCTTTCCCTTGCCTTCCTTGCCTTCCGTTACTCTTTGCTTGCCTTCCGTTCATTGCCTGGCCTTGCGTTGTCGTGCCTTAGCCTTGCCTCGCCTGACCGTGCCTTGCCTTGCGTTACCCTTTCCTTGCCTTGCCGTGCATTGCCTAGCCGTGCGTTGTCGTGCATTTGCCTTGCCTTGCCTCACCGTGCCTTGCCTTGCGTTACCCTTTCCTTGCCTGGCCGTGCATTGCCTAGTCGTGCGTTGTCGTGCATTAGCCTTGTCTTGCCTTACCGTGCCTTGCCTTGCGTTACCCTTTCCTTGCCTGGCCGCGCATTGCCTAGCCGTGCGTTGCCGTTCCTTAGCCTTGTTTCCCCTTGCCGTGCCTTGCCTTTTGTTACACTTGCCTTGCCTTGCTTTGCCTTGCCTTCCTTTCCTTCCGTTACTCTTTCCTTGCCTAGCCGTGCATTGCCTAGCCCTGCGTTGTCGTGCATTAGCTTTGCCTCCCCAAACCGTGCCTTGCCTTGCGTTACCATTTCCTTGCCTTGCCCTGCATTGCCTAGCCCTGTGTTGTCGTGCATCAGCCTTGCCTTGCCTCACCGTGCCTTGCCTTGCGTTACCCTTACCTTGCCTTGCTTTCCCTTCCTTTCATTGCCTTCCGTTACTCTTTGCTTTCCGTCCGTGCATTGCCTAGCCTTGCGTTGTCGTGCCTTAGCCTTGCCTCGCCTGACAGTGCCTTGCCTTGCGTTACCCTTTCCTTGCCTTGCCGTGCATTGGCTAGCCGTGCGTTGCCGTGCCTTAGCCTTGTTTCCCCTTGCCGTGCCGTTCCTTCCGTTACCCTTGCCTTGCCTTGCTTTCCCTTGCCTTCCTTGCCTTCCGTTACTCTTTGCTTGCCTTCCGTGCATTGCCTAGCCTTGCGTTGTCGTGCCTTAGCCTTGCCTCGCGTAACGGTGCCTTGCCTTGCGTTACCCTTTCCTTTCCTTGCCGTGCATTGGCTAGCCCTGCGTTGTCGTGCCTTAGTCTTGTTTGCCCTTACCGTGCCGTTCCTTCCGTTACCCTTGCGTTTCCCTGCTTTCCCTAGCCTTCCTTGCCTTCCGTTATTCTTTGCTTGCCTTTCGTTCATTGCCTAGCCTTGCGTTGTCGTGCCTTAGCCTTGCCTCGCCTGACCGTGCCTTGCCTTGCGTTACCCTTTCCTTGCCTTCCGTGCATTGCCTAGCCTTGCGTTGTCGTGCCTTAGCCTTGCCTCGCCTGACCGTGCCTTGCCTTGCGTTACCCTTTCCTTGCCTTGCCGTGAATTGCCTAGCCGTGCGTTGTCGTGCATCAGCCTTGCCTTGCCTCACCGTGCCTTGCCTTGCGTTACCCTTACCTTGCCTTGCTTTCCCTTCCTTTCATTGCCTTCCGTTACTCTTTGCTTTCCTTCCGTGCATTGCCTAGCCTTGCGTTGTCGTGCCTTAGCCTTGCCTCGCCTGACAGTGCCTTGCCTTGCGTTACCCTTTCCTTGCCTTGCCGTGCATTGCCTAGCCTTGCGTTGCCGTGCCTTAGCCTTGTTTCCCCTTGCCGTGCCGTTCCTTCCGTTACCCTTGCCTTCCCCTGCTTTCCCTTGCCTTCCTTGCCTTCCGTTACTCTTTGCTTGCCTTCCGTTCATTGCCTAGCCTTGCGTTGTCGTGCCTTAGCCTTGCCTCGCGTAACGGTGCCTTGCCTTGCGTTACCCTTTCCTTTCCTTGCCGTGCATTGCCTAGCCGTGCGTTGCACTGCCTTAGCCTTGTTTCCCCTTGCCGTGCCGTTCCTTCTGTTACCCTTGCCTTGCCTTGCTTTCCCTTGCCTTCCTTGCCTTCCGTTACTCTTTGCTTGCCTTCCGTGCATTGCCTAGCCTTGCGTTGTCGTGCATTCGCCTTCCTCCCCAAACCGTGCCTTGCCTTGCGTTACCCTTTCCTTGCCTTGCCCTGCATTGCCTAGCCCTGTGTTGTCGTGCCTTAGCCTTGTTTCCCCTTACCGTGCCGTTCCTTTCGTTACCCTTGCCTTCCCCTGCTTTCCCTTGCCTTCCTTGCCTTCCGTGACTCTTTGCTTGCCTTCCGTGCATTGCCTAGCCTTGCGTTGTCGTGCCTTATCCTTGCCTCGCCTGACCGTGCCTTGCCTTGCGTTACCCTTTCCTTGCCTTGCCGTGCATTGCCTAGCCGTGCGTTGTCGTGCATTTGCCTTGTCTAAACTCACCGTGCTTTCCCTTGCGTTACCCTTTCCTTGCCTTGCCTTGCATTGCCTAGCCCTGCATTGTCGTGCCTTAGCTTTGTTTCCCATTACCGTGCCGTTCCTTTCGTTGCCCTTGCCTTGCCTTGCTTTCCCTTGCCTTCCTTGCCTTCCGTTGCTCTTTGCTTGCCTTCCGTGCATTGCCTAGCCTTGCGTTGTCGCGCCTTAGCCTTGCCTCGCCTGACCCTGCCTTGCCTTGCGTAACCCTTTCCTTGCCTTGCCGTGCATTGCCTAGCCGTGCGTTGTCGTGCATTAGCCTTGCCTTGCCTCATCGTGCCTTGCCTTGCGTTACCCTTTCCTTGCCTGGCCGTGCATTGCCTAGCCGTGCGTTGTCGTGCATTAGCCTTGTCTTGCCTTACCGTGCCTTGCCTTGCGTTACCCTTTCCTTGCCTGGCCGTGCATTGCGTAGCCGTGCGTTGCCGTTCCTTAGCCTTGTTTCCCCTGCCGTGCCTTGCCTTTTGTTACACTTGCCTTGCCTTGCTTTGCCTTGCCTTCCTTTCCTTCCGTTACTCTTTCCTTGCCTAGCCGTGCACTGCCTAGCCTTGCGTTGTCGTGCATTAGCTTTGCCGCCCCAAACCGTGCCTTGCCTTGCGTTACCATTTCCTTGCCTTGCCCTGCATTGCCTAGCCCTGTGTTGTCGTGCCTTAGTCTTGTTTGCCCTTACCGTGCCGTTCCTTCCGTTACCCTTGCCTTTCCCTGCTTTCCCTAGCCTTCCTTGCCTTCCGTTCCTCTTTGCTTGCCTTCCGTGCATTGCCTAGCCTTGCGTTGTCGTGCCTTAGCCTTGCCTCGCCTGACCGTGCCTTGCCTTGCGTTACGCTTTCCTTGCCTTGCCGTGAATTGCCTAGCCGTGCGTTGTCGTGCATCAGCCTTGCCTTGCCTCACCGTGCCTTGCCTTGCGTTACCCTTACCTTGCCTTGCTTTCACTTCCTTTCATTGCCTTCCGTTACTCTTTGCTTTCCGTCCGTGCATTGCCTAGCCTTGCGTTGTCGTGCCTTAGCCTTGCCTCGCCTGACAGTGCCTTGCCTTGCGTTACCCTTTCCTTGCCTGGCCGTGCATTGCCTAGCAGTGATTTGCCGTGCCTTAGCCTTGTTTCCCCTTGCCGTGCCGTTCCTTCCGTTACCCTTGCCTTGCCTTGCTTTCCCTTGCCTTCCTTGCCTTCCGTTACTCTTTGCTTGCCTTCCGTGCATTGCCTAGCCTTGCGTTGTCGTGCCTTAGCCTTGCCTCGCGTAACGGTGCCTTGCCTTGCGTTACCCTTTCCTTGCCTTGCCGTGCATTGCCTAGCCTTGCGTTGTCGTGCCTTAGCCTTGCCTCGCGTAACGGTGCCTTGCCTTGCGTTACCCTTTCCTTGCCTTGCCGTGCATTGCCTAGCCCTGCGTTGTCGTGCCTTAGTCTTGTTTGCCCTTACCGTGCCGTTCCTTCCGTTACCCTTGCCTTTCCCTGCTTTCCCTAGCCTTCCTTGCCTTCCGTGCATTGCCTAGCCTTGCGTTGTCGTGCCTTAGCCTTGCCTCGCCTGACCGTGCCTTGCCTTGCGTTACCATTTCCTTGCCTTGCCCTGCATTGCCTAGCCCTGTGTTGTCGTGCATCAGCCTTGCCTTGCCTCACCGTGCCTTGCCTTGCGTTACCCTTACCTTGCCTTGCTTTCCCTTCCTTTCATTGCCTTCCGTTACTCTTTGCTTTCCGTCCGTGCATTGCCTAGCCTTGCGTTACCGTGCCTTACCCTTGCCTCGCCTGACCGTGCCTTGCCTTGCGTTACCCTTTCCTTGCCTTGCCGTGCATTGCCTAGCCCTGCGTTGTCGTGCCTTAGTCTTGTTTGCCCTTACCGTGCCGTTCCTTCCGTTACCCTTGCGTTTCCCTGCTTTCCCTAGCCTTCCTTGCCTTCCGTTATTCTTTGCTTGCCTTTCGTTCATTGCCTAGCCTTGCGTTGTCGTGCCTTAGCCTTGCCTCGCCTGACCGTGCCTTGCCTTGCGTTACCCTTTCCTTGCCTTGCCGTGCATTGCCTAGCCGTGCGTTGTCGTGCATTTGCCTTGCCTTGCCTCACCGTGCCTTGCCTTGCGTTACCCTTTCCTTGCCTGGCCGTGCATTGCCTAGCCGTGCGTTGTCGTGCATTAGCCTTGTCTTGCCTTACCGTGCCTTGCCTTGCGTTACCCTTTCCTTGCCTGGCCGTGCATTGCGTAGCCGTGCGTTGCCGTTCCTTAGCCTTGTTTCCCCTTGCCGTGCCTTGCCTTTTGTTACACTTGCCTTGCCTTGCTTTGCCTTGCCTTCCTTTCCTTCCGTTACTCTTTCCTTGCCTAGCCGTGCACTGCCTAGCCTTGCGTTGTCGTGCATTAGCTTTGCCTCCCCAAACCGTGCCTTGCCTTGCGTTACCATTTCCTTGCCTTGCCCTGCATTGCCTTGCCCTGTGTTGTCGTGCCTTAGTCTTGTTTGCCCTTACCGTGCCGTTCCTTCCGTTACCCTTGCCTTTCCCTGCTTTCCCTCGCCTTCCTTGCCTTCCGTTCCTCTTTGCTTGCCTTCCGTGCATTGCCTAGCCTTGCGTTGTCGTGCCTTAGCCTTGCCTCGCCTGACCGTGCCTTGCCTTGCGTTACCCTTTCCTTGCCTTGCCGTGAATTGCCTAGCCGTGCGTTGTCGTGCATCAGCCTTGCCGTGCCTCACCGTGCCTTGCCTTGCGTTACCCTTACCTTGCCTTGCTTTCCCTTCCTTTCATTGCCTTCCGTTACTCTTTGCTTTCCTTCCGTGCATTGCCTAGCCTTGCGTTGTCGTGCCTTAGCCTTGCCTCGCCTGACAGTGCCTTGCCTTGCGTTACCCTTTCCTTGCCTTGCCGTGCATTGCCTAGCCGTGCGTTGCCGTGCCTTAGCCTTGTTTCCCCTTGCCGTGCCGTTCCTTCCGTTACCCTTGCCTTCCCCTGCTTTCCCTTGCCTTCCTTGCCTTCCGTTACTCTTTGCTTGCCTTCCGTTCATTGCCTAGCCTTGCGTTGTCGTGCCTTAGCCTTGCCTCGCGTAACGGTGCCTTGCCTTGCGTTACCCTTTCCTTTCCTTGCCGTGCATTGCCTAGCCGTGCGTTGCACTGCCTTAGCCTTGTTTCCCCTTGCCGTGCCGTTCCTTCTGTTACCCTTGCCTTGCCTTGCTTTCCCTTGCCTTCCTTGCCTTCCGTTACTCTTTGCTTGCCTTCCGTGCATTGCCTAGCCTTGCGTTGTCGTGCATTCGCCTTCCTCCCCAAACCGTGCCTTGCCTTGCGTTACCCTTTCCTTGCCTTGCCCTGCATTGCCTAGCCCTGTGTTGTCGTGCCTTAGCCTTGTTTCCCCTTACCGTGCCGTTCCTTTCGTTACCCTTGCCTTCCCCTGCTTTCCCTTGCCTTCCTTGCCTTCCGTGACTCTTTTCATGCCTTCCGTGCATTACCTAGCCTTGCGTTGTCGTGCCTTATCCTTGCCTCGCCTGACCGTGCCTTGCCTTGCGTTACCCTTTCCTTGCCTGGCCGTGCATTGCCTAGGCCTGCGTTGTCGTGCCTTAGCCTTGTTCGCCTCACCGTGCTTTCCCTTGCGTTACCCTTTCCTTGCCTTGCCTTGCATTGCCTAGCCCTGCATTGTCGTGCCTTAGCTTTGTTTCCCCTTACCGTGCCGTTCCTTTCGTTGCCCTTGCCTTCCCTTGCTTTCCCTTGCCTTCCTTGCCTTCCGTTACTCTTTGCTTGCCTTCCGTTCATTGCCTAGCCTTGCGTTGTCGTGCCTTAGCCTTGCCTCGCGTAACCGTGCCTTGCCTTGCGTTACCCTTTCCTTGCCTTGCCGTGCATTGCCTAGCCGTGCGTTGCACTGCCTTAGCCTTGTTTCCCCTTGCCGTGCCGTTCCTTCCGTTACCCTTGCCTTGCCTTGCTTTCCCTTGCCTTCCTTGCCTTCCGTTACTCTTTGCTTGCCTTCCGTTTATTGCCTAGCCTTGCGTTGTCGTGCCTTAGCCTTGCCGCGCCTTACCGTGCCTTGCCTTGCGTTACCCTTTCCTTGCCTTGCCGTGCATTGCCTAGCCTTGCGTTGTCGTGCCTTAGCCTTGCCTTCCCTTGCCGTGCCTTGCCTTGCCGTTACCCTTTCCTTGCCTTGCCGTGCATTGCCTACCCTTGCGTTGTCGTGCATCAGCCTTGCCTTGCCTCATCGTGCCTTGCCTTGCGTTACCCTTTCCTTGCCTTGCCGTGCATTGCCTAGCCGTGCGTTGCCGTGCCTTAGCCTTGTTTCCCCTTGCCGTGCCGTTCCTTCTGTTACCCTTGCCTTGCCTTGCTTTCCCTTGCCTTCCTTGCCTTCCGTTACTCTTTGCTTGCCTTGCCGTGCATTGCCTAGCCGTGCGTTATCGTGCATTTGCCTTGCCTTCCCTCACCGTGCCTTGCCTTGCGTTACCCTTTCCTTGCCTGGCCGGGCATTGCCTAGCCGTGCGTTGTCGTGCATTAGCCTTGTCTTGCCTTACCGTGCCTTGCCTTGCGTTACCCTTTCCTTGCCTGGCCGTGCATTGCATAGCCGTGCGTTGCCGTTCCTTAGCCTTGTTTCCCCTTGCCGTGCCTTGCCTTTTGTTACACTTGCCTTGCCTTGCTTTGCCTTGCCTTCCTTTCCTTCCGTTACTCTTTCCTTGCCTAGCCGTGCACTGCCTAGCCTTGCGTTGTCGTGCATTAGCTTTGCCTCCCCAAACCGTGCCTTGCCTTGCGTTACCATTTCCTTGCCTTGCCCTGCATTGCCTAGCCCTGTGTTGTCGTGCCTTAGTCTTGTTTGCCCTTACCGTGCCGTTCCTTCCGTTACCCTTGCCTTTCCCTGCTTTCCCTAGCGTTCCTTGCCTTCCGTTCCTCTTTGCTTGCCTTCCGTGCATTGCCTAGCCTTGCGTTGTCGTGCCTTAGCCTTGCCTCGCCTGACCGTGCCTTGCCTTGCGTTACCCTTTCCTTGCCTTGCCGTGCATTGCCTAGCCGTGCGTTGTCGTGCATTTGCCTTGTCTTGCCTCACCGTGCTTTGCCTTGCGTTACCCTTTCCTTGCCTTGCCGTGCATTGCCTAGCCCTGCATTGTCGTGCCTTAGCATTGTTTCCCCTTACCGTGCCGTTCCTTTCGTTGCCCTTGCCTTCCCTTGCTTTCCCTTGCCTTCCTTGCCTTCCGTTACTCTTTGCTTGCCTTCCGTTCATTGCCTAGCCTTGCGTTGTCTTGCCTTAGCCTGGCCTCGCCTGACCGTGCCTTGCCTTGCGTTACCCTTTCCTTGCCTTGCCGTGCATTGCCTAGCCGTGCATTGTCGTGCATTTGCCTTGCCTTGCCTCACCGTGCCTTGCCTTGCGTTACCCTTTCCTTGCCTGGCCGTGCATTGCCTAGCCGTGCGTTGTCGTGCATTAGCCTTGTCTTGCCTCACCGTGCCTTGCCTTGCGTTACCCTTTCCTTGCCTTGCCGTGCATTTCGTAGCCGTGCGTTGCCGTTCCTTAGCCTTGTTTCCCCTTGCCGTGCCGTTCCTTCTGTTACCCTTGCCTTGCCTTGCTTTGCCTTGCCTTCCTTGCCTTCCGTTACTCTTTCCTTGCCTAGCCGTGCACTGCCTAGCCTTGCGTTGTCGTGCATTAGCTTTGCCTCCCCAAACCGTGCCTTGCCTTGCGTTACCCTTTCCTTGCCTTGCCCTGCATTGCCTAGCCCTGTGTTGTCGTGCCTTAGCCTTGTTTCCCCTTACCGTGCCGTTCCTTTCGTTACCCTTGCCTTCCCCTGCTTTCCCTTGCCTTCCTTGCCTTCCGTTACTCTTTGCGTGCCTTCCGTGCATTGCCTAGCCTTGCGTTGTCGTGCCTTAGCCTTGCCTCGCCTGACCGTGCCTGCCTTGACATACCCTTTCCTTGCCTTGCCGTGCATTGCCTAGCCGTGCGTTGTCGTGCATTTGCCTTGTCTTGCCTCACCGTGCTTTGCCTTGCGTTACCCTTTCCTTGCCTTGCCGTGCATTGCCTAGCCCTGCATTGTCGTGCCTTAGCTTTGTTTCCCCTTACCGTGCCGTTCCTTTCGTTGCCCTTGCCTTCCCTTGCTTTCCCTTGCCTTCCTTGCCTTCCGTTACTCTTTGCTTGCCTTCCGTTCATTGCCTGGCCTTGCGTTGTCGTGCCTTAGCCTTGCCTCGCCTGACCGTGCCTTGCCTTGCGTTACCCTTTCCTTGCCTTGCCGTGCATTGCCTAGCCGTGCGTTGTCGTGCATTTGCCTTGCCTTCCCTCACCGTGCCTTGCCTTGCGTTACCCTTTCCTTGCCTGGCCGTGCATTGCCTAGTCGTGCGTTGTCGTGCATTAGCCTTGTCTTGCCTTACCGTGCCTTGCCTTCCGTTACCCTTTCCTTGCCTGGCCGTGCATTGCGTAGCCGTGCGTTGCCGTTCCTTAGCCTTGTTTCCCCTTGCCGTGCCTTGCCTTTTGTTACACTTGCCTTGCCTTGCTTTGCCTTACCTTGCTTTCCTTGCCTTGCCGTGCATTGCCTAGCCGTGCGTTGTCGTGCATCAGCCTTGCCTTGCCTCACCGTGCCTTGCCTTGCGTTACCCTTTCCTTGCCTTGCCCTGCATTGCCTAGCCCTGTGTTGTCGTGCATCAGCCTTGCCTTGCCTCACCGTGCCTTGCCTTGCGTTACCCTTACCTTGCCTTGCTTTCCCTTCCTTTCATTGCCTTCCGTTACTCTTTGCTTTCCGTCCGTGCATTGCCTAGCCTTGCGTTGTCGTGCATTCGCCTTCCTCCCCAAACCGTGCCTTGCCTTGCGTTACCCTTTCCTTGCCTTGCCCTGCATTGCCTAGCCCTGTGTTGTCGTGCCTTAGCCTTGTTTCCCCTTACCGTGCCGTTCCTTTCGTTACCCTTGCCTTCCCCTGCTTTCCCTTGCCTTCCTTGCCTTCCGTTACTCTTTGCTTGCCTTCCGTGCATTGCCTAGCCTTGCGTTGTCGTGCCTTATCCTTGCCTCGCCTGACCGTGCCTTGCCTTGAGTTACCCTTTCCTTGCCTTGCCGTGCATTGCCTAGCCGTGCGTTGTCGTGCATTTGCCTTGTCTAAACTCACCGTGCTTTCCCTTGCGTTACCCTTTCCTTGCCTTGCCTTGCATTGCCTAGCCCTGCATTGTCGTGCCTTAGCTTTGTTTCCCATTACCGTGCCGTTCCTTTCGTTGCCCTTGCCTTCCCTTGCTTTCCCTTGCCTTCCTTGCCTTCCGTTACTCTTTGCTTGCCTTCCGTTCATTGCCTAGCCTTGCGTTGTCGTGCCTTAGCCTTGCCTCGCCTGACCGTGCCTTGCCTTGCGTAACCCTTTCCTTGCCTTGCCGTGCATTGCCTAGCCGTGCGTTGTCGTGCATTTGCCTTGCCTTGCCTCATCGTGCCTTGCCTTGCGTTACCCTTTCCTTGCCTGGCCGTGCATTGCCTAGCCGTGCGTTGTCGTGCATTAGCCTTGTCTTGCCTTACCGTGCCTTGCCTTGCGTTACCCTTTCCTTGCCTGGCCGTGCATTGCGTAGCCGTGCGTTGCCGTTCCTTAGCCTTGTTTCCCCTGCCGTGCCTTGCCTTTTGTTACACTTGCCTTGCCTTGCTTTGCCTTGCCTTCCTTTCCTTCCGTTACTCTTTCCTTGCCTAGCCGTGCACTGCCTAGCCTTGCGTTGTCGTGCATTAGCTTTGCCGCCCCAAACCGTGCCTTGCCTTGCGTTACCATTTCCTTGCCTTGCCCTGCATTGCCTATCCCTGTGTTGTCGTGCCTTAGTCTTGTTTGCCCTTACCGTGCCGTTCCTTCCGTTACCCTTGCCTTTCCCTGCTTTCCCTAGCCTTCCTTGCCTTCCGTTCCTCTTTGCTTGCCTTCCGTGCATTGCCTAGCCTTGCGTTGTCGTGCCTTAGCCTTGCCTCGCCTGACCGTGCCTTGCCTTGCGTTACCCTTTCCTTGCCTTGCCGTGAATTGCCTAGCCGTGCGTTGTCGTGCATCAGCCTTGCCTTGCCTCACCGTGCCTTGCCTTGCGTTACCCTTACCTTGCCTTGCTTTCACTTCCTTTCATTGCCTTCCGTTACTCTTTGCTTTCCGTCCGTGCATTGCCTAGCCTTGCGTTGTCGTGCCTTAGCCTTGCCTCGCCTGACCGTGCCTTGCCTTGCGTTACCCTTTCCTTGCCTTGCCGTGCATTGCCTAGCAGTGCGTTGCCGTGCCTTAGCCTTGTTTCCCCTTGCCGTGCCGTTCCTTCCGTTACCCTTGCCTTGCCTTGCTTTCCCTTGCCTTCCTTGCCTTTCGTTACTCTTTGCTTGCCTTCCGTGCATTGCCTAGCCTTGCGTTGTCGTGCCTTAGCCTTGCCTCGCGTAACGGTGCCTTGCCTTGCGTTACCCTTTCCTTTCCTTGCCGTGCATTGGCTAGCCCTGCGTTGTCGTGCCTTAGCCTTGTTTCCCCTTACCGTGCCGTTCTTTCCGTTACCCTTGCCTTCCCCTGCTTTCCCTTGCCTTCCTTGCCTTCCGTTACTCTTTGCTTGCCTTCCGTTTATTGCCTAGCCTTGCGTTGTCGTGCCTTAGCCTTGCCGCGCCTTACCGTGCCTTGCCTTGCGTTACCCTTTCCTTGCCTTGCCGTGCATTGCCTAGCCTTGCGTTGTCGTGCCTTAGCCTTGCCTCGCGTAACGGTGCCTTGCCTTGCGTTACCCTTTCCTTTCCTTGCCGTGCATTGGCTAGCCCTGCGTTGTCGTGCCTTAGTCTTGTTTGCCCTTACCGTGCCGTTCCTTCCGTTACCCTTGCCTTTCCCTGCTTTCCCTAGCCTTCCTTGCCTTCCGTGCATTGCCTAGCCTTGCGTTGTCGTGCCTTAGCCTTGCCTCGCCTGACCGTGCCTTGCCTTGCGTTACCATTTCCTTGCCTTGCCCTGCATTGCCTAGCCCTTTGTTGTCGTGCATCAGCCTTGCCTTGCCTCACCGTGCCTTGCCTTGCGTTACCCTTACCTTGCCTTGCTTTCCCTTCCTTTCATTGCCTTCCGTTACTCTTTGCTTTCCTTCCGTGCATTGCCTAGCCTTGCGTTGTCGTGCCTTAGCCTTGCCTCGCCTGACAGTGCCTTGCCTTGCGTTACCCTTTCCTTGCCTTGCCGTGCATTGGCTAGCCCTGCGTTGTCGTGCCTTAGTCTTGTTTGCCCTTACCGTGCCGTTCCTTCCGTTACCCTTGGGTTTCCCTGCTTTCCCTAGCCTTCCTTGCCTTCCGTTATTCTTTGCTTGCCTTTCGTTCATTGCCTAGCCTTGCGTTGTCGTGCCTTAGCCTTGCCTCGCCTGACCGTGCCTTGCCTTGCGTTACCCTTTCCTTGCCTTGCCGTGCATTGCCTAGCCGTGCGTTGTCGTGCATTTGCCTTGCCTTGCCTCACCGTGCCTTGCCTTGCGTTACCCTTTCCTTGCCTGGCCGTGCATTGCCTAGCCGTGCGTTGTCGTGCATTAGCCTTGTCTTGCCTTACCGTGCCTTGCCTTGCGTTACCCTTTCCTTGCCTGGCCGTGCATTGCGTAGCCGTGCGTTGCCGTTCCTTAGCCTTGTTTCCCCTTGCCGTGCCTTGCCTTTTGTTACACTTGCCTTGCCTTGCTTTGCCTTGCCTTCCTTTCCTTCCGTTACTCTTTCCTTGCCTAGCCGTGCACTGCCTAGCCTTGCGTTGTCGTGCATTAGCTTTGCCTCCCCAAACCGTGCCTTGCCTTGCGTTACCATTTCCTTGCCTTGCCCTGCATTGCCTTGCCCTGTGTTGTCGTGCCTTAGTCTTGTTTGCCCTTACCGTGCCGTTCCTTCCGTTACCCTTGCCTTTCCCTGCTTTCCCTCGCCTTCCTTGCCTTCCGTTCCTCTTTGCTTGCCTTCCGTGCATTGCCTAGCCTTGCGTTGTCGTGCCTTAGCCTTGCCTCGCCTGACCGTGCCTTGCCTTGCGTTACCCTTTCTTTGCCTTGCCGTGAATTGCCTAGCCGTGCGTTGTCGTGCATCAGCCTTGCCTTGCCTCACCGTGCCTTGCCTTGCGTTACCCTTACCTTGCCTTGCTTTCCCTTCCTTTCATTGCCTTCCGTTACTCTTTGCTTTCCTTCCGTGCATTGCCTAGCCTTGCGTTGTCGTGCCTTAGCCTTGCCTCGCCTGACAGTGCCTTGCCTTGCGTTACCCTTTCCTTGCCTTGCCGTGCATTGCCTAGCCGTGCGTTGCCGTGCCTTAGCCTTGTTTCCCCTTGCCGTGCCGTTCCTTCCGTTACCCTTGCCTTCCCCTGCTTTCCCTTGCCTTCCTTGCCTTCCGTTACTCTTCGCTTGCCTTCCGTTAATTGCCTAGCCTTGCGTTGTCGTGCGTTAGCCTTGCCTCGCGTAACGGTGCCTTGCCTTGCGTTACCCTTTCCTTTCCTTGCCGTGCATTGCCTAGCCGTGCGTTGCACTGCCTTAGCCTTGTTTCCCCTTGCCGTGCCGTTCCTTCTGTTACCCTTGCCTTGCCTTGCTTTCCCTTGCCTTCCTTGCCTTCCGTTACTCTTTGCTTGCCTTCCGTGCATTGCCTAGCCTTGCGTTGTCGTGCATTCGCCTTCCTCCCCAAACCGTGCCTTGCCTTGCGTTACCCTTTCCTTGCCTTGCCCTGCATTGCCTAGCCCTGTGTTGTCGTGCCTTAGCCTTGTTTCCCCTTACCGTGCCGTTCCTTTCGTTACCCTTGCCTTCCCCTGTTTTCCCTTGCCTTCCTTGCCTTCCGTTACTCTTTGCATGCCTTCCGTGCATTGCCTAGCCTTGCGTTGTCGTGCCTTATCCTTGCCTCGCCTGACCGTGCCTTGCCTTGAGTCACCCTTTCCTTGCCTTGCCGTGCATTGCCTAGCCGTGCGTTGTCGTGCATTTGCCTTGTCTAAACTCACCGTGCTTTCCCTTGCGTTACCCTTTCCTTGCCTTGCCTTGCATTGCCTAGCCCTGCATTGTCGTGCCTTAGCTTTGTTTCCCCTTACCGTGCCGTTCCTTTCGTTGCCATTGCCTTCCCTTGCTTTCCCTTGCCTTCCTTGCCTTCCGTTACTCTTTGCTTGCCTTCCGTTCATTGCCTAGCCTTGCGTTGTCGTGCCTTAGCCTTGCCTCGCCTGACCGTGCCTTGCCTTGCGTAACCCTTTCCTTGCCTTGCCGTGCATTGCCTAGCCGTGCGTTGTCGTGCATTTGCCTTGCCTTGCCTCATCGTGCCTTGCCTTGCGTTACCCTTTCCTTGCCTGGCCGTGCATTGCCTAGCCGTGCGTTGTCGTGCATTAGCCTTGTCTTGCCTTACCGTGCCTTGCCTTGCGTTACCCTTTCCTTGCCTGGCCGTGCATTGCGTAGCCGTGCGTTGCCGTTCCTTAGCCTTGTTTCCCCTTGCCGTGCCTTGCCTTTTGTTACACTTGCCTTGCCTTGCTTTGCCTTGCCTTCCTTTCCTTCCGTTACTCTTTCCTTGCCTAGCCGTGCACTGCCTAGCCTTGCGTTGTCGCGCATTAGCTTTGCCGCCCCAAACCGTGCCTTGCCTTGCGTTACCATTTCCTTGCCTTGCCCTGCATTGCCTATCCCTGTGTTGTCGTGCCTTAGTCTTGTTTGCCCTTACCGTGCCGTTCCTTCCGTTACCCTTGCCTTTCCCTGCTTTCCCTAGCCTTCCTTGCCTTCCGTTCCTCTTTGCTTGCCTTCCGTGCATTGCCTAGCCTTGCGTTGTCGTGCCTTAGCCTTGCCTCGCCTGACCGTGCCTTGCCTTGCGTTACCCTTTCCTTGCCTTGCCGTGAATTGCCTAGCCGTGCGTTGTCGTGCATCAGCCTTGCCTTGCCTCACCGTGCCTTGCCTTGCGTTACCCTTACATTGCCTTGCTTTCACTTCCTTTCATTGCCTTCCGTTACTCTTTGCTTTCCGTCCGTGCATTGCCTAGCCTTGCGTTGTCGTGCCTTAGCCTTGCCTCGCCTGACAGTGCCTTGCCTTGCGTTACCCTTTCCTTGCCTGGCCGTGCATTGCCTAGCCGTGCGTTGCCGTGCCTTAGCCTTGTTTCCCCTTGCCGTGCCGTTCCTTCCGTTACCCTTGCCTTGCCTTGCTTTCCCTTGCCTTCCTTGCCTTCCGTTACTCTTTGCTTGCCTTCCGTGCATTGCCTAGCCTTGCGTTGTCGTGCCTTAGCCTTGCCTCGCGTAACGGTGCCTTGCCTTGCGTTACCCTTTCCTTTCCTTGCCGTGCATTGGCTAGCCCTGCGTTGTCGTGCCTTAGCCTTGTTTCCCCTTACCGTGCCGTTCTTTCCGTTACCCTTGCCTTCCCCTGCTTTCCCTTGCCTTCCTTGCCTTCCGTTACTCTTTGCTTGCCTTCCGTTTATTGCCTAGCCTTGCGTTGTCGTGCCTTAGCCTTGCCGCGCCTTACCGTGCCTTGCCTTGCGTTACCCTTTCCTTGCCTTGCCGTGCATTGCCTAGCCTTGCGTTGTCGTGCCTTAGCCTTGCCTCGCCTGACCGTGCCTTGCCTTGCGTTACCCTTTCCTTGCCTTGCCGTGCATTGCCTAGCCGTGCGTTACCGTGCCTTAGCCTTGTTTCCCCTTGCCGTGCCGTTCCTTCTGTTACCCTTGCCTTGCCTTGCTTTCCCTTGCCTTCCTTGCCTTCCGTTACTCTTTGCTTGCCTTCCGTGCATTGCCTAGCCTTGCGTTGTCGTGCCTTAGCCTTGCCTCGCCTGACCGTGCCTTGCCTTGCGTTACCCATTCCTTGCCTTGCCGTGCATTGCCTAGCCGTGCGTTGTCGTGCATCAGCCTTGCCTTGCCTCACCGTGCCTTGCCTTGCGTTACCCTTTCCTTGCCTTGCCGTGCATTGCCTAGCCGTGCGTTGTCGTGCATTAGCCTTGTCTTGCCTTACCGTGCCTTGCCTTGCGTTAACCTTTCCTTGCCTGGCCGTGCATTGCGTAACCGTGCGTTGCCGTTCCTTAGCCTTGTTTCCCCTTGCCGTGCCTTGCCTTTTGTTACACTTGCCTTGCCTTGCTTTGCCTTGCCTTCCTTTCCTTCCGTTACTCTTTCCTTGCCTAGCCGTGCACTGCCTAGCCTTGCGTTGTCGTGCATTAGCTTTGCCTCCCCAAACCGTGCCTTGCCTTGCGTTACCCTTTCCTTGCCTTGCCCTGCATTGCCTAGCCCTGTGTTGTCGTGCCTTAGCCTTGTTTCCCCTTACCGTGCCGTTCCTTTCGTTACCCTTGCCTTCCCCTGCTTTCCCTTGCCTTCCTTGCCTTCCGTTACCCTTTCCTTGCCTTGCCGTGCATTGCCTAGCCTTGCGTTGTCGTGCCTTAGACTTGCCTCGCCTGACCGTGCCTTGCCTTGCGTTACCCTTTCCTTGCCTTGCCGTGCATTGCCTAGCCGTGCGTTGTCGTGCATTAGCCTTGCCTTGCCTCACCGAGCCTTGCCTTGCGTTACCCTTTCCTTGCCTTGCCGTGCATTGCCTAGCCGTGCGTTGCCGTCCCTTAGCCTTGTTTCCCCTTGCCGAGCCGTTCCTTCTGTTACCCTTGCCTTGCCTTGCTTTCCCTTGCCTTCCTTGCCTTCCGTTACTCTTTGCTTGCCTTCCGTGCATTGCCTAGCCTTGCGTTGTCGTGCATTCGCCTTCCTCCCCAAGCCGTGCCTTGCCTTGCGTTACCCTTTCCTTGCCTTGCCGTGCATTGCCTAGCCGTGCGTTGTCGTGCCCTTTCCTTGCCTTGCCGTGCATTGCCTAGCCGTGCGTTGTCGTGCATTTGCCTTGTCTTGCCTCACCGTGCTTTGCCTTGCGTTACCCTTTCCTTGCCTTGCCGTGCATTGCCTAGCCCTGCATTGTCGTGCCTTAGCTTTGTTTCCCCTTACCGTGCCGTTCCTTTCGTTGCCCTTTGCCTTCCCTTGCTTTCCCTTGCCTTCCTTGCCTTCCGTTACTCTTTGCTTGCCTTCCGTGCATTGCCTAGCCTTGCGTTGTCGTGCCTTAGCCTTGCCTAGCCTGACCGTGCCTTGCCTTGCGTTACCCTTTCCTTGCCTTGCCGTGCATTGCCTAGCCGTGCGTTGTCGTGCATTAGCCTTGCCTTGCCTCACCGTTCCTTGCCTTGCGTTACCCTTTCCTTGCCTGGCCGTGCATTGCCTAGCCGTGCGTTGTCGTGCATTAGCCTTGCCTTGCCTCACCGTGCCTTGCCTTGCGTTACCCTTTCCTTGCCTTGCCGTGAATTGCCTAGCCGTGCGTTGTCGTGCATCAGCCTTGCCTTGCCTCACCGTGCCTTGCCTTGCGTTACCCTTACCTTGCATTGCTTTCCCTTCCTTTCATTGGCTTCCGTTACTCTATGCTTTCCTTCCGTGCATTGCCTAGCCTTGCGTTGTCGTGCCTTAGCCTTGCCTCCCCTGGCAGTGCCTTGCCTTGCGTTACCCTTTCCTTGCCTTGCCGTGCATTGCCTAGCCGTGCGTTGCCGTGCCTTAGCCTTGTTTCCCCTTGCCGTGCCGTTCCTTCTGTTACCCTTGCCTTGCCTTGCTTTCCCTTGCCTTCCTTGCCTTCCGTTACTCTTTGCTTGCCTTCCGTGCATTGCCTAGCCTTGCGTTGTCGTGCCTTAGCCTTGCCTCGCCTGACCGTGCCTTGCCTTGCGTTACCCTTTCCTTGCCTTGCCGTGCATTGCCTAGCCGTGCGTTGTCGTGCATCAGCCTTGCCTTGCCTCACCGTGCCTTGCCTTGCGTTACCCTTTCCTTGCCTTGCCGTGCATTGGCTAGCCCTGCGTTGTCGTGCCTTAGCCTTGTTTCCCCTTACCGTGCCGTTCCTTCCGTTACCCTTGCCTTCCCCTGCTTTCCCTTGCCTTCCTTGCCTTCCGTTACTCTTTGCTTGCCTTCCGTTTATTGCCTAGCCTTGCGTTGTCGTGCCTTAGCCTTGCCGCGCCTTACCGTGCCTTGCCTTGCGTTACCCTTTCCTTGCCTTGCCGTGCATTGCCTAGCCTTGCATTGTCGTGCCTTAGCCTTGCCTCGCCTGACCGTGCCTTGCCTTGCGTTACCCTTTCCTTGCCTTGCCGTTCATTGCCTAGCCGTGCGTTGTCGTGCATTAGCCTTGCCTTGCCTCACCGTGCCTTGCCTTGCGTTACCCTTTCCTTGCCTTGCCGTGCATTGCCTAGCCGTGCGTTGTCGTGCCTTAGCCTTGTTTCCCCTTGCCGTGCCGTTCCTTCTGTTACCCTTGCCTTGCCTTGCTTTCCCTTGCCTTCCTTGCCTTCCGTTACTCTTTGCTTTCCTTCCGTGCATTGCCTAGCCTTGCGTTGTCGTGCATGCGCCTTCCTCCCCAAACCGTGCCTTGCCTTGCGTTACCCTTTCCTTGCCTTGCCCTGCATTGCCTAGCCCTGTGTTGTCGTGCCTTAGCCTTGTTTGCCCTTACCGTGCCGTTCCTTCCGTTACCCTTGCCTTCCCCTGCTTTCCCTTGCCTTCCTTGCCTTCCGTTACTCTTTGCTTGCCTTCCGTTCATTGCCTAGCCTTGCGTTGTCGTGCCTTAGCCTTGCCTCGCCTGACCGTGCCTTGCCTTGCGTTACCCTTTCCTTGCCTTGCCGTGCATTGCCTAGCCTTGCGTTGTCGTGCCTTAGCTTTGCCTCGCCTGACCGTGCCTTGCCTTGCGTTACCCTTTCCTTGCCTTGCCGTGCATTGCCTAGCCGTGCGTTGTCGTGCATCAGCCTTGCCTTGCCTCATCGTGCATTGCCTTGCGTTACCCTTTCCTTGCCTTGCCGTCCATTGCCTAGCCGTGCGTTGCCGTTCGCGTTGCCGTTCCTTAGCCTTGTTTCCCTTGCCGTGCCTTGCCTTTTGTTACACTTGCCTTGCCTTGCTTTGCCTTGCCTTCCTTTCCTTCCGTTACTCTTTCCTTGCCTAGCCGTGCACTGCCTAGCCTTGCGTTGTCGTGCATTAGCTTTGCCTCCCCAAACCGTGCCTTGCCTTGCGTTACCATTTCCTTGCCTTGCCCTGCATTGCCTAGCCCTGTGTTGTCGTGCCTTAGTCTTGTTTGCCCTTACCGTGCCGTTCCTTCCGTTACCCTTGCATTTCCCTGCTTTCCCTAGCCTTCCTTGCCTTCCGTTATTCTTTGCTTGCCTTCCGTTCATTGCCTAGCCTTGCGTTGTCGTGCCTTAGCCTTGCCTCGCCTGACCGTGCCTTGCCTTGCGTTACCCTTTCCTTGCCTTGCCGTGCATTGCCTAGCCGTGCGTTGTCGTGCATTTGCCTTGCCTTGCCTCACCGTGCCTTGCCTTGCGTTACCCTTTCCTTGCCTGGCCGTGCATTGCCTAGCCGTGCGTTGTCGTGCATTAGCCTTGTCTTGCCTTACCGTGCCTTGCCTTGCGTTACCCTTTCCTTGCCTGGCCGTGCATTGCGTAGCCGTGCGTTGCCGTTCCTTAGCCTTGTTTCCCCTTGCCGTGCCTTGCCTTTTGTTACACTTGCCCTGCCTTGCTTTGCCTTGCCTTCCTTTCCTTCCGTTACTCTTTCCTTGCCTAGCCGTGCACTGCCTAGCCTTGCGTTGTCGTGCATTAGCTTTGCCTCCCCAAACCGTGCCTTGCCTTGCGTTACCATTTCCTTGCCTTGCCCTGCATTGCCTTGCCCTGTGTTGTCGTGCCTTAGTCTTGTTTGCCCTTACCGTGCCGTTCCTTCCGTTACCCTTGCCTTTCCCTGCTTTCCCTAGCCTTCCTTGCCTTCCGTGCATTGCCTAGCCTTGCGTTGTCGTGCCTTAGCCTTGCCTCGCCTGACCGTGCCTTGCCTTGCGTTACCCTTTCCTTGCCTTGCCGTGAATTGCCTAGCCGTGCGTTGTCGTGCATCAGCCTTGCCTTGCCTCACCGTGCCTTGCCTTGCGTTACCCTTACCTTGCCTTGCTTTCCCTTCCTTTCCTTGCCTTCCGTTACTCTTTGCTTGCCTTCCGTGCATTGCCTAGCCTTGCGTTGTCGTGCCTTAGCCTTGCCTCCCCTGACCGTGCCTTGCCTTGCGTTACCCTTTCCTTGCCTTGCCGTGCATTGCCTAGCCGTGCGTTGCCGTGCCTTAGCCTTGTTTCCCCTTGCCGTGCCTTTCCTTCCGTTACCCTTGCCTTGCCTTGCTTTCCCTTGCCTTCCTTGCCTTCCGTTACTCTTTGCTTGCCTTCCGTGCATTGCCTAGCCTTGCGTTGTCGTGCCTTAGCCTTGCCTCGCGTAACGGTGCCTTGCCTTGCGTTACCCTTTCCTTTCCTTGCCGTGCATTGGCTAGCCCTGCGTTGTCGTGCCTTAGCCTTGTTTCCCCTTACCGTGCCGTTCCTTCCGTTACCCTTGCCTTCCCCTGCTTTCCCTTGCCTTCCTTGCCTTCCGTTACTCTTTGCTTGCCTTCCGTTTATTGCCTAGCCTTGCGTTGTCGTGCCTTAGCCTTGCCGCGCCTTACCGTGCCTTGCCTTGCGTTACCCTTTCCTTGCCTTGCCGTGCATTGCCTAGCCTTGCATTGTCGTGCCTTAGCCTTGCCTCCCCTGACCGTGCCTTGCCTTGCGTTACCCTTTCCTTGCCTTGCCGTGCATTGCCTAGCCGTGCGTTGTCGTGCATCAGCCTTGCCTTGCCTCATCGTGCCTTGCCTTGCGTTACCCTTTCCTTGCCTTGCCGTGCATTGCCTAGCCGTGCGTTGCCGTGCCTTAGCCTTGTTACCCCTTGCCGTGCCGTTCCTTCTGTTACCCTTGCCTTGCGTTGCTTTCCCTTGCCTTCCTTGCCTTCCGTTACTCTTTGCTTTCCTTCCGTGCATTGCCTAGCCTTGCGTTGTCGTGCATGCGCCTTCCTCCCCAAACCGTGCCTTGCCTTGCGTTACCCTTTCCTTGCCTTGCCCTGCATTGCCTAGCCCTGTGTTGTCGTGCCTTAGCCTTGTTTCCCCTTACCGTGCCGTTCCTTTCCTTACCCTTGCCTTCCCTTGCTTTCCCTTGCCTTCCTTGCCTTCCGTTACTCTTTGCTTGCCTTCCGTTCATTGCCTAGCCTTGCGATGTCGTGCCTTAGCCTTGCCTCGCCTGACCGTGCCTTGCCTTGCGTTACCCTTTCCTTGCCTTGCCGTGCATTGCCTAGCCGTGCGTTGTCGTGCCTTAGCCTTGTCTTGCCTTACCGTGCCTTGCCTTGCGTTACCCTTTCCTTGCCTGGCCGTGCATTGCCTAGCCGTGCGTTGCCGTTCCTTAGCCTTGTTTCCCTTGCCGTGCCTTGCCTTTTGTTACACTTCCCTTGCCTTGCTTTGCCTTGCCTTCCTTTCCTTCCGTTACTCTTTCCTTGCCTAGCCGTGCACTGCCTAGCCTTGCGTTGTCGTGCATTAGCTTTGCCTCCCCAAACCGTGCCTTGCCTTGCGTTACCATTTCCTTGCCTTGCCCTGCATTGCCTAGCCCTGTGTTGTCGTGCCTTAGTCTTGTTTGCCCTTACCGTGCCGTTCCTTCCGTTACCCTTGCCTTTCCCTGCTTTCCCTAGCCTTCCTTGCCTTCCGTTATTCTTTGCTTGCCCTCCGTTCATTGCCTAGCCTTCCGTTGTCGTGCCTTAGCCTTGCCTCGCCTGACCGTGCCTTGCCTTGCGTTACCCTTTCCTTGCCTTGCCGTGCATTGCCTAGCCGTGCGTTGTCGTGCATCAGCCTTGCCTTGCCTCACCGTGCCTTGCCTTGCGTTACCCTTTCCTTGCCTGGCCGGGCATTGCCTAGCCGTGCGTTGTCGTGCATTAGCCTTGTCTTGCCTTACCGTGCCTTGCCTTGCGTTACCCTTTCCTTGCCTGGCCGTGCATTGCGTAGCCGTGCGTTGCCGTTCCTTAGCCTTGTTTCCCCTTACCGTGCCTTGCCTTGCGTTACCCTTTCCTTGCCTTGCTTTGCCTTGCCTTCCTTTCCTTCCGTTACTCTTTCCTTGCCTAGCCGTGCACTGCCTAGCCTTGCGTTGTCGTGCATTAGCTTTGCCTCCCCAAACCGTGCCTTGCCTTGCGTTACCATTTCCTTGCCTTGCCCTGCATTGCCTAGCCCTGTGTTGTCGTGCCTTAGTCTTGTTTGCCCTTACCGTGCCGTTCCTTCCGTTACCCTTGCCTTTCCCTGCTTTCCCTAGCCTTCCTTGCCTTCCGTTCCTCTTTGCTTGCCTTCCGTGCATTGCCTAGCCTTGCGTTGTCGTGCCTTAGCCTTGCCTCGCCTGACCGTGCCTTGCCTTGCGTTACCCTTTCCTTGCCTTGCCGTGCATTGCCCAGCCGTGCGTTGCCGTGCCTTAGCCTTGTTTCCCCTTGCCGTGCCGTTCCTTCCGTTACCCTTGCCTTGCCTTGCTTTCCCTTGCCTTCCTTGCCTTCCGTTACTCTTTGCTTGCCTTCCGTGCATTGCCTAGCCTTGCGTTGTCGTGCCTTAGCCTTGCCTCGCCTAACCGTGCCTTGCCTTGCGTTACCCTTTCCTTGCCTTGCCGTGCATTGCCTAGCCGTGCGTTGTCGTGCTTTAGCCTTGTTTCCCCTTACCGTGCCGTTCCTTTCGTTACCCTTGCCTTCCCTTGCTTTCCCTTGCCTTCCTTTCCGTCCGTTACTCTTTGCTTGCCTTCCGTGCATTGCCTAGCCTTGCGTTGTCGTGCCTTAGCCTTGCCTCGCCTGACCGTGCCTTGCCTTGCGTTACCCTTTCCTTGCCTGGCCGTGCATTGCCTAGCCGTGCGTTGTCGTGCATTAGCCTTGTCTTGCCTTACCGTGCCTTGCCTTGCGTTACCCTTTCCTTGCCTGGCCGTGCATTGCATAGCCGTGCGTTGCCGTTCCTTAGCCTTGTTTCCCTTGCCGTGCCTTGCCTTTTGTTACACTTGCCTTGCCTTGCTTTGCCTTGCCTTCCTTTCCTTCCGTTACTCTTTCCTTGCCTAGCCGTGCACTGCCTAGCCTTGCGTTGTCGTGCATTAGCTTTGACTCCCCAAACCGTGCCTTGCCTTGCGTTACCATTTCCTTGCCTTGCCATGCATTGCCTAGCCCTGTGTTGTCGTGCCTTAGTCTTGTTTGCCCTTACCGTGCCGTTCCTTCCGTTACCCTTGCCTTTCCCTGCTTTCCCTAGCCTTCCTTGCCTTCCGTTATTCTTTGCTTGCCTTCCGTTCATTGCCTAGCCTTGCGTTGTCGTGCCTTAGCCTTGCCTCGCCTGACCGTGCCTTGCCTTGCGTTACCCTTTCCTTGCCTTGCCGTGCATTGCCTAGCCGTGCGTTGTCGTGCATTAGCCTTGTCTTGCCTTACCGTGCCTTGCCTTGCGTTACCCTTTCCTTGCCTGGCCGTGCATTGCGTAGCCGTGCGTTGCCGTTCCTTAGCCTTGTTTCCCCTTGCCGTGCCTTGCCTTTTGTTACACTTGCCTTGCCTTGCTTTGCCTTGCCTTCCTTTCCTTCCGTTACTCTTTCCTTGCCTAGCCGTGCACTGCCTAGCCTTGCGTTGTCGTGCATTAGCTTTGCCTCCCCAAACCGTGCCTTGCCTTGCGTTACCATTTCCTTGCCTTGCCCTGCATTGCCTTGCCCTGTGTTGTCGTGCCTTAGTCTTGTTTGCCCTTACCGTGCCGTTCCTTCCGTTACCCTTGCCTTTCCCTGCTTTCCCTAGCCTTCCTTGCCTTCCGTGCATTGCCTAGCCTTGCGTTGTCGTGCCTTAGCCTTGCCTCGCCTGACCGTGCCTTGCCTTGCGTTACCCTTTCCTTGCCTTGCCGTGAATTGCCTAGCCGTGCGTTGTCGTGCATCAGCCTTGCCTTGCCTCACCGTGCCTTGCCTTGCGTTACCCTTACCTTGCCTTGCTTTCCCTTCCTTTCATTGGCTTCCGTTACTCTTTGCTTTCCTTCCGTGCATTGCCTAGCCTTGCGTTGTCGTGCCTTAGCCTTGCCTCCCCTGACAGTGCCTTGCCTTGCGTTACCCTTTCCTTGCCTTGCCGTGCATTGCCTAGCCGTGCGTTGCCGTGCCTTAGCCTTGTTTCCCCTTGCCGTGCCTTTCCTTCCGTTACCCTTGCCTTGCCTTGCTTTCCCTTGCCTTCCTTGCCTTCCGTTACTCTTTGCTTGCCTTCCGTGCATTGCCTAGCCTTGCGTTGTCGTGCCTTAGCCTTGCCTCGCGTAACGGTGCCTTGCCTTGCGTTACCCTTTCCTTTCCTTGCCGTGCATTGGCTAGCCCTGCGTTGTCGTGCCTTAGCCTTGTTTCCCCTTACCGTGCCGTTCCTTCCGTTACCCTTGCCTTCCCCTGCTTTCCCTTGCCTTCCTTGCCTTCCGTTACTCTTTGCTTGCCTTCCGTTTATTGCCTAGCCTTGCGTTGTCGTGCCTTAGCCTTGCCGCGCCTTACCGTGCCTTGCCTTGCGTTACCCTTTCCTTGCCTTGCCGTACATTGCCTAGCCTTGCATTGTCGTGCCTTAGCCTTGCCTCGCCTGACCGTGCCTTGCCTTGCGTTACCCTTTCCTTGCCTTGCCGTGCATTGCCTAGCCGTGCGTTGTCGTGCATCAGCCTTGCCTTGCCTCATCGTGCCTTGCCTTGCGTTACCCTTTCCTTGCCTTGCCGTGCATTGCCTAGCCGTGCGTTGCCGTGCCTTAGCCTTGTTACCCCTTGCCGTGCCGTTCCTTCTGTTACCCTTGCCTTGCGTTGCTTTCCCTTGCCTTCCTTGCCTTCCGTTATTCTTTGCTTGCCTTCCGTTCATTGCCTAGCCTTGCGTTGTCGTGCCTTAGCCTTGCCTCGCCTGACCGTGCCTTGCCTTGCGTTACCCTTTCCTTGCCTGGCCGTGCATTGCCTAGCCATGCGTTGTCGTGCATCAGCCTTGTCTTGCCTTACCGTGCCTTGCCTTGCGTTACCCTTTCCTTGCCTGGCCGTGCATTGCGTAGCCGTGCGTTGCCGTTCCTTAGCCTTGTTTCCCCTTGCCGTGCCTTGCCTTTTGTTACACTTGCCTTGCCTTGCTTTGCCTTGCCTTCCTTTCCTTCCGTTACTCTTTCCTTGCCTAGCCGTGCACTGCCTAGCCTTGCGTTGTCGTGCATTAGCTTTGCCTCCCCAAACCGTGCCTTGCCTTGCGTTACCATTTCCTTGCCTTGCCTTGCATTGCCTAGCCCTGTGTTGTCGTGCCTTAGTCTTGTTTGCCCTTACCGTGCCGTTCCTTCCGTTACCCTTGCCTTTCCCTGCTTTCCCTTGCCTTCCTTGCCTTCCGTTCCTCTTTGCTTGCCTTCCGTGCATTGCCTAGCCTTGCGTTGTCGTGCCTTAGCCTTGCCTCGCCTGACCGTGCCTTGCCTTGCGTTACCCTTTCCTTGCCTTGCCGTGAATTGCCTAGCCGTGCGTTGCCGTGCCTTAGCCTTGTTTCCCCTTGCCGTGCCGTTCCTTCCGTTACCCTTGCCTTCCCCTGCTTTCGCTTGCCTTCCTTGCCTTCCGTTACTCTTTGCTTGCCTTCCGTTTATTGCCTAGCCTTGCGTTGTCGTGCCTTAGCCTTGCCGCGCCTTACCGTGCCTTGCCTTGCGTTACCCTTTCCTTGCCTTGCCGTGCATTGCCTAGCCTCGCGTTGTCGTGCCTTAGCCTTGCCTCGCCTGACCGTGCCTTGCCTTGCGTTACCCTTTCCTTGCCTTGCCGTGCATTGCCTAGCCGTGCGTTGTCGTGCATCAGCCTTGCCTTGCTTCACCGTGCCTTGCCTTGCGTTACCCTTTCCTTGCCTTGCCGTGCATTGCCTAGCCGTGCGTTGCCGTGCCTTAGCCTTGTTTCCCCTTGCCGTGCCGTTCCTTCTGTTACCCTTGCCTTGCCTTGCTTTCCCTTGCCTTCCTTGCCTTCCGTTACTCTTTGCTTGCCTTCCGTTCATTGCCTAGCCTTGCTTTGTCGTGCCTTAGCCTTGCCTCGCCTGACCGTGCCTTGCCTTGCGTTACCCTTTCCTTGCCTTGCCGTGCATTGCCTAGCCGTGCGTTGTCGTGCATTTGCCTTGCCTTGCCTCACCGTGCCTTGCCTTGCGTTACCCTTTCCTTGCCCGGCCGTGCATTGCCTAGCCGTGCGTTGTCGTGCATTAGCCTTGTCTTGCCTTACCGTGCCTTGCCTTGCGTTACCCTTTCCTTGCCTGGCCGTGCATTGCGTAGCCGTGCGTTGCCGTTCCTTAGCCTTGTTTCCCCTTGCCGTGCCTTGCCTTTTGTTACACTTGCCTTGCCTTGCTTTGCCTTGCCTTCCTTTCCTTCCGTTACTCTTTCCTTGCCTAGCCGTGCACTGCCTAGCCTTGCGTTGTCGTGCATTAGCTTTGCCTCCCCAAACCGTGCCTTGCCTTGCGTTACCATTTCCTTACCTTGCCCTGCATTGCCTAGCCCTGTGTTGTCGTGCCTTAGTCTTGTTTGCCCTTACCGTGCCGTTCCTTCCGTTACCCTTGCCTTTCCCTGCTTTCCCTAGCCTTCCTTGCCTTCCGTTCCTCTTTCCTTGCCTTCCGTGCATTGCCTAGCCTTGCGTTGTCGTGCCTTAGCCTTGCCTCGCCTGACCGTGCCTTGCCTTGCGTTACCCTTTCCTTGCCTTGCCGTGCATTGCCTAGCCGTGCGTTGCCGTGCCTTAGCCTTGTTTCCCCTTGCCGTGCCGTTCCTTCCGTTACCCTTGCCTTGCCTTGCTTTCCCTTGCCTTCCTTGCCTTCCGTTACTCTTTGCTTGCCTTCCGTGCATTGCCTAGCCTTGCGTTGTCGTGCCTTAGCCTTGCCTCGCCTAACGGTGCCTTGCCTTGCGTTACCCTTTCCTTTCCTTGCCGTGCATTGGCTAGCCCTGCGTTGTCGTGCCTTAGCCTTGTTTCCCCTTACCGTGCCGTTCCTTTCGTTACCCTTGCCTTCCCTTGCTTTCCCTTGCCTTCCTTGCCTTCCGTTACTCTTTGCTTGCCTTCCGTTCATTGCCTAGCCTTGCGTTGTCCTGCCTTAGCCTTGCCTCGCCTGACCGTGCCTTGCCTTCCGTTACCCTTTCCTTGCCTGGCCGTGCATTGCCTAGCCGTGCGTTGTCGTGCATTAGCCTTGTCTTGCCTTACCGTGCCTTGCCTTGCGTTACCCTTTCCTTGCCTGGCCGTGCATTGCATAGCCGTGCGTTGCCGTTCCTTAGCCTTGTTTCCCTTGCCGTGCCTTGCCTTTTGTTACACTTGCCTTGCCTTGCTTTGCTTGCCTTCCTTTCCTTCCGTTACTCTTTCCTTGCCTAGCCGTGCACTGCCTAGCCTTGCGTTGTCGTGCATTAGCTTTGCCTCCCCAAACCGTGCCTTGCCTTGCGTTACCATTTCCTTGCCTTGCCCTGCATTGCCTAGCCCTGTGTTGTCGTGCCTTAGTCTTGTTTGCCCTTCCCGTGCCGTTCCTTCCGTTACCCTTGCCTTTCCCTGCTTTCCCTAGCCTTCCTTGCCTTCCGTTATTCTTTGCTTGCCTTCCGTTCATTGCCTAGCCTTGTGTTGTCGTGCCTTAGCCTTGCCTCGCCTGACCGTGCCTTGCCTTGCGTTACCCTTTCCTTGCCTTGCCGTGCATTGCCTAGCCGTGCGTTGTCGTGCATTTGCCTTGCCTTGCCTCACCGTGCCTTGCCTTGCGTTACTCTTTCCTTGCCTGGCCGTGCATTGCGTAGCCGTGCGTTGCCGTTCCTTAGCCTTGTTTCCCCTTGCCGTGCCTTGCCTTTTGTTACACTTGCCTTGCCTTGCTTTGCCTTGCCTTCCTTTCCTTCCGTTACTCTTTCCTTGCCTAGCCGTGCACTGCCTAGCCTTGCGTTGTCGTGCATTAGCTTTGCCTCCCCAAACCGTGCCTTGCCTTGCGTTACCATTTCCTTGCCTTGCCCTGCATTGCCTTGCCCTGTGTTGTCGTGCCTTAGTCTTGTTTGCCCTTACCGTGCCGTTCCTTCCGTTACCCTTGCCTTGCCTTGCTTTCCCTTGCCTTCCTTGCCTTCCGTGCATTGCCTAGCCTTGCGTTGTCGTGCCTTAGCCTTGCCTCGCCTGACCGTGCCTTGCCTTGCGTTACCCTTTCCTTGCCTTGCCGTGAATTGCCTAGCCGTGCGTTGTCGTGCATCAGCCTTGCCTTGCCTCACCGTGCCTTGCCTTGCGTTACCCTTACCTTGCCTTGCTTTCCCTTCCTTTCATTGGCTTCCATTACTGTTGCTTTCCTTCCGTGCATTGCCTAGCCTTGCGTTGTCGTGCCTTAGCCTTGCCTCCCCTGAAAGTGCCTTGCCTTGCGTTACCCTTTCCTTGCCTTGCCGTGCATTGCCTAGCCGTGCGTTGTCGTGCCTTAGCCTTGTTTCCCCTTGCCGTGCCTTTCCTTCCGTTACCCTTGCCTTGCCTTGCTTTCCCTTGCCTTCCTTGCCTTCCGTTACTCTTTGCTTGCCTTCCGTGCATTGCCTAGCCTTGCGTTGTCGTGCCTTAGCCTTGCCTCGCCTAACGGTGCCTTGCCTTGCGTTACCCTTTCCTTTCCTTGCCGTGCATTGGCTAGCCCTGCGTTGTCGTGCCTTAGCCTTGTTTCCCCTTACCGTGCCGTTCCTTCCCTTACCCTTGCCTTCCCCTGCTTTCCCTTGCCTTCCTTGCCTTCCGTTACTCTTTGCTTGCCTTCCGTTTATTGCCTAGCCTTGCGTTGTCGTGCCTTAGCCTTGCCGCGCCTTACCGTGCCTTGCCTTGCGTTACCCTTTCCTTGACTTGCCGTGCATTGCCTAGCCTTGCGTTGTCGTGCCTTAGCCTTGCCTCGCCTGACCGTGCCTTGCCTTGCGTTACCCTTTCCTTGCCTTGCCGTGCATTGCCTAGCCGTGCGTTGCCGTGCCTTAGCTTTGTTTCCCCTTGCCGTGCCGTTCCTTCCGTTACCCTTGCCTTGCCTTGCTTTCCCTTGCCTTCCTTGCCTTCCGTTACTCTTTGCTTGCCTTCCGTGCATTGCCTAGCCTTGCGTTGTAGTGCCTTAGCCTTGCCTCGCGTAACGGTGCCTTGCCTTGCGTTACCCTTTCCTTTCCTTGCCGTGAATTGGCTAGCCCTGCGTTGTCGTGCCTTTGCCTTGTTTCCCCTTACCGTGCCGTTCCTTCCGTTACCCTTGCCTTCCCCTGCTTTCCCTTGCCTTCCTTGCCTTCCGTTACTCTTTGCTTGCCTTCCGTTTATTGCCTAGCCTTGCGTTGTCGTGCCTTAGCCTTGCCTCGCCTTACCGTGCCTTGCCTTGCGTTACCCTTTCCTTGCTTTGCCGTGCAATGCGTAGCCGTGCGTTGTCGTGCATTTGCCTTGCCTTCCCTCACCGTGCCTTGCCTTGCGTTACCCTTTCCTTGCCTGGCCGTGCATTGCCTAGCCGTGCGTTGTCGTGCATTAGCCTTGTCTTGCCTTACCGTGCCTTGCCTTGCGTTACCCTTTCCTTGCCTGGCCGTGCATTGCATAGCCGTGCGTTGCCGTTCCTTAGCCTTGTTTCCCCTTGCCGTGCCTTGCCTTTTGTTACACTTGCCTTGCCTTGCTTTGCCTTGCCTTCCTTTCCTTCCGTTACTCTTTCCTTGCCTAGCCGTGCACTGCCTAGCCTTGCGTTGTCGTGCATTAGCTTTGACTCCCCAAACCGTGCCTTGCCTTGCGTTACCATTTCCTTGCCTTGCCCTGCATTGCCTAGCCCTGTGTTGTCGTGCCTTAGTCTTGTTTGCCCTTACCGTGCCGTTCCTTCCGTTACCCTTGCCTTTCCCTGCTTTCCCTAGCCTTCCTTGCCTTCCGTTCCTCTTTGCTTGCCTTCCGTGCATTGCCTAGCCTTGCGTTGTCGTGCCTTAGCCTTGCCTCGCCTGACCGTGCCTTGCCTTCCGTTACTCTTTGCTTGCCTTCCGTTTATTGCCTAGCCTTGCGTTGTCGTGCCTTAGCCTTGTTTACCCTTGCCGTGCCGTTCCTTCCGTTACCCTTGCCTTCCCCTGCTTTCGCTTGCCTTCCTTGCCTTCCGTTACTCTTTGCTTGCCTTCCGTTTATTGCCTAGCCTTGCGTTGTCGTGCCTTAGCCTTGCCGCGCCTTACCGTGCCTTGCCTTGCGTTACCCTTTCCTTGCCTTGCCGTGCATTGCCTAGCCTCGCGTTGTCGTGCCTTAGCCTTGCCTCGCCTCACCGTGCCTTGCCGTGAATTGCCTAGCCGTGCGTTGTCGTGCATCAGCCTTGCCTTGCTTCACCGTGCCTTGCCTTGCGTTACCCTTTCCTTGCCTTGCCGTGCATTGCCTAGCCGTGCGTTGCCGTGCCTTAGCCTTGTTTCCCCTTGCCGTGCCGTTCCTTCCGTTACCCTTGCCTTGCCTTGCTTTCCCTTGCCTTCCTTGCCTTCCGTTACTCTTTGCTTGCCTTCCGTTCATTGCCTAGCCTTGCGTTGTCGTGCCTTAGCCTTGCCTCGCCTGACCGTGCCTTGCCTTGCGTTACCCTTTCCTTGCCTTGCCGTGCATTGCCTAGCCGTGCGTTGTCGTGCATTTGCCTTGCCTTGCCTCACCGTGCCTTGCCTTGCGTTACCCTTTCCTTGCCTGGCCGTGCATTGCCTAGCCGTGCGTTGTCGTGCATTAGCCTTGTCTTGCCTTACCGTGCCTTGCCTTGCGTTACCCTTTCCTTGCCTGGCCGTGCATTGCGTAGCCGTGCGTTGCCGTTCCTTAGCCTTGTTTCCCCTTGCCGTGCCTTGCCTTTTGTTACACTTGCCTTGCCTTGCTTTGCCTTGCCTTCCTTTCCTTCCGTTACTCTTTCCTTGCCTAGCCGTGCACTGCCTAGCCTTGCGTTGTCGTGCATTAGCTTTGCCTCCCCAAACCGTGCCTTGCCTTGCGTTACCATTTCCTTACCTTGCCCTGCATTGCCTAGCCCTGTGTTGTCGTGCCTTAGTCTTGTTTGCCCTTACCGTGCCGTTCCTTCCGTTACCCTTGCCTTTTCCTGCTTTCCCTAGCCTTCCTTGCCTTCCGTTCCTCTTTCCTTGCCTTCCGTGCATTGCCTAGCCTTGCGTTGTCGTGCCTTAGCCTTGCCTCTCCTGACCGTGCCTTGCCTTGCGTTACCCTTTCCTTGCCTTGCCGTGAATTGCCTAGCCGTGCGTTGTCGTGCATCAGCCTTGCCTTGCCTCACCGTGCCTTGCCTTGCGTTACCCTTACCTTGCCTTGCTTTCCCTTCCTTTCATTGGCTTCCGTTACTCTTTGCTTTCCTTCCGTGCATTGCCTAGCCTTGCGTTGTCGTGCCTTAGCCTTGCCTCCCCTGAAAGTGCCTTGCCTTGCGTTACCCTTTCCTTGCCTTGCCGTGCATTGCCTAGCCGTGCGTTGCCGTGCCTTAGCCTTGTTTCCCCTTGCCGTGCCTTTCCTTCCGTTACCCTTGCCTTGCCTTGCTTTCCCTTGCCTTCCTTGCCTTCCGTTACTCTTTGCTTGCCTTCCGTGCATTGCCTAGCCTTGCGTTGTCGTGCCTTAGCCTTGCCTCGCCTAACGGTGCCTTGCCTTGCGTTACCCTTTCCTTTCCTTGCCGTGCATTGGCTAGCCCTGCGTTGTCGTGCCTTAGCCTTGATTCCCCTTACCGTGCCGTTCCTTCCGTTACCCTTGCCTTCCCCTGCTTTCCCTTGCCTTCCTTGCCTTCCGTTACTCTTTGCTTGCCTTCCGTTTATTGCCTAGCCTTGCGTTGTCGTGCCTTAGCCTTGCCGCGCCTTACCGTGCCTTGCCTTGCGTTACCCTTTCCTTGCCTTGCCGTGCATTGCCTAGCCGTGCGTTGTCGTGCATTTGCCTTGCCTTCCCTCACCGTGCCTTGCCTTGCGTTACCCTTTCCTTGCCTGGCCGTGCATTGCCTAGCCGTGCGTTGTCGTGCATTAGCCTTGTCTTGCCTTACCGTGCCTTGCCTTGCGTTACCCTTTCCTTGCCTTGCCGTGCATTGCCTAGCCGTGCGTTGTCGTGCCTTAGCCTTGTTTCCCCTTGCCGTGCCTTTCCTTCCGTTACCCTTGCCTTGCCTTGCTTTGCCTTGCCTTCCTTTCCTTCCGTTACTCTTTCCTTGCCTAGCCGTGCGTTGTCGTGCCTTAGCCTTGCCTCGCCTGACCGTGCCTTGCCTTGCGTTACCCTTTCCTTGCCTTGCCTTGCCGTGCATTGCCTAGCCGTGCGTTGTCGTGCATCAGCCTTGCCTTGCCTCACCGTGCCTTGCCTTGCGTTACCCTTACCTTGCCTTGCTTTCCCTTCCTTTCATTGCCTTCCGTTACTCTTTGCTTTCCTTCCGTGCATGGCCTAGCCTTGCGTTGTCGTGCCTTAGCCTTGCCTCGCCTGACCGTGCCTTGCCTTGCGTTACCCTTTCCTTGCCTTGCCGTGCATTGCCTAGCCGTGCGTTGCCGTGCCTTAGCCTTGTTTCCCCTTGCCGTGCCGTTCCTTCTGTTACCCTTGCCTTGCCTTGCTTTCCCTTGCCTTCCTTGACTTCCGTTACTCTTTGCTTGCCTTCCGTTTATTGCCTAGCCTTGCGTTGTCGTGCCTTAGCCTTGCCGCGCCTTACCGTGCCTTGCCTTGCGTAACCCTTTCCTTGCCTTGCCGTGCATTGCCTAGCCTCGCGTTGTCGTGCCTTAGCCTTGCCTCGCCTGACCGTGCCTTGCCTTGCGTTACCCTTTCCTTGCCTTGCCGTGCATTGCCTAGCCGTGCGTTGTCGTGCATCAGCCTTGCCTTGCTTCACCGTGCCTTGCCTTGCGTTACCCTTTCCTTGCCTTGCCGTGCATTGCCTAGCCGTGCGTTGCCGTGCCTTAGCCTTGTTTCCCCTTGCCGTGCCGTTCCTTCTGTTACCCTTGCCTTGCCTTGCTTTCCCTTGCCTTCCTTGCCTTCCGTTACTCTTTGCTTGCCTTCCGTTCATTGCCTAGCCTTGCGTTGTCGTGCCTTAGCCTTGCCTCGCCTGACCATGCCTTGCCTTGCGTTACCCTTTCCTTGCCTTGCCGTGCATTGCCTAGCCGTGCGTTGTCGTGCATTTGCCTTGCCTTGCCTCACCGTGCCTTGCCTTGCGTTACCCTTTCCTTGCCTAGCCGTGCACTGCCTAGCCTTGCGATGTCGTGCATTAGCCTTGCCTCGCCTGACCGTGCCTTGCCTTGCGTTACCCTTTTCTTGCCTGGCCGTGCATTGCGTAGCCGTGCGTTGCCGTTCCTTAGCCTTGTTTCCCCTTGCCGTGCCTTGCCTTTTGTTACACTTGCCTTGCCTTCCTTGCCTTGCCTTCCTTTCCTTCCGTTACTCTTTCCTTGCCTAGCCGTGCACTGCCTAGCCTTGCGTTGTCGTGCATTAGCTTTGCCTCCCCAAACGGTGCCTTGCCTTGCGTTACCATTTCCTTGCCTTGCCCTGCATTGCCTAGCCCTGTGTTGTCGTGCCTTAGTCTTGTTTGCCCTTACCGTGCCGTTCCTTCCGTTACCCTTGCCTTTCCCTGCTTTCCCTAGCCTTCCTTGCCTTCCGTTCCTCTTTGCTTGCCTTCCGTGCATTGCCTAGCCTTGCGTTGTCGTGCCTTAGCCTTGCCTCGCCTGACCGTGCCTTGCCTTGCGTTACCCTTTCCTTGCCTTGCCGTGCATTGCCTAGCCGTGCGTTGCCGTGCCTTAGCCTTGTTTCCCCTTGCCGTGCCGTTCCTTCCGTTACCCTTGCCTTGCCTTGCTTTCCCTTGCCTTCCTTGCCTTCCGTTACTCTTTGCTTGCCTTCCGTGCATTGCCTAGCCTTGCGTTGTCGTGCCTTAGCCTTGCCTCGCCTAACGGTGCCTTGCCTTGCGTTACCCTTTCCTTTCCTTGCCGTGCATTGGCTAGCCCTGCGTTGTCGTGCCTTAGCCTTGTTTCCCCTTACCGTGCCGTTCCTTTCGTTACCCTTGCCTTCCCTTGCTTTCCCTTGCCTTCCTTGCCTTCCGTTACTCTTTGCTTGCCTTCCGTGCATTGCCTAGCCTTGCGTTGTCGTGCCTTAGCCTTGCCTCGCCTGACCGTGCCTTGCCTTGCGTTACCCTTTCCTTGCCTGGCCGTGCATTGCCTAGCCTTGCGTTGTCGTGCCTTAGCCTTGCCTCGCCTGACCGTGCCTTGCCTTGCGTTACCCTTTCCTTGCCTTGCCGTGCATTGCCTAGCCGTGCGTTGTCGTGCATTAGCCTTGTCTTGCCTTACCGTGCCTTGCCTTGCGTTACCCTTTCCTTGCCTGGCCGTGCATTGCGTAGCCGTGCGTTGCCGTTCCTTAGCCTTGTTTCCCCTTGCCGTGCCTTGCCTTTTGTTACACTTGCCTTGCCTTGCTTTGCCTTGCCTTCCTTTCCTTCCGTTACTCTTTCCTTGCCTAGCCGTGCACTGCCTAGCCTTGCGTTGTCGTGCATTAGCTTTGCCTCCCCAAACCGTGCCTTGCCTTGCGTTACCATTTCCTTGCCTTGCCCTGCATTGCCTTGCCCTGTGTTGTCGTGCCTTAGTCTTGTTTGCCCTTACCGTGCCGTTCCTTCCGTTACCCTTGCCTTTCCCTGCTTTCCCTAGCCTTCCTTGCCTTCCGTGCATTGCCTAGCCTTGCGTTGTCGTGCCTTAGCCTTGCCTCGCCTGACCGTGCCTTGCCTTGCGTTACCCTTTCCTTGCCTTGCCGTGAATTGCCTAGCCGTGCGTTGTCGTGCATCAGCCTTGCCTTGCCTCACCGTGCCTTGCCTTGCGTTACCCTTACCTTGCCTTGCTTTCCCTTCCTTTCATTGGCTTCCGTTACTCTTTGCTTTCCTTCCGTGCATTGCCTAGCCTTGCGTTGTCGTGCCTTAGCCTTGCCTCCCCTGACAGTGCCTTGCCTTGCGTTACCCTTTCCTTGCCTTGCCGTGCATTGCCTAGCCGTGCGTTGCCGTGCCTTAGCCTTGTTTCCCCTTGCCGTGCCTTTCCTTCCGTTACCCTTGCCTTGCCTTGCTTTCCCTTGCCTTCCTTGCCTTCCGTTACTCTTTGCTTGCCTTCCGTGCATTGCCTAGCCTTGCGTTGTCGTGCCTTAGCCTTGCCTCGCGTAACGGTGCCTTGCCTTGCGTTACCCTTTCCTTTCCTTGCCGTGCATTGGCTAGCCCTGCGTTGTCGTGCCTTAGCCTTGTTTCCCCTTACCGTGCCGTTCCTTCCGTTACCCTTGCCTTCCCCTGCTTTCCCTTGCCTTCCTTGCCTTCCGTTACTCTTTGCTTGCCTTCCGTTTATTGCCTAGCCTTGCGTTGTCGTGCCTTAGCCTTGCCGCGCCTTACCGTGCCTTGCCTTGCGTTACCCTTTCCTTGCCTTGCCGTGCATTGCCTAGCCCTGCGTTGTCGTGCCTTAGCCTTGCCTCGCCTGACCGTGCCTTGCCTTGCGTTACCCTTTCCTTGCCTTGCCGTGCATTGCCTAGCCGTGCGTTGTCGTGCATCAGCCTTGCCTTGCCTCATCGTGCCTTGCCTTGCGTTACCCTTTCCTTGCCTTGCCGTGCATTGCCTAGCCGTGCGTTGCCGTGCCTTAGCCTTGTTACCCCTTGCCGTGCCGTTCCTTCTGTTACCCTTGCCTTGCGTTGCTTTCCCTTGCCTTCCTTGCCTTCCGTTACTCTTTGCTTTCCTTCCGTGCATTGCCTAGCCTTGCGTTGTCGTGCATGCGCCTTCCTCCCCAAACCGTGCCTTGCCTTGCGTTACCCTTTCCTTGCCTTGCCCTGCATTGCCTAGCCCTGTGTTGTCGTGCCTTAGCCTTGTTTCCCCTTACCGTGCCGTTCCTTTCGTTACCCTTGCCTTCCCCTGCTTTCCCTTGCCTTCCTTGCCTTCCGTGACACTTTGCTTGCCTTCCGTGCATTGCCTAGCCTTGCGTTGTCGTGCCTTATCCTTGCCTCGCCTGACCGTGCCTTGCCTTGCGTTACCCTTTCCTTGCCTTGCCGTGCATTGCCTAGCCGTGCGTTGTCGTGCATTTGCCTTGTCTTGCCTCACCGTGCTTTCCCTTGCGTTACCCTTTCCTTGCCTTGCCTTGCACTGCCTAGCCCTGCATTGTCGTGCCTTAGCTTTGTTTCCCCTTACCGTGCCGTTCCTTTCGTTGCCCTTGCCTTCCCTTGCTTTCCCTTGCCTTCCTTGCCTTCCGTTACTCTTTGCTTGCCTTCCGTTCATTGCCTAGCCTTGCGTTGTCGTGCCTTAGCCTTGCCTCGCCTGACCGTGCCTTGCCTTGCGTAACCCTTTCCTTGCCTTGCCGTGCATTGCGTAGCCGTGCGTTGCCGTTCCTTAGCCTTGTTTCCCCTTGCCGTGCCTTGCCTTTTGTTACACTTGCCTTGCCTTGCTTTGCCTTGCCTTCCTTTCCTTCCGTTACTCTTTCCTTGCCTAGCCGTGCACTGCCTAGCCTTGCGTTGTCGTGCATTAGCTTTGCCTCCCCAAACCGTGCCTTGCCTTGCGTTACCATTTCCTTGCCTTGCCCTGCATTGCCTTGCCCTGTGTTGTCGTGCCTTAGTCTTGTTTGCCCTTACCGTGCCGTTCCTTCCGTTACCCTTGCCTTTCCCTGCTTTCCCTAGCCTTCCTTGCCTTCCGTGCATTGCCTAGCCTTGCGTTGTCGTGCCTTAGCCTTGCCTCGCCTGACCGTGCCTTGCCTTGCGTTACCCTTTCCTTGCCTTGCCGTGAATTGCCTAGCCGTGCGTTGTCGTGCATCAGCCTTGCCTTGCCTCACCGTGCCTTGCCTTGCGTTACCCTTACCTTGCCTTGCTTTCCCTTCCTTTCATTGGCTTCCGTTACTCTTTGCTTTCCTTCCGTGCATTGCCTAGCCTTGCGTTGTCGTGCCTTAGCCTTGCCTCCCCTGACAGTGCCTTGCCTTGCGTTACCCTTTCCTTGCCTTGCCGTGCATTGCCTAGCCGTGCGTTGCCGTGCCTTAGCCTTGTTTCCCCTTGCCGTGCCTTTCCTTCCGTTACCCTTGCCTTGCCTTGCTTTCCCTTGCCTTCCTTGCCTTCCGTTACTCTTTGCTTGCCTTCCGTGCATTGCCTAGCCTTGCGTTGTCGTGCCTTAGCCTTGCCTCGCGTAACGGTGCCTTGCCTTGCGTTACCCTTTCCTTTCCTTGCCGTGCATTGGCTAGCCCTGCGTTGTCGTGCCTTAGCCTTGTTTCCCCTTACCGTGCCGTTCCTTCCGTTACCCTTGCCTTCCCCTGCTTTCCCTTGCCTTCCTTGCCTTCCGTTACTCTTTGCTTGCCTTCCGTTTATTGCCTAGCCTTGCGTTGTCGTGCCTTAGCCTTGCCGCGCCTTACCGTGCCTTGCCTTGCGTTACCATTTCATTGCCTTGCCGTGCATTGCCTAGCCTTGCATTGTCGTGCCTTAGCCTTGCCTCGCCTGACCGTGCCTTGCCTTGCGTTACCCTTTCCTTGCCTTGCCGTGCATTGCCTAGCCGTGCGTTGTCGTGCATCAGCCTTGCCTTGCCTCATCGTGCCTTGCCTTGCGTTACCCTTTCCTTGCCTTGCCGTGCATTGCCTAGCCGTGCGTTGCCGTGCCTTAGCCTTGTTACCCCTTGCCGTGCCGTTCCTTCTGTTACCCTTGCCTTGCGTTGCTTTCCCTTGCCTTCCTTGCCTTCCGTTATTCTTTGCTTGCCTTCCGTTCATTGCCTAGCCTTGCGTTGTCGTGCCTTAGCCTTGCCTCGCCTGACCGTGCCTTGCCTTGCGTTACCCTTTCCTTGCCTGGCCGTGCATTGCCTAGCCGTGCGTTGTCGTGCATTAGCCTTGTCTTGCCTTACCGTGCCTTGCCTTGCGTTACCCTTTCCTTGCCTGGCCGTGCATTGCGTAGCCGTGCGTTGCCGTTCCTTAGCCTTGTTTCCCCTTGCCGTGCCTTGCCTTTTGTTACACTTGCCTTGCCTTGCTTTGCCTTGCCTTCCTTTCCTTCCGTTACTCTTTCCTTGCCTAGCCGTGCACTGCCTAGCCTTGCGTTGTCGTGCATTAGCTTTGCCTCCCCAAACCGTGCCTTGCCTTGCGTTACCATTTCCTTGCCTTGCCCTGCATTGCCTAGCCCTGTGTTGTCGTGCCTTAGTCTTGTTTGCCCTTACCGTGCCGTTCCTTCCGTTACCCTTGCCTTTCCCTGCTTTCCCTAGCCTTCCTTGCCTTCCGTTCCTCTTTGCTTGCCTTCCGTGCATTGCCTAGCCTTGCGTTGTCGTGCCTTAGCCTTGCCTCGCCTGACCGTGCCTTGCCTTGCGTTACCCTTTCCTTGCCTTGCCGTGCATTGCCTAGCCGTGCGTTGTCGTGCCTTAGCCTTGTTTCCCCTTGCCGTGCCGTTCCTTCCGTTACTCTTGCCTTGCCTTGCTTTCCCTTGCCTTCCTTGCCTTCCGTTACTCTTTGCTTGCCTTCCGTGCATTGCCTAGCCTTGCGTTGTCGTGCCTTAGCCTTGCCTCGCCTAACGGTGCCTTGCCTTGCGTTACCCTTTCCTTTCCTTGCCGTGCATTGCCTAGCCCTGCGTTGTCGTGCCTTAGCCTTGTTTCCCCTTACCGTGCCGTTCCTTCCCTTACCCTTGCCTTCCCCTGCTTTCCCTTGCCTTCCTTGCCTTCCGTTACTCTTTGCTTGCCTTCCGTTTATTGCCTAGCCTTGCGTTGTCGTGCCTTAGCCTTGCCGCGCCTTACCGTGCCTTGCCTTGCGTTACCCTTTCCTTGACTTGCCGTGCATTGCCTAGCCTTGCGTTGTCGTGCCTTAGCCTTGCCTCGCCTGACCGTGCCTTGCCTTGCGTTACCCTTTCCTTGCCTTGCCGTGCATTGCCTAGCCGTGCGTTGTCGTGCATTAGCCTTGTCTTGCCTTACCGTGCCTTGCCTTACGTTACCCTTTCCTTGCCTGGCCGTGCATTGCATAACCGTGCGTTGCCGTTCCTTAGCCTTGTTTCCCTTGCCGTGCCTTGCCTTTTGTTACACTTGCCTTGCCTTGCTTTGCCTTGCCTTCCTTTCCTTCCGTTACTCTTTCCTTGCCTAGCCGTGCACTGCCTAGCCTTGCGTTGTCGTGCATTAGCTTTGCCTCCCCAAACCGTGCCTTGCCTTGCGTTACCATTTCCTTGCCTTGCCCTGCATTGCCTAGCCCTGTGTTGTCGTGCCTTAGTCTTGTTTGCCCTTACCGTGCCGTTCCTTCCGTTACCCTTGCCTTTCCCTGCTTTCCCTAGCCTTCCTTGCCTTCCGTTCCTCTTTGCTTGCCTTCCGTGCATTGCCTAGCCTTGCGTTGTCGTGCCTTAGCCTTGCCTCGCCTGACCGTGCCTTGCCTTGCGTTACCCTTTCCTTGCCTTGCCGTGAATTGCCTAGCCGTGCGTTGCCGTGCCTTAGCCTTGTTTCCCCTTGCCGTGCCGTTCCTTCCGTTACCCTTGCCTTCCCCTGCTTTCGCTTGCCTTCCTTGCCTTCCGTTACTCTTTGCTTGCCTTCCGTTTATTGCCTAGCCTTGCGTTGTCGTGCCTTAGCCTTGCCGCGCCTTACCGTGCCTTGCCTTGCGTAACCCTTTCCTTGCCTTGCCGTGCATTGCCTAGCCTCGCGTTGTCGTGCCTTAGCCTTGCCTCGCCTGACCGTGCCTTGCCTTGCGTTACCCTTTCCTTGCCTTGCCGTGCATTGCCTAGCCGAGCGTTGTCGTGCATCAGCCTTGCCTTGCTTCACCGTGCCTTGCCTTGCGTTACCCTTTCCTTGCCTTGCCGTGCATTGCCTAGCCGTGCGTTGCCGTGCCTTAGCCTTGTTTCCCCTTGCCGTGCCGTTCCTTCTGTTACCCTTGCCTTGCCTTGCTTTCCCTTGCCTTCCTTGCCTTCCGTTACTCTTTGCTTGCCTTCCGTTCATTGCCTAGCCTTGCGTTGTCGTGCCTTAGCCTTGCCTCGCCTGACCGTGCCTTGCCTTGCGTTACCCTTTCCTTGCCTTGCCGTGCATTGCCTAGCCGTGCGTTGTCGTGCATTTGCCTTGCCTTGCCTCACCGTGCCTTGCCTTGCGTTACCCTTTCCTTGCCTGGCCGTGCATTGCCTAGCCGTGCGTTGTCGTGCATTAGCCTTGTCTTGCCTTACCGTGCCTTGCCTTGCGTTACCCTTTCCTTGCCTGGCCGTGCATTGCGTAGCCGTGCGTTGCCGTTCCTTAGCCTTGTTTCCCCTTGCCGTGCCTTGCCTTTTGTTACACTTGCCTTGCCTTGCTTTGCCTTGCCTTCCTTTCCTTCCGTTACTCTTTCCTTGCCTAGCCGTGCACTGCCTAGCCTTGCGTTGTCGTGCATTAGCTTTGCCTCCCCAAACCGTGCCTTGCCTTGCGTTACCATTTCCTTACCTTGCCCTGCATTGCCTAGCCCTGTGTTGTCGTGCCTTAGTCTTGTTTGCCCTTACCGTGCCGTTCCTTCCGTTACCCTTGCCTTTCCCTGCTTTCCCTAGCCTTCCTTGCCTTCCGTTCCTCTTTCCTTGCCTTCCGTGCATTGCCTAGCCTTGCGTTGTCGTGCCTTAGCCTTGCCTCGCCTGACCGTGCCTTGCCTTGCGTTACCCTTTCCTTGCCTTGCCGTGCATTGCCTAGCCGTGCGTTGCCGTGCCTTAGCCTTGTTTCCCCTTGCCGTGCCGTTCCTTCCGTTACCCTTGCCTTGCCTTGCTTTCCCTTGCCTTCCTTGCCTTCCGTTACTCTTTGCTTGCCTTCCGTGCATTGCCTAGCCTTGCGTTGTCGTGCCTTAGCCTTGCCTCGCCTAACGGTGCCTTGCCTTGCGTTACCCTTTCCTTTCCTTGCCGTGCATTGGCTAGCCCTGCGTTGTCGTGCCTTAGCCTTGTTTCCCCTTACCGTGCCGTTCATTTCGTTACCCTTGCCTTCCCTTGCTTTCCCTTGCCTTCCTTGCCTTCCGTTACTCTTTGCTTGCCTTCCGTTCATTGCCTAGCCTTGCGTTGTCGTGCCTTAGCCTTGCCTCGCCTGACCGTGCCTTGCCTTGCGATACCCTTTCCTTGCCTGGCCGTGCATTGCCTAGCCGTGCGTTGTCGTGCATTAGCCTTGTCTTGCCTTACCGTGCCTTGCCTTGCGTTACCCTTTCCTTGCCTGGCCGTGCATTGCATAGCCGTGCGTTGCCGTTCCTTAGCCTTGTTTCCCTTGCCGTGCCTTGCCTTTTGTTACACTTGCCTTGCCTTGCTTTGCCTTGCCTTCCTTTCCTTCCGTTACTCTTTCCTTGCCTAGCCGTGCACTGCCTAGCCTTGCGTTGTCGTGCATTAGCTTTGCCTCCCCAAACCGTGCCTTGCCTTGCGTTACCATTTCCTTGCCTTGCCCTGCATTGCCTAGCCCTGTGTTGTCGTGCCTTAGTCTTGTTTGCCCTTCCCGTGCCGTTCCTTCCGTTACCCTTGCATTTCCCTGCTTTCCCTAGCCTTCCTTGCCTTCCGTTATTCTTTGCTTGCCTTCCGTTCATTGCCTAGCCTTGTGTTGTCGTGCCTTAGCCTTGCCTCGCCTGACCGTGCCTTGCCTTGCGTTACCCTTTCCTTGCCTTGCCGTGCATTGCCTAGCCGTGCGTTGTCGTGCATTTGCCTTGCCTTGCCTCACCGTGCCTTGCATTGCGTTACTCTTTCCTTGCCTGGCCGTGCATTGCGTAGCCGTGCGTTGCCGTTCCTTAGACTTGTTTCCCCTTGCCGTGCCTTGCCTTTTGTTACACTTGCCTTGCCTTGCTTTGCCTTGCCTTCCTTTCCTTCCGTTACTCTTTCCTTGCCTAGCCGTGCACTGCCTAGCCTTGCGTTGTCGTGCATTAGCTTTGCCTCCCCAAACCGTGCCTTGCCTTGCGTTACCATTTCCTTGCCTTGCCCTGCATTGCCTTGCCCTGTGTTGTCGTGCCTTAGTCTTGTTTGCCCTTACCGTGCCGTTCCTTCCGTTACCCTTGCCTTTCCCTGCTTTCCCTAGCCTTCCTTGCCTTCCGTGCATTGCCTAGCCTTGCGTTGTCGTGCCTTAGCCTTGCCTCGCCTGACCGTGCCTTGCCTTGCGTTACCCTTTCCTTGCCTTGCCGTGAATTGCCTAGCCGTGCGTTGTCGTGCATCAGCCTTGCCTTGCCTCACCGTGCCTTGCCTTGCGTTACCCTTACCTTGCCTTGCTTTCCCTTCCTTTCATTGGCTTCCGTTACTGTTGCTTTCCTTCCGTGCATTGCCTAGCCTTGCGTTGTCGTGCCTTAGCCTTGCCTCGCCTGACAGTGCCTTGCCTTGCGTTACCCTTTCCTTGCCTTGCCGTGCATTGCCTAGCCGTGCGTTGCCGTGCTTTAGCCTTGTTTCCCCTTGCCGTGCCTTTCCTTCCGTTACCCTTGCCTTGCCTTGCTTTCCCTTGCCTTCCTTGCCTTCCGTTACTCTTTGCTTGCCTTCCGTGCATTGCCTAGCCTTGCGTTGTCGTGCCTTAGCCTTGCCTCGCGTAACGGTGCCTTGCCTTGCGTTACCCTTTCCTTTCCTTGCCGTGAATTGGCTAGCCCTGCGTTGTCGTGCCTTTGCCTTGTTTCCCCTTCCCGTGCCGTTCCTTCCCTTACCCTTGCCTTCCCCTGCTTTCCCTTGCCTTCCTTGCCTTCCGTTACTCTTTGCTTGCCTTCCGTTTATTGCCTAGCCTTGCGTTGTCGTGCCTTAGCCTTGCCGCGCCTTACCGTGCCTTGCCTTGCGTTACCCTTTCCTTGACTTGCCGTGCATTGCCTAGCCGTGCGTTGTCGTGCCTTAGCCTTGCCTTCCCTCACCGTGCCTTGCCTTGCGTTACCCTTTCCTTGCCTTGCCGTGCATTGCCTAGCCGTGCGTTGCCGTGCCTTAGCTTTGTTTCCCCTTGCCGTGCCGTTCCTTCCGTTACCCTTGCCTTGCCTTGCTTTCCCTTGCCTTCCTTGCCTTCCGTTACTCTTTGCTTGCCTTCCGTGCATTGCCTAGCCTTGCGTTGTCGTGCCTTAGCCTTGCCTCGCGTAACGGTGCCTTGCCTTGCGTTACCCTTTCCTTTCCTTGCCGTGAATTGGCTAGCCCTGCGTTGTCGTGCCTTTGCCTTGTTTCCCCTTACCGTGTCGTTCCTTCCGTTACCCTTGCCTTCCCCTGCTTTCCCTTGCCTTCCTTGCCTTCCGTTACTCTTTGCTTGCCTTCCGTTTATTGCCTAGCCTTGCGTTGTCGTGCCTTAGCCTTGCCGCGCCTTACCGTGCCTTGCCTTGCGTTACCCTTTCCTTGCCTTGCCGTGCAATGCCTAGCCGTGCGTTGTCGTGCATTTGCCTTGCCTTCCCTCACCGTGCCTTGCCTTGCGTTACCCTTTCCTTGCCTGGCCGTGCATTGCCTAGCCGTGCGTTGTCGTGCATTTGCCTTTCCTTGCCTCACCGTGCCTTGCCTTGCGTTACCCTTTCCTTGCCTTGCCGTGCATTGCCTAGCCGTGCGTTGTCGTGCATTAGCCTTGTCTTGCCTTACCGTGACTTGCCTTGCGTTACCCTTTCCTTGCCTGGCCGTGCATTGCGTAGCCGTGCGTTGCCGTTCCTTAGCCTTGTTTCCCCTTGCCGTGCCTTGCCTTTTGTTACACTTGCCTTGCCTTGCTTTGCCTTGCCTTCCTTTCCTTCCGTTACTCTTTCCTTGCCTAGCCGTGTACTGCCTAGCCTTGCGTTGTCGTGCATTAGCTTTGCCTCCCCAAACGGTGCCTTGCCTTGCGTTACCATTTCCTTGCCTTGCCCTGCATTGCCTAGCCCTGTGTTGTCGTGCCTTAGTCTTGTTTGCCCTTACCGTGCCGTTCCTTCCGTTACCCTTGCCTTTCCCTGCTTTCCCTAGCCTTCCTTGCCTTCCGTTCCTCTTTGCTTGCCTTCCGTGCATTGCCTAGCCTTGCGTTGTCGTGCCTTAGCCTTGCCTCGCCTGACCGTGCCTTGCCTTGCGTTACCCTTTCCTTGCCTTGCCGTGCATTGCCTAGCCGTGCCTTGCCGTCCCTTAGCCTTGTTTCCCCTCGCCGTGCCGTTCCTTCCGTTACCCTTGCCTTGCCTTGCTTTCCCTTGCCTTCCTTGCCTTCCGTTACTCTTTGCTTGCCTTCCGTCCATTGCCTAGCCTTGCGTTGTCGTGCATTAGCCTTGCCTCCCCAAACCGTGCCTTGCCTTGCGTTACCCTTTCCTTTCCTTGCCGTGCATTGGCTAGCCCTGCGTTGTCGTGCCTTAGCCTTGTTTCCCCTTGCCGTGCCGTTCCTTCCGTTACCCTTGCCTTGCCTTGCTTTCCTTTCCTTCCGTTACTCTTTCCTTGCCTAGCCGTGCATTGCCTAGCCTTGCGTTGTCGTGCATTAGCTTTGCCTCCCCAAACCGTGCCTTGCCTTGCGTTACCATTTCCTTGCCTTGCCCTGCATTGCCTTGCCCTGTGTTGTCATGCCTTAGTCTTGTTTGCCCTTACCGTGCCGTTCCTTCCGTTACCCTTGCCTTTCCCTGCTTTCCCTAGCCTTCCTTGCCTTCCGTGCATTGCCTAGCCTTGCGTTGTCGTGCCTTAGCCTTGCCTCGCCTGACCGTGCCTTGCCTTGCGTTACCCTTTCCTTGCCTTGCCGTGCATTGCCTAGCCGTGCGTTGTCGTGCATTAGCCTTGCCTTGCCTCACCGTGCCTTGCCTGGCGTTACCCTTACCTTGCCTTGCTTTCCCTTGCCTTCCTTGCCTTCCGTTACTCTTTGCTTGCCTCCGTGCATTGCCTAGCCTTGCCCCCTTGCCGTGCCTTTCCTTCCGTTACCCTTGCCTTGCCTTGCTTTCCCTTGCCTTCCTTGCCTTCCGTTACTCTTTGCTTGCCTTCCGTGCATTGCCTAGCCTTGCGTTGTCGTGCCTTAGCCTTGCCTCGCGTAACGGTGCCTTGCCTTGCGTTACCCTTTCCTTTCCTTGCCGTGCATTGGCTAGCCCTGCGTTGTCGTGCCTTAGCCTTGTTTCCCCTTACCGTGCCGTTCCTTCCGTTACCCTTGCCTTCCCCTGCTTTCCCTTGCCTTCCTTGCCTTCCGTTACTCTTTGCTTGCCTTCCGTTTATTGCCTAGCCTTGCGTTGTCGTGCCTTAGCCTTGCCGCGCCTTACCGTTCCTTGCCTTGCGTTACCCTTTCCTTGCCTTGCCGTGCATTGCCTAGCCTTGCGTTGTCGTGCCTTAGCCTTGCCTCGCCTGACCGTGCCTTGCCTTGCGTTACCCTTTCCTTGCCTTGCCGTGCATTGCCTAGCCGTGCGTTGTCGTGCATCAGCCTTGCCTTGCCTCATCGTGCCTTGCCTTGCGTTACCCTTTCCTTGCCTTGCCGTGCATTGCCTAGCCGTGCGTTGCCGTGCCTTAGCCTTGTTACCCCTTGCCGTGCCGTTCCTTCTGTTACCCTTGCCTTGCGTTGCTTTCCCTTGCCTTCCTTGCCTTCCGTTACTCTTTGCTTTCCTTCCGTGCATTGCCTAGCCTTGCGTTGTCGTGCATGCGCCTTCCTCCCCAAACCGTGCCTTGCCTTGCGTTACACTTTCCTTGCCTTGCCCTGCATTGCCTAGCCCTGTGTTGTCGTGCCTTAGCCTTGTTTCCCCTTACCGTGCCGTTCCTTTCCTTACCCTTGCCTTCCCTTGCTTTCCCTTGCCTTCCTTGCCTTCCGTTACTCTTTGCTTGCCTTCCGTTCATTGCCTAGCCTTGCGTTGTCGTGCCTTAGCCTTGCCTCGCCTGCCTTGCCTTGCGTTACCCTTTCCTTGCCTGGCCGTGCATTGCCTAGCCTTGCGTTGTCGTGCCTTAGCCTTGCCTCGCCTGACCGTGCCTTGCCTTGCGTTACCCTTTCCTTGCCTTGCCGTGCATTGCCTAGCCGTGCGTTGTCGTGCATTTGCCTTGCCTTGCCTCACCGTGCCTTGCCTTGCGTTACCCTTTCCTTGCCTGGCCGTGCATTGCCTAGACGTGCGTTGTCGTGCATTTGCCTTGTCTAAACTCACCGTGCTTTCCCTTGCGTTACCCTTTCCTTGCCTTGCCTTGCATTGCCTAGCCCTGCATTGTCGTGCCTTAGCTTTGTTTCCCCTTACCGTGCCGTTCCTTTCGTTGCCCTTGCCTTCCCTTGCTTTCCCTTGCCTTCCTTGCCTTCCGTTACTCTTTGCTTGCCTTCCGTTCATTGCCTAGCCTTGCGTTGTCGTGCCTTAGCCTTGCCTAGCCTGACCGTGCCTTGCCTTGCGTTACCCTTTCCTTGCCTTGCCGTGCATTGCCTAGCCGTGCGTTGTCGTTCCTTAGCCTTGTTTCCCCTTGCCGTGCCGTGCCTTTTGTTACACTTGCCTTGCCTTGCTTTGCCTTGCCTTCCTTTCCTTCCGTTACTCTTTCCTTGCCTAGCCGTGCACTGCTTAGCCTTGCGTTGTCGTGCATTAGCTTTGCCTCCCCAAACCGTGCCTTGCCTTGCGTTACCATTTCCTTGCCTTGCCCTGCATTGCCTTGCCCTGTGTTGTCGTGCCTTAGTCTTGTTTGCCCTTACCGTGCCGTTCCTTCCGTTACCCTTGCCTTTCCCTGCTTTCCCTTGCCTTCCTTGCCTTCCGTGCATTGCCTAGCCTTGCGTTGTCGTGCCTTAGCCTTGCCTCGCCTGACCGTGCCTTGCCTTGCGTTACCCTTTCCTTGCCTAGCCGTGCGTTGTCGTGCATCAGCCTTGCCTTGCCTCACCGTGCCTTGCCTTGCGTTACCCTTACCTTGCCTTGCTTTCCCTTCCTTTCATTGGCTTCCGTTACTCTTTGCTTTCCTTCCGTGCATTGCCTAGCCTTGCGTTGTCGTGCCTTAGCCTTGCCTCCCCTGAAAGTGCCTTGCCTTGCGTTACCCTTTCCTTGCCTTGCCGTGCATTGCCTAGCCGTGCGTTGCCGTGCCTTAGCCTTGTTTCCCCTTGCCGTGCCTTTCCTTCCGTTACCCTTGCCTTGCCTTGCTTTCCCTTGCCTTCCTTGCCTTCCGTTACTCTTTGCTTGCCTTCCGTGCATTGCCTAGCCTTGCGTTGTCGTGCCTTAGCCTTGCCTCGCGTAACGGTGCCTTGCCTTGCGTTACCCTTTCCTTTCCTTGCCGTGAATTGGCTAGCCCTGCGTTGTCGTGCCTTAGCCTTGTTTCCCCTTACCGTGCCGTTCCTTCCGTTACCCTTGCCTTCCCCTGCTTTCCCTTGCCTTCCTTGCCTTCCGTTACTCTTTGCTTGCCTTCCGTTTATTGCCTAGCCTTGCGTTGTCGTGCCTTAGCCTTGCCGCGCCTTACCGTGCCTTGCCTTGCGTTACCCTTTCCTTGCCTTGCCGTGCAATGCCTAGCCGTGCGTTGTCGTGCATTTGCCTTGCCTTCCCTCACCGTGCCTTGCCTTGCGTTACCCTTTCCTTGCCTGGCCGTGCATTGCCTAGCCGTGCGTTGTCGTGCATTAGCCTTGTCTTGCCTTACCGTGCCTTGCCTTGCGTTACCCTTTCCTTGCCTGGCCGTGCATTGCTTAGCCGTGCGTTGCCGTTCCTTAGCCTTGTTTCCCTTGCCGTGCCTTGCCTTTTGTTACACTTGCCTTGCCTTGCTTTGCCTTGCCTTCCTTTCCTTCCGTTACTCTTTCCTTGCCTAGCCGTGCACTGCCTAGCCTAGCGTTGTCGTGCATTAGCTTTGACTCCCCAAACCGTGCCTTGCCTTGCGTTACCATTTCCTTGCCATGCCCTGCATTGCCTAGCCCTGTGTTGTCGTGCCTTAGTCTTGTTTGCCCTTACCGTGCCGTTCCTTCCGTTACCCTTGCCTTTCCCTGCTTTCCCTAGCCTTCCTTGCCTTCCGTTCCTCTTTGCTTGCCTTCCGTGCATTGCCTAGCCTTGCGTTGTCGTGCCTTAGCCTTGCCTCGCCTGACCGTGCCTTGCCTTGCGTTACCCTTTCCTTGCCTTGCCGTGAATTGCCTAGCCGTGCGTTGTCGTGCATCAGCCTTGCCTTGCCTCACCGTGCCTTGCCTTGCGTTACCCTTACCTTGCCTTGCTTTCCCTTCCTTTCATTGCCTTCCGTTACTCTTTGCTTTCCTTCCGTGCATTGCCTAGCCTTGCGTTGTCGTGCCTTAGCCTTGCCTCGCCTGACAGTGCTTTGCCTTGCGTTACCCTTTCCTTGCCTTGCCGTGCATTGCCTAGCCGTGCGTTGCCGTGCCTTAGCCTTGTTTCCGCTTGCCGTGCCGTTCCTTCCGTTACCCTTGCCTTCCCCTGCTTTCCCTTGCCTTCCTTGCCTTCCGTTACTCTTTGCTTGCCTTCCGTTTATTGCCTAGCCTTGCGTTGTCGTGCCTTAGCCTTGCCGCGCCTTACCGTGCCTTGCCTTGCGTAACCCTTTCCTTGCCTTGCCGTGCATTGCCTAGCCTCGCGTTGTCGTGCCTTAGCCTTGCCTCGCCTGACCGTGCCTTGCCTGCCTTGCCGTGCATTGCCTAGCCGTGCGTTGCCGTGCCTTAGCCTTGTTTCCCCTTGCCGTGCCGTTCCTTCTGTTACCCTTGCCTTGCCTTGCTTTCCCTTGCCTTCCTTGCCTTCCGTTACTCTTTGCTTGCCTTCCGTTCATTGCCTAGCCTTGCGTTGTCGTGCCTTAGCCTTGCCTCGCCTGACCATGCCTTGCCTTGCGTTACCCTTTCCTTGCCTTGCCGTGCATTGCCTAGCCGTGCGTTGTCGTGCATTTGCCTTGCCTTGCCTCACCGTGCCTTGCCTTGCGTTACCCTTTCCTTGCCTGGCCGTGCATTGCCTAGCCGTGCGTTGTCGTGCATTAGCCTTGTCTTGCCTTACCGTGCCTTGCCTTGCGTTACCCTTTTCTTGCCTGGCCGTGCATTGCGTACCCGTGCGTTGCCGTTCCTTAGCCTTGTTTCCCCTTGCCGTGCCTTGCCTTTTGTTACACTTGCCTTGCCTTGCTTTGCCTTGCCTTCCTTTCCTTCCGTTACTCTTTCCTTGCCTAGCCGTGCACTGCCTAGCCTTGCGTTGTCGTGCATTAGCTTTGCCTCCCCAAACGGTGCCTTGCCTTGCGTTACCATTTCCTTGCCTTGCCCTGCATTGCCTAGCCCTGTGTTGTCGTGCCTTAGTCTTGTTTGCCCTTACCGTGCCGTTCCTTCCGTTACCCTTGCCTTTCCCTGCTTTCCCTAGCCTTCCTTGCCTTCCGTTCCTCTTTGCTTGCCTTCCGTGCATTGCCTAGCCTTGCGTTGTCGTGCCTTAGCCTTGCCTCGCCTGACCGTGCCTTGCCTTGCGTTACCCTTTCCTTGCCTTGCCGTGCATTGCCTAGCCGTGCGTTGCCGTGCCTTAGCCTTGTTTCCCCTTGCCGTGCCGTTCCTTCCGTTACCCTTGCCTTGCCTTGCTTTCCCTTGCCTTCCTTGCCTTCCGTTACTCTTTGCTTGCCTTCCGTGCATTGCCTAGCCTTGCGTTGTCGTGCCTTAGCCTTGCCTCGCCTAACGGTGCCTTGCCTTGCGTTACCCTTTCCTTTCCTTGCCGTGCATTGGCTAGCCCTGCGTTGTCGTGCCTTAGCCTTGTTTCCCCTTACCGTGCCGTTCCTTTCGTTACCCTTGCCTTCCCTTGCTTTCCCTTGCCTTCCTTTCCTTCCGTTACTCTTTCCTTGCCTAGCCGTGCACTGCCTAGCCTTGCGTTGTCGTGCATTAGCTTTGCCTCCCCAAACCGTGCCTTGCCTTGCGTTACCATTTCCTTGCCTTGCCCTGCATTGCCTTGCCCTGTGTTGTCATGCCTTAGTCTTGTTTGCCCTTACCGTGCCGTTCCTTCCGTTACCCTTGCCTTTCCCTGCTTTCCCTAGCCTTCCTTGCCTTCCGTGCATTGCCTAGCCTTGCGTTGTCGTGCCTTAGCCTTGCCTCGCCTGACCGTGCCTTGCCTTGCGTTACCCTTTCCTTGCCTTGCCGTGAATTGCCTAGCCGTGCGTTGTCGTGCATCAGCCTTGCCTTGCCTCACCGTGCCTTGCCTTGCGTTACCCTTACCTTGCCTTGCTTTCCCTTCCTTTCATTGGCTTCCGTTACTCTTTGCTTTCCTTCCGTGCATTGCCTAGCCTTGCGTTGTCGTGCCTTAGCCTTGCCTCCCCTGACAGTGCCTTGCCTTGCGTTACCCTTTCCTTGCCTTGCCGTGCATTGCCTAGCCGTGCGTTGCCGTGCCTTAGCCTTTTTTCCCCTTGCCGTGCCTTTCCTTCCGTTACCATTGCCTTGCCTTGCTTTCCCTTGCCTTCCTTGCCTTCCGTTACTCTTTGCTTGCCTTCCGTGCATTGCCTAGCCTTGCGTTGTCGTGCCTTAGCCTTGACTCGCCTAACCGTGCCTTGCCTTGCGTTACCCTTTCCTTTCCTTGCCGTGCATTGGCTAGCCCTGCGTTGTCGTGCCTTAGCCTTGTTTCCCCTTACCGTGCCGTTCCTTCCGTTACCCTTGCCTTCCCCTGCTTTCCCTTGCCTTCCTTGCCTTCCGTTACTCTTTGCTTGCCTTCCGTTTATTGCCTAGCCTTGCGTTGTCGTGCCTTAGCCTTGCCGCGCCTTACCGTTCCTTGCCTTGCGTTACCCTTTCCTTGCCTTGCCGTGCATTGCCTAGCCTTGCGTTGTCGTGCCTTAGCCTTGCCTCGCCTGACCGTGCCTTGCCTTGCGTTACCCTTTCCTTGCCTTGCCGTGCATTGCCTAGCCGTGCGTTGTCGTGCATCAGCCTTGCCTTGCCTCATCGTGCCTTGCCTTGCGTTACCCTTTCCTTGCCTTGCCGTGCATTGCCTAGCCGTGCGTTGCCGTGCCTTAGCCTTGTTACCCCTTGCCGTGCCGTTCCTTCTGTTACCCTTGCCTTGCGTTGCTTTCCCTTGCCTTCCTTGCCTTCCGTTACTCTTTGCTTTCCTTCCGTGCATTGCCTAGCCTTGCGTTGTCGTGCATGCGCCTTCCTCCCCAAACCGTGCCTTGCCTTGCGTTACACTTTCCTTGCCTTGCCCTGCATTGCCTAGCCCTGTGTTGTCGTGCCTTAGCCTTGTTTCCCCTTACCGTGCCGTTCCTTTCCTTACCCTTGCCTTCCCTTGCTTTCCCTTGCCTTCCTTGCCTTCCGTTACTCTTTGCTTGCCTTCCGTTCATTGCCTAGCCTTGCGTTGTCGTGCCTTAGCCTTGCCTCGCCTGACCGTGCCTTGCCTTGCGTTACCCTTTCCTTGCCTGGCCGTGCATTGCCTAGCCTTGCGTTGTCGTGCCTTAGCCTTGCCTCGCCTGACCGTGCCTTGCCTTGCGTTACCCTTTCCTTGCCTTGCCGTGCATTGCCTAGCCGTGCGTTGTCGTGCATTTGCCTTGCCTTGCCTCACCGTGCCTTGCCTTGCGTTACCCTTTCCTTACCTGGCCGTGCATTGCCTAGACGTGCGTTGTCGTGCATTTGCCTTGTCTAAACTCACCGTGCTTTCCCTTGCGTTACCCTTTCCTTGCCTTGCCTTGCATTGCCTAGCCCTGCATTGTCGTGCCTTAGCTTTGTTTCCCCTTACCGTGCCGTTCCTTTCGTTGCCCTTGCCTTCCCTTGCTTTCCCTTGCCTTCCTTGCCTTCCGTTACTCTTTGCTTGCCTTCCGTTCATTGCCTAGCCTTGCGTTGTCGTGCCTTAGCCTTGCCTCGCCTGACCGTGCCTTGCCTTGCGTAACCCTTTCCTTGCCTTGCCGTGCATTGCGTAGCCGTGCGTTGCCGTTCCTTAGCCTTGTTTCCCCTTGCCGTGCCTTGCCTTTTGTTACACTTGCCTTGCCTTGCTTTGCCTTGCCTTCCTTTCCTTCCGTTACTCTTTCCTTGCCTAGCCGTGCACTGCTTAGCCTTGCGTTGTCGTGCATTAGCTTTGCCTCCCCAAACCGTGCCTTGCCTTGCGTTACCATTTCCTTGCCTTGCCCTGCATTGCCTTGCCCTGTGTTGTCGTGCCTTAGTCTTGTTTGCCCTTACCGTGCCGTTCCTTCCGTTACCCTTGCCTTTCCCTGCTTTCCCTAGCCTTCCTTGCCTTCCGTGCATTGCCTAGCCTTGCGTTGTCGTGCCTTAGCCTTGCCTCGCCTGACCGTGCCTTGCCTTGCGTTACCCTTTCCTTGCCTTGCCGTGAATTGCCTAGCCGTGCGTTGTCGTGCATCAGCCTTGCCTTGCCTCACCGTGCCTTGCCTTGCGTTACCCTTACCTTGCCTTGCTTTCCCTTCCTTTCATTGGCTTCCGTTACTCTTTGCTTTCCTTCCGTGCATTGCCTAGCCTTGCGTTGTCGTGCCTTAGCCTTGCCTCCCCTGAAAGTGCCTTGCCTTGCGTTACCCTTTCCTTGCCTTGCCGTGCATTGCCTAGCCGTGCGTTGCCGTGCCTTAGCCTTGTTTCCCCTTGCCGTGCCTTTCCTTCCGTTACCCTTGCCTTGCCTTGCTTTCCCTTGCCTTCCTTGCCTTCCGTTACTCTTTGCTTGCCTTCCGTGCATTGCCTAGCCTTGCGTTGTCGTGCCTTAGCCTTGCCTCGCGTAACGGTGCCTTGCCTTGCGTTACCCTTTCCTTTCCTTGCCGTGAATTGGCTAGCCCTGCGTTGTCGTGCCTTAGCCTTGTTTCCCCTTACCGTGCCGTTCCTTCCGTTACCCTTGCCTTCCCCTGCTTTCCCTTGCCTTCCTTGCCTTCCGTTACTCTTTGCTTGCCTTCCGTTTATTGCCTAGCCTTGCGTTGTCGTGCCTTAGCCTTGCCGGGCCTTACCGTGCCTTGCCTTGCGTTACCCTTTCCTTGCCTTGCCGTGCAATGCCTAGCCGTGCGTTGTCGTGCATTTGCCTTGCCTTCCCTCACCGTGCCTTGCCTTGCGTTACCCTTTCCTTGCCTGGCCGTGCATTGCCTAGCCGTGCGTTGTCGTGCATTAGCCTTGTCTTGCCTTACCGTGCCTTGCCTTGCGTTACCCTTTCCTTGCCTGGCCGTGCATTGCTTAGCCGTGCGTTGCCGTTCCTTAGCCTTGTTTCCCTTGCCGTGCCTTGCCTTTTGTTACACTTGCCTTGCCTTGCTTTGCCTTGCCTTCCTTTCCTTCCGTTACTCTTTCCTTGCCTAGCCGTGCACTGCCTAGCCTAGCGTTGTCGTGCATTAGCTTTGACTCCCCAAACCGTGCCTTGCCTTGCGTTACCATTTCCTTGCCATGCCCTGCATTGCCTAGCCCTGTGTTGTCGTGCCTTAGTCTTGTTTGCCCTTACCGTGCCGTTCCTTCCGTTACCCTTGCCTTTCCCTGCTTTCCCTAGCCTTCCTTGCCTTCCGTTCCTCTTTGCTTGCCTTCCGTGCATTGCCTAGCCTTGCGTTGTCGTGCCTTAGCCTTGCCTCGCCTGACCGTGCCTTGCCTTGCGTTACCCTTTCCTTGCCTTGCCGTGAATTGCCTAGCCGTGCGTTGTCGTGCATCAGCCTTGCCTTGCCTCACCGTGCCTTGCCTTGCGTTACCCTTACCTTGCCTTGCTTTCCCTTCCTTTCATTGCCTTCCGTTACTCTTTGCTTTCCTTCCGTGCATTGCCTAGCCTTGCGTTGTCGTGCCTTAGCCTTGCCTCGCCTGACAGTGCTTTGCCTTGCGTTACCCTTTCCTTGCCTTGCCGTGCATTGCCTAGCCGTGCGTTGCCGTGCCTTAGCCTTGTTTCCCCTTGCCGTGCCGTTCCTTCCGTTACCCTTCCCTTCCCCTGCTTTCCCTTGCCTTCCTTGCCTTCCGTTACTCTTTGCTTGCCTTCCGTTTATTGCCTAGCCTTGCGTTGTCGTGCCTTAGCCTTGCCGCGCCTTACCGTGCCTTGCCTTGCGTAACCCTTTCCTTGCCTTGCCGTGCATTGCCTAGCCTCGCGTTGTCGTGCCTTAGCCTTGCCTCGCCTGACCGTGCCTTGCCTTGCGTTACCCTTTCCTTGCCTTGCCGTGCATTGCCTAGCCGTGCGTTGTCGTGCATCAGCCTTGCCTTGCTTCACCGTGCCTTGCCTTGCGTTACCCTTTCCTTGCCTTGCCGTGCATTGCCTAGCCGTGCGTTGCCGTGCCTTAGCCTTGTTTCCCCTTGCCGTGCCGTTCCTTCTGTTACCCTTGCCTTGCCTTGCTTTCCCTTGCCTTCCTTGCCTTCCGTTACTCTTTGCTTGCCTTCCGTTCATTGCCTAGCCTTGCGTTGTCGTGCCTTAGACTTGCCTCGCCTGACCGTGCCTTGCCTTGCGTTACCCTTTCCTTGCCTTGCCGTGCATTGCCTAGCCGTGCGTTGTCGTGCATTTGCCTTGCCTTGCCTCACCGTGCCTTGCCTTGCGTTACCCTTTCCTTGCCTGGCCGTGCATTGCCTAGCCGTGCGTTGTCGTGCATTAGCCTTGTCTTGCCTTACCGTGCCTTGCCTTGCGTTACCCTTTTCTTGCCTGGCCGTGCATTGCGTAGCCGTGCGTTGCCGTTCCTTAGCCTTGTTTCCCCTTGCCGTGCCTTGCCTTTTGTTACACTTGCCTTGCCTTGCTTTGCCTTGCCTTCCTTTCCTTCCGTTACTCTTTCCTTGCCTAGCCGTGCACTGCCTAGCCTTGCGTTGTCGTGCATTAGCTTTGCCTCCCCAAACGGTGCCTTGCCTTGCGTTACCATTTCCTTGCCTTGCCCTGCATTGCCTAGCCCTGTGTTGTCGTGCCTTAGTCTTGTTTGCCCTTACCGTGCCGTTCCTTCCGTTACCCTTGCCTTTCCCTGCTTTCCCTAGCCTTCCTTGCCTTCCGTTCCTCTTTGCTTGCCTTCCGTGCATTGCCTAGCCTTGCGTTGTCGTGCCTTAGCCTTGCCTCGCCTGACCGTGCCTTGCCTTGCGTTACCCTTTCCTTGCCTTGCCGTGCATTGCCTAGCCGTGCGTTGCCGTGCCTTAGCCTTGTTTCCCCTTGCCGTGCCGTTCCTTCCGTTACCCTTGCCTTGCCTTGCTTTCCCTTGCCTTCCTTGCCTTCCGTTACTCTTTGCTTGCCTTCCGTGCATTGCCTAGCCTTGCGTTGTCGTGCCTTAGCCTTGCCTCGCCTAACGGTGCCTTGCCTTGCGTTACCCTTTCCTTTCCTTGCCGTGCATTGGCTAGCCCTGCGTTGTCGTGCCTTAGCCTTGTTTCCCCTTACCGTGCCGTTCCTTTCGTTACCCTTGCCTTCCCTTGCTTTCCCTTGCCTTCCTTTCCTTCCGTTACTCTTTCCTTGCCTAGCCGTGCACTGCCTAGCCTTGCGTTGTCGTGCATTAGCTTTGCCTCCCCAAACCGTGCCTTGCCTTGCGTTACCATTTCCTTGCCTTGCCCTGCATTGCCTTGCCCTGTGTTGTCATGCCTTAGTCTTGTTTGCCCTTACCGTGCCGTTCCTTCCGTTACCCTTGCCTTTCCCTGCTTTCCCTAGCCTTCCTTGCCTTCCGTGCATTGCCTAGCCTTGCGTTGTCGTGCCTTAGCCTTGCCTCGCCTGACCGTGCCTTGCCTTGCGTTACCCATTCCTTGCCTTGCCGTGAATTGCCTAGCCGTGCGTTGTCGTGCATCAGCCTTGCCTTGCCTGACCGTGCCTTGCCTGGCGTTACCCTTACCTTGCCTTGCTTTCCCTTGCTTTCCTTGCCTTCCGTTACTCTTTGCTTGCCTTCCGTGCATTGCCTAGCCTTGCGTTGTCGTGCCTTAGCCTTGCCTCCCCTGACAGTGCCTTGCCTTGCGTTACCCATTCCTTGCCTTGCCGTGCATTGCCTAGCCGTGCGTTGCCGTGCCTTAGCCTTGTTTCCCCTTGCCGTGCCTTTCCTTCCGTTACCCTTGCCTTGCCTTGCTTTCCCTTGCCTTCCTTTCCTTCCGTTACTCTTTGCTTGCCTTCCGTGCATTGCCTAGCCTTGCGTTGTCGTGCCTTAGCCTTGCCTCGCGTAACGGTGCCTTGCCTTGCGTTACCCTTTCCTTTCCTTGCCGTGCATTGGCTAGCCCTGCGTTGTCGTGCCTTAGCCTTGTTTCCCCTTACCGTGCCGTTCCTTCCGTTACCCTTGCCTTCCCCTGCTTTCCCTTGCCTTCCTTGCCTTCCGTTACTCTTTGCTTGCCTTCCGTTTATTGCCTAGCCTTGCGCTGTCGTGCCTTAGCCTTGCCGCGCCTTACCGTGCCTTGCCTTGCGTTACCCTTTCCTTGCCTTGCCGTGCATTGCCTAGCCTTGCGTTGTCGTGCCGTAGCCTTGCCTCGCCTGACCGTGCCTTGCCTTGCGTTACCCTTTCCTTGCCTTGCCGTGCATTGCCTAGCCGTGCGTTGTCGTGCATCAGCCTTGCCTTGCCTCATCGTGCCTTGCCTTGCGTTACCCTTTCCTTGCCTTGCCGTGCATTGCCTAGCCGTGCGTTGCCGTGCCTTAGCCTTGTTACCCCTTGCCGTGCCGTTCCTTCTGTTACCCTTGCCTTGCGTTGCTTTCCCTTGCCTTCCTTGCCTTCCGTTACTCTTTGCTTTCCTTCCGTGCATTGCCTAGCCTTGCGTTGTCGTGCATGCGCCTTCCTCCCCAAACCGTGCCTTGCCTTGCGTTACCCTTTCCTTGCCTTGCCCTGCATTGCCTAGCCCTGTGTTGTCGTGCCTTAGCCTTGTTTCCCCTTACCGTGCCGTTCCTTTCGTTACCCTTGCCTTGCCTTGCTTTCCCTTGCCTTCCTTGCCTTCCGTTACTCTTTCCTTGCCTGGCCGTGCATTGCCTAGCCTTGCGTTGTCGTGCCTTAGCCTTGCCTCGCCTGACCGTGCCTTGCCTTGCGTTACCCTTTCCTTGCCTTGCCGTGCATTGCCTAGCCGTGCGTTGTCGTGCATTTGCCTTGCCTTGCCTCACCGTGCCTTGCCTTGCGTTACCCTTTCCTTGCCTGGCCGTGCATTGCCTAGACGTGCGTTGTCGTGCATTAGCCTTGTCTTGCCTTACCGTGCCTTGCCTTGCGTTACCCTTTCCTTGCCTGGCCGTGCATTGCGTAGCCGTGCGTTGCCGTTCCTTAGCCTTGTTTCCCTTTGCCGTGCCTTGCCTTTTTTTACACTTGCCTTGCCTTCCTTTGCCTTGCCTTCCTTTCCTTCCGTTACTCTTTCCTTGCCTAGCCGTGCACTGCCTAGCCTTGCGTTGTCGTGCATTAGCTTTGCCTCCCCAAACCGTGCCTTGCCTTGCGTTACCATTTCCTTGCCTTGCCCTGCATTGCCTTGCCCTGTGTTGTCGTGCCTTAGTCTTGTTTGCCCTTACCGTGCCGTTCCTTCCGTTACCCTTGCCTTTCCCTGCTTTCCCTAGCCTTCCTTGCCTTCCGTGCATTGCCTAGCCGTGCGTTGTCGTGCATTTGCCTTGCCTTGCCTCACCGTGCCTTGCCTTGCGTTACCCTTTCCTTGCCTTGCCGTGCATTGCCTAGCCCTGCATTGTCGTGCCTTAGCTTTGTTTCCCCTTACCGTGCCGTTCCTTTCGTTGCCCTTGCCTTCCCTTGCTTTCCCTTGCCTTCCTTGCCTTCCGTTACTCTTTGCTTGCCTTCCGTTCATTGCCTAGCCTTGCGTTGTCGTGCCTTAGCCTTGCCTCGCCTGACCGTGCCTTGCCTTGCGTAACCCTTTCCTTGCCTTGCCGTGCATTGCCTAGCCGTGCGTTGTCGTGCATTAGCCTTGCCTTGCCTCATCGTGCCTTGCCTTGCGTTACCCTTTCCTTGCCTGGCCGTGCATTGCCTAGCCGTGCGTTGTCGTGCATTAGCCTTGTCTTGCCTTACCGTGCCTTGCCTTGCGTTACCCTTTCCTTGCCTGGCCGTGCATTGCGTAGCCGTGCGTTGCCGTTCCTTAGCCTTGTTTCCCCTTGCCGTGCCTTGCCTTTTGTTACACTTGCCTTGCCTTGCTTTGCCTTGCCTTCCTTTCCTTCCGTTACTCTTTCCTTGCCTAGCCGTGCACTGCCTAGCCTTGCGTTGTCGTGCATTAGCTTTGCCGCCCCAAACCGTGCCTTGCCTTGCGTTACCATTTCCTTGCCTTGCCCTGCATTGCCTATCCCTGTGTTGTCGTGCCTTAGTCTTGTTTGCCCTTACCGTGCCGTTCCTTCCGTTACCCTTGCCTTTCCCTGCTTTCCCTAGCCTTCCTTGCCTTCCGTTCCTCTTTGCTTGCCTTCCGTGCATTGCCTAGCCTTGCGTTGTCGTGCCTTAGCCTTGCCTCGCCTGACCGTGCCTTGCCTTGCGTTACCCTTTCCTTGCCTTGCCGTGAATTGCCTAGCCGTGCGTTGTCGTGCATCAGCCTTGCCTTGCCTCACCGTGCCTTGCCTTGCGTTACCCTTACCTTGCCTTGCTTTCCCTTCCTTTCATTGCCTTCCGTTACTCTTTGCTTGCCTTCCGTGCATTGCCTAGCCTTGCGTTGTCGTGCCTTAGCCTTGCCTCGCGTAACGGTGCCTTGCCTTGCGTTACCCTTTCCTTTCCTTGCCGTGCATTGGCTAGCCCTGCGTTGTCGTGCCTTAGCCTTGTTTCCCCTTACCGTGCCGTTCCTTCCGTTACCCTTGCCTTCCCCTGCTTTCCCTTGCCTTCCTTGCCTTCCGTTACTCTTTGCTTGCCTTCCGTTTATTGCCTAGCCTTGCGTTGTCGTGCCTTAGCCTTGCCGCGCCTTACCGTGCCTTGCCTTGCGTTACCCTTTCCTTGCCTTGCCGTGCATTGCCTAGCCTTGCGTTGTCGTGCCTTAGCCTTGCCTCGCGTAACGGTGCCTTGCCTTGCGTTACCCTTTCCTTTCCTTGCCGTGCATTGGCTAGCCCTGCGTTGTCGTGCCTTAGTCTTGTTTGCCCTTACCGTGCCGTTCCTTCCGTTACCCTTGCCTTTCCCTGCTTTCCCTAGCCTTCCTTGCCTTCCGTGCATTGCCTAGCCTTGCGTTGTCGTGCCTTAGCCTTGCCTCGCCTGACCGTGCCTTGCCTTGCGTTACCCTTTCCTTGCCTTGCCCTGCATTGCCTAGCCCTGTGTTGTCGTGCATCAGCCTTGCCTTGCCTCACCGTGCCTTGCCTTGCGTTACCCTTACCTTGCCTTGCTTTCCCTTCCTTTCATTGCCTTCCGTTACTCTTTGCTTTCCGTCCGTGCATTGCCTAGCCTTGCGTTGTCGTGCCTTACCCTTGCCTCGCCTGACAGTGCCTTGCCTTGCGTTACCCTTTCCTTGCCTTGGCGTGCATTGGCTAGCCGTGCGTTGCCGTGCCTTAGCCTTGTTTCCCCTTGCCGTGCCGTTCCTTCCGTTACCCTTGCCTTGCCTTGCTTTCCCTTGCCTTCCTTGCCTTCCGTTACTCTTTGCTTGCCTTCCGTGCATTGCCTAGCCTTGCGTTGTCGTGCCTTAGCCTTGCCTCGCGTAACGGTGCCTTGCCTTGCGTTACCCTTTCCTTTCCTTGCCGTGCATTGGCTAGCCCTGCGTTGTCGTGCCTTAGTCTTGTTTGCCCTTACCGTGCCGTTCCTTCCGTTACCCTTGCCTTTCCCTGCTTTCCCTAGCCTTTCTTGCCTTCCGTTATTCTTTGCTTGCCTTCCGTTCATTGCCTAGCCTTGCGTTGTCGTGCCTTAGCCTTGCCTCGCCTGACCGTGCCTTGCCTTGCGTTACCCTTTCCTTGCCTTGCCGTGCATTGCCTAGCCGTGCGTTGTCGTGCATTTGCCTTGCCTTGCCTCACCGTGCCTTGCCTTGCGTTACCCTTTCCTTGCCTGGCCGTGCATTGCCTAGCCGTGCGTTGTCGTGCATTAGACTTGTCTTGCCTTACCGTGCCTTGCCTTGCGTTACCCTTTCCTTGCCTGGCCGTGCATTGCGTAGCCGTGCGTTGCCGTTCCTTAGCCTTGTTTCCCCTTGCCGTGCCTTGCCTTTTGTTACACTTGCCTTGCCTTGCTTTGCCTTGCCTTCCTTTCCTTCCGTTACTCTTTCCTTGCCTAGCCGTGCACTGCCTAGCCTTGCGTTGTCGTGCATTAGCTTTGCCTCCCCAAACCGTGCCTTGCCTTGCGTTACCATTTCCTTGCCTTGCCCTGCATTGCCTTGCCCTGTGTTGTCGTGCCTTAGTCTTGTTTGCCCTTACCGTGCCGTTCCTTCCGTTACCCTTGCCTTTCCCTGCTTTCCCTAGCCTTCCTTGCCTTCCGTTCCTCTTTGCTTGCCTTCCGTGCATTGCCTAGCCTTGCGTTGTCGTGCCTTAGCCTTGCCTCGCCTGACCGTGCCTTGCCTTGCGTTACCCTTTCCTTGCCTTGCCGTGAATTGCCTAGCCGTGCGTTGTCGTGCATCAGCCTTGCCTTGCCTCACCGTGCCTTGCCTTGCGTTACCCTTACCTTGCCTTGCTTTCCCTTCCTTTCATTGCCTTCCGTTACTCTTTGCTTTCCTTCCGTGCATTGCCTAGCCTTGCGTTGTCGTGCATTCGCCTTCCTCCCCAAACCGTGCCTTGCCTTGCGTTACCCTTTCCTTGCCTTGCCCTGCATTGCCTAGCCCTGTGTTGTCGTGCCTTAGCCTTGTTTCCCCTTACCGTGCCGTTCCTTCCGTTACCCTTGCCTTCCCCTGCTTTCCCTTGCCTTCCTAGCCTTCCGTGACTCTTTGCTTGCCTTCCGTGCATTGCCTAGCCTTGCGTTGTCGTGCCTTATCCTTGCCTCGCCTGACCGTGCCTTGCCTTGCGTTACCCTTTCCTTGCCTTGCCGTGCATTGCCTAGCCGTGCGTTGTCGTGCATTTGCCTTGTCTAAACTCACCGTGCTTTCCCTTGCGTTACCCTTTCCTTGCCTTGCCTTGCATTGCCTAGCCCTGCATTGTCGTGCCTTAGCTTTGTTTCCCCTTACCGTGCCGTTCCTTTCGTTGCCCTTGCCTTCCCTTGCTTTCCCTTGCCTTCCTTGCCTTCCGTTACTCTTTGCTTGCCTTCCGTTCATTGCCTAGCCTTGCGTTGTCGTGCCTTAGCCTTGCCTCGCCTGACCGTGCCTTGCCTTGCGTAACCCTTTCCTTGCCTTGCCGTGCATTGCCTAGCCGTGCGTTGTCGTGCATTTGCCTTGCCTTGCCTCATCGTGCCTTGCCTTGCGTTACCCTTTCCTTGCCTGGCCGTGCATTGCCTACCCGTGCGTTGTCGTGCATTAGCCTTGTCTTGCCTTACCGTGCCTTGCCTTGCGTTACCCTTTCCTTGCCTTGCCGTGCATTGCCTAGCCTTGCGTTGTCGTGCCTTAGCCTTGCCTCGCCTGCCGTGCCTTGCCTTTTGTTACACTTGCCTTGCCTTGCTTTGCCTTGCCTTCCTTTCCTTCCGTTACTCTTTCCTTGCCTAGCCGTGCACTGCCTAGCCTTGCGTTGTCGTGCATTAGCTTTGCCGCCCCAAACCGTGCCTTGCCTTGCGTTACCATTTCCTTGCCTTGCCCTGCATTGCCTATCCCTGTGTTGTCGTGCCTTAGTCTTGTTTGCCCTTACCGTGCCGTTCCTTCCGTTACCCTTGCCTTTCCCTGCTTTCCCTAGCCTTCCTTGCCTTCCGTTCATCTTTGCTTGCCTTCCGTGCATTGCCTAGCCTTGCGTTGTCGTGCCTTAGCCTTGCCTCGCCTGACCGTGCCTTGCCTTGCGTTACCCTTTCCTTGCCTTGCCGTGAATTGCCTAGCCGTGCGTTGTCGTGCATCAGCCTTGCCTTGCCTCACCGTGCCTTGCCTTGCGTTACCCTTACCTTGCCTTGCTTTCACTTCCTTTCATTGCCTTCCGTTACTCTTTGCTTTCCGTCCGTGCATTGCCTAGCCTTGCGTTGTCGTGCCTTAGCCTTGCCTCGCCTGACAGTGCCTTGCCTTGCGTTACCCTTTCCTTGCCTGGCCGTGCATTGCCTAGCCGTGCGTTGCCGTGCCTTAGCCTTGTTTCCCCTTGCCGTGCCGTTCCTTCCGTTACCCTTGCCTTGCCTTGCTTTCCCTTGCCTTCCTTGCCTTCCGTTACTCTTTGCTTGCCTTCCGTGCATTGCCTAGCCTGGCGTTGTCGTGCCTTAGCCTTGCCTCGCGTAACGGTGCCTTGCCTTGCGTTACCCTTTCCTTTCCTTGCCGTGCATTGGCTAGCCCTGCGTTGTCGTGCCTTAGCCTTGTTTCCCCTTACCGTGCCGTTCTTTCCGTTACCCTTGCCTTCCCCTGCTTTCCCTTGCCTTCCTTGCCTTCCGTTACTCTTTGCTTGCCTTCCGTTTATTGCCTAGCCTTGCGTTGTCGTGCCTTAGCCTTGCCGCGCCTTACCGTGCCTTGCCTTGCGTTACCCTTTCCTTGCCTTGCCGTGCATTGCCTAGCCTTGCGTTGTCGTGCCTTAGCCTTGCCTCGCCTGACCGTGCCTTGCCTGGCGTTACCCTTTCCTTGCCTTGCCGTGCATTGCCTAGCCGTGCGTTTTCGTGCATCAGCCTTGCCTTGCCTCATCGTGCCTTGCCTTGCGTTACCCTTTCCTTGCCTTGCCGTGCATTGCCTAGCCGTGCGTTGCCGTGCCTTAGCCTTGTTTCCCCTTGCCGTGCCGTTCCTTCTGTTACCCTTGCCTTGCCTTGCTTTCCCTTGCCTTCCTTGCCTTCCGTTACTCTTTGCTTGCCTTCCGTGCATTGCCTAGCCTTGCGTTGTCGTGCCTTAGCCTTGCGTCGCCTGACCGTGCCTTGCCTTGCGTTACCCATTCCTTGCCTTGCCGTGCATTGCCTAGCCGTGCGTTTTCGTGCATCAGCCTTGCCTTGCCTCACCGTGCCTTGCCTTGCGTTACCCTTTCCTTGCCTGGCCGTGCATTGCCTAGCCGTGCGTTGTCGTGCATTAGCCTTGTCTTGCCTTACCGTGCCTTGTCTTGCGTTAACCTTTCCTTGCCTGGCCGTGCATTGCGTAACCGTGCGTTGCCGTTCCTTAGCCTTGTTTCCCCTTGCCGTGCCTTTCCTTTTGTTACACTTGCCTTGCCTTGCTTTGCCTTGCCTTCCTTTCCTTCCGTTACTCTTTCCTTGCCTAGCCGTGCACTGCCTAGCCTTGCGTTGTCGTGCATTAGCTTTGCCTCCCCAAACCGTGCCTTGCCTTGCGTTACCCTTTCCTTGCCTTGCCCTGCATTGCCTAGCCCTGTGTTGTCGTGCCTTAGCCTTGTTTCCCCTTACCTTGCCGTTCCTTTCGTTACCCTTGCCTTCCCCTGCTTTCCCTTGCCTTCCTTCCCTTCCGTTACCCTTTCCTTGCCTTGCCGTGCATTGCCTAGCCTTGCGTTGTCGTGCCTTAGCCTTGCCTCGCCTGACCGTGCCTTGCCTTGCGTTACCCTTTCCTTGCCTTGCCGTGCATTGCCTAGCCGTGCGTTGTCGTGCATCAGCCTTGCCTTGCCTCACCGTGCCTTGCCTTGCGTTACCCTTTCCTTGCCTTGCCGTGCATTTCGTAGCCGTGCGTTGCCGTTCCTTAGCCTTGTTTCCCCTTGCCGTGCCGTTCCTTCTGTTACCCTTGCCTTGCCTTGCTTTCCCTTGCCTTCCTTGCCTTCCGTTACTCTTTGCTTGCCTTCCGTGCATTGCCTAGCCTTGCGTTGTCGTGCATTCGCCTTCCTCCCCAAACCGTGCCTTGCCTTCGTTACCCTTTCCTTGCCTTGCCCTGCATTGCCTAGCCCTGTGTTGTCGTGCCTTAGCCTTGTATCCCCTTACCGTGCCGTTCCTTTCGTTGCCCTTGCCTTCCCCTGCTTTCCCTTGCCTTCCTTGCCTTCCGTTACTCTTTGCTTGCCTTCCGTGCATTGCCTAGCCTTGCGTAGTCGTGCCTTAGCCTTGCCTCGGCTGACCGTGCCTTGCCTTGAGTTACCCTTTCCTTGCCTTGCCGTGCATTGCCTAGCCGTGCGTTGTCGTGCATTTGCCTTGTCTTGCCTCACCGTGCTTTGCCTTGCGTTACCCTTTCCTTGCCTTGCCGTGCATTGCCTAGCCCTGCATTGTCGTGCCTTAGCTTTGTTTCCCCTTACCGTGCCGTTCCTTTCGTTGCCCTTTGCCTTCCCTTGCTTTCCCTTGCCTTCCTTGCCTTCCGTTACTCTTTGCTTGCCTTCCGTTCATTGCCTAGCCTAGCGTTGTCGTGCCTTAGCCTTGCCTCGCCTGACCGTGCCTTGCCTTGCGTTACCCTTTCCTTGCCTTGCCGTGCATTGCCTAGCCGTGCGTTGTCGCGCATTAGCCTTGCCTTGCCTCACCGTGCCTTGCCTTGCGTTACCCTTACCTTGCCTTGCTTTCCCTTCCTTTCATTGGCTTCCGTTACTCTTTGCTTTCCTTCCGTGCATTGCCTAGCCTTGCGTTGTCGTGCCTTAGCCTTGCCTCCCCTGACAGTGCCTTGCCTTGCGTTACCCTTTCCTTGCCTTGCCGTGCATTGCCTAGCCGTGCGTTGCCGTGCCTTAGCCTTGTTTCCCCTTGCCGTGCCTTTCCTTCCGTTACCCTTGCCTTGCCTTGCTTTCCCTTGCCTTCCTTGCCTTCCGTTACTCTTTGCTTGCCTTCCGTGCATTGCCTAGCCTTGCGTTGTCGTGCCTTAGCCTTGCCTCGCGTAACGGTGCCTTGCCTTGCGTTACCCTTTCCTTTCCTTGCCGTGCATTGGCTAGCCCTGCGTTGTCGTGCCTTAGCCTTGTTTCCCCTTACCGTGCCGTTCCTTCCGTTACCCTTGCCTTCCCCTGCTTTCCCTTGCCTTCCTTGCCTTCCGTTACTCTTTGCTTGCCTTCCGTTTATTGCCTAGCCTTGCGTTGTCGTGCCTTAGCCTTGCCGCGCCTTACCGTGCCTTGCCTTGCGTTACCCTTTCCTTGCCTTGCCGTGCATTGCCTAGCCTTGCATTGTCGTGCCTTAGCCTTGCCTCGCCTGACCGTGCCTTGCCTTGCGTTACCCTTTCCTTGCCTTGCCGTGCATTGCCTAGCCGTGCGTTGTCGTGCATCAGCCTTGCCTTGCCTCATCGTGCCTTGCCTTGCGTTACCCTTTCCTTGCCTTGCCGTGCATTGCCTAGCCCTGCGTTGCCGTGCCTTAGCCTTGTTACCCCTTGCCGTGCCTTGCCTTTTGTTACACTTGCCTTGCCTTGCTTTGCCTTGCCTTCCTTTCCTTCCGTTACTCTTTCCTTGCCTAGCCGTGCACTGCCTAGCCTTGCGTTGTCGTGCATTAGCTTTGCCTCCCCAAACCGTGCCTTGCCTTGCGTTACCATTTCCTTGCCTTGCCCTGCATTGCCTAGCCCTGTGTTGTCGTGCCTTGGTCTTGTTTGCCCTTACCGTGCCGTTCCTTCCGTTACCCTTGCCTTTCCCTGCTTTCCCTAGCCTTCCTTGCCTTCCGTTCCTCTTTGCTTGCCTTCCGTGCATTGCCTAGCCTTGCGTTGTCGTGCCTTAGCCTTGCCTCGCCTGACCGTGCCTTGCCTTGCGTTACCCTTTCCTTGCCTGGCCGTGCATTGCCTAGCCGTGCGTTGTCGTGCATTAGCCTTGTCTTGCCTTACCGTGCCTTGCCTTGCGTTACCCTTTCCTTGCCTGGCCGTGCATTGCGTAGCCGTGCGTTGCCGTTCCTTAGCCTTGTTTCCCCTTGCCGTGCCTTGCCTTTTGTTACACTTGCCTTGCCTTGCTTTGCCTTGCCTTCCTTTCCTTCCGTTACTCTTTCCTTGCCTAGCCGTGCACTGCCTAGCCTTGCGTTGTCGTGCATTAGCTTTGCCTCCCCAAACCGTGCCTTGCCTTGCGTTACCATTTCCTTGCCTTGCCCTGCATTGCCTAGCCCTGTGTTGTCGTGCCTTGGTCTTGTTTGCCCTTACCGTGCCGTTCCTTCCGTTACCCTTGCCTTTCCCTGCTTTCCCTAGCCTTCCTTGCCTTCCGTTCCTCTTTGCTTGCCTTCCGTGCATTGCCTAGCCTTGCGTTGTCGTGCCTTAGCCTTGCCTCGCCTGACCGTGCCTTGCCTTGCGTTACCCTTTCCTTGCCTTGCCGTGCATTGCCTAGCCGTGCGTTGCCGTGCCTTAGCCTTGTTTCCCCTTGCCGTGCCGTTCCTTCCGTTACCCTTGCCTTGCCTTGCTTTCCCTTGCCTTCCTTGCCTTCCGTTACTCTTTGCTTGCCTTCCGTGCATTGCCTAGCCTTGCGTTGTCGTGCCTTAGCCTTGCCTCGCCTAACGGTGCCTTGCCTTGCGTTACCCTTTCCTTTCCTTGCCGTGCATTGGCTAGCCCTGCGTTGTCGTGCCTTAGCCTTGTTTCCCCTTACCGTGCCGTTCCTTCCCTTACCCTTGCCTTCCCCTGCTTTCCCTTGCCTTCCTTGCCTTCGTTACTCTTTGCTTGCCTTCCGTTTATTGCCTAGCCTTGCGTTGTCGTGCCTTAGCCTTGCCGCGCCTTACCGTGCCTTGCCTTGCGTTACCCTTTCCTTGACTTGCCGTGCATTGCCTAGCCTTGCGTTGTCGTGCCTTAGCCTTGCCTCGCCTGACCGTGCCTTGCCTTGCGTTACCCTTTCCTTGCCTTGCCGTGCATTGCCTAGCCGTGCGTTGCCGTGCCTTAGCTTTGTTTCCCCTTGCCGTGCCGTTCCTTCCGTTACCCTTGCCTTGCCTTGCTTTCCCTTGCCTTCCTTGCCTTCCGTTACTCTTTGCTTGCCTTCCGTGCATTGCCTAGCCTTGCGTTGTCGTGCCTTAGCCTTGCCTCGCGTAACGGTGCCTTGCCTTGCGTTACCCTTTCCTTTCCTTGCCGTGAATTGGCTTGCCCTGCGTTGTCGTGCCTTAGCCTTGTTTCCCCTTACCGTGCCGTTCCTTCCGTTACCCTTGCCTTCCCCTGCTTTCCCTTGCCTTCCTTGCCTTCCGTTACTCTTTGCTTGCCTTCCGTTTATTGCCTAGCCTTGCGTTGTCGTGCCTTAGCCTTGCCGCGCCTTACCGTGCCTTGCCTTGCGTTACCCTTTCCTTGCCTTGCCGTGCATTGCCTAGCCGTGCGTTGTCGTGCATTTGCCTTGCCTTCCCTCACCGTGCCTTGCCTTGCGTTACCCTTTCCTTGCCTGGCCGTGCATTGCATAGCCGTGCGTTGCCGTTCCTTAGCCTTGTTTCCCTTGCCGTGCCTTGCCTTTTGTTACACTTGCCTTGCCTTGCTTTGCCTTGCCTTCCTTTCCTTCCGTTACTCTTTCCTTGCCTAGCCGTGCACTGCCTAGCCTTGCGTTGTCGTGCATTAGCTTTGACTCCCCAAACCGTGCCTTGCCTTGCGTTACCATTTCCTTGCCTTGCCCTGCATTGCCTAGCCCTGTGTTGTCGTGCCTTAGTCTTGTTTGCCCTTACCGTGCCGTTCCTTCCGTTACCCTTGCCTTTCCCTGCTTTCCCTAGCCTTCCTTGCCTTCCGTTCCTCTTTGCTTGCCTTCCGTGCATTGCCTAGCCTTGCGTTGTCGTGCCTTAGCCTTGCCTCGCCTGACCGTGCCTTGCCTTGCGTTACCCTTTCCTTGCCTTGCCGTGAATTGCCTAGCCGTGCGTTGCCGTGCCTTAGCCTTGTTTCCCCTTGCCGTGCCGTTCCTTCCGTTACCCTTGCCTTCCCCTGCTTTCGCTTGCCTTCCTTGCCTTCCGTTACTCTTTGCTTGCCTTCCGTTTATTGCCTAGCCTTGCGTTGTCGTGCCTTAGCCTTGCCGCGCCTTACCGTGCCTTGCCTTGCGTAACCCTTTCCTTGCCTTGCCGTGCATTGCCTAGCCTCGCGTTGTCGTGCCTTAGCCTTGCCTCGCCTGACCGTGCCTTGCCTTGCGTTACCCTTTCCTTGCCTTGCCGTGCATTGCCTAGCCTTGCGTTGTCGTGCATCAGCCTTGCCTTGCTTCACCGTGCCTTGCCTTGCGTTACCCTTTCCTTGCCTTGCCGTGCATTGCCTAGCCGTGCGTTGCCGTGCCTTAGCCTTGTTTCCCCTTGCCGTGCCGTTCCTTCTGTTACCCTTGCCTTGCCTTGCTTTCCCTTGCCTTCCTTGCCTTCCGTTACTCTTTGCTTGCCTTCCGTTCATTGCCTAGCCTTGCGTTGTCGTGCCTTAGCCTTGCCTCGCCTGACCGTGCCTTGCCTTGCGTTACCCTTTCCTTGCCTTGCCGTGCATTGCCTAGCCGTGCGTTGTCGTGCATTTGCCTTGCCTTGCCTCACCGTGCCTTGCCTTGCGTTACCCTTTCCTTGCCTGGCCGTGCATTGCCTAGCCGTGCGTTGTCGTGCATTAGCCTTGTCTTGCCTTACCGTGCCTTTCCTTGCGTTACCCTTTCCTTGCCTGGCCGTGCATTGCGTAGCCGTGCGTTGCCGTTTCTTAGCCTTGTTTCCCCTTGCCGTGCCTTGCCTTTTGTTACACTTGCCTTGCCTTGCCTTGCTTTGCCTTGCCTTCCTTTCCTTCCGTTACTCTTTCCTTGCCTAGCCGTGCACTGCCTAGCCTTGCGTTGTCGTGCATTAGCTTTGCCTCCCCAAGCCGTGCCTTGCCTTGCGTTACCATTTCCTTACCTTGCCCTGCATTGCCTAGCCCTGTGTTGTCGTGCCTTAGTCTTGTTTGCCCTTACCGTGCCGTTCCTTCCGTTACCCTTGCCTTTCCCTGCTTTCCCTAGCCTTCCTTGCCTTCCGTTCCTCTTTCCTTGCCTTCCGTGCATTGCCTAGCCTTGCGTTGTCGTGCCTTAGCCTTGCCTCGCCTGACCGTGCCTTGCCTTGCGTTACCCTTTCCTTGCTTTGCCGTGCATTGCCTAGCCGTGCGTTGCCGTGCCTTAGCCTTGTTTCCCCTTGCCGTGCCGTTCCTTCCGTTACCCTTGCCTTGCCTTGCTTTCCCTTGCCTTCCTTGCCTTCCGTTACTCTTTGCTTGCCTTCCGTGCATTGCCTAGCCTTGCGTTGTCGTGCCTTAGCCTTGCCTCGCCTAACGGTGCCTTGCCTTGCGTTACCCTTTCCTTTCCTTGCCGTGCATTGGCTAGCCCTGCGTTGTCGTGCCTTAGCCTTGTTTCCCCTTACCGTGCCGTTCCTTTCGTTACCCTTGCCTTCCCTTGCTTTCCCTTGCCTTCATTGCCTTCCGTTACTCTTTGCTTGCCTTCCGTTCATTGCCTAGCCTTGCGTTGTCGTGCCTTAGCCTTGCCTCGCCTGACCGTGCCTTGCCTTCCGTTACCCTTTCCTTGCCTTGCCGTGCATTGCCTAGCCGTGCGTTGTCGTGCATTAGCCTTGTCTTGCCTTACCGTGCCTTGCCTTGCGTTACCCTTTCCTTGCCTGGCCGTGCATTGCATAGCCGTGCGTTGCCGTTCCTTAGCCTTGTTTCCCTTGCCGTGCCTTCCCTTTTGTTACACTTGCCTTGCCTTGCTTTGCCTTGCCTTCCTTTCCTTCCGTTACTCTTTCCTTGCCTAGCCGTGCACTGCCTAGCCTTGCGTTGTCGTGCATTAGCTTTGCCTCCCCAAACCGTGCCTTGCCTTGCGTTACCATTTCCTTGCCTTGCCCTGCATTGGCTAGCCCTGTGTTGTCGTGCCTTAGTCTTGTTTGCCCTTACCGTGGGGTTCCTTCCGTTACCCTTGCATTTCCCTGCTTTCCCTAGCCTTCCTTGCCTTCCGTTATTCTTTGCTTGCCTACCGTTCATTGCCTAGCCTTGTGTTGTCGTGCCTTAGCCTTGCCTCGCCTGACCGTGCCTTGCCTTGCGTTACCCTTTCCTTGCCTTGCCGTGCATTGCCTAGCCGTGCGTTGTCGTGCATTTGCCTTGCCTTGCCTCACCGTGCCTTGCCTTGCGTTACTCTTTCCTTGCCTGGCCGTGCATTGCGTAGCCGTGCGTTGCCGTTCCTTAGCCTTGTTTCCCCTTGCCGTGCCTTGCCTTTTGTTACACTTGCCTTGCCTTGCTTTGCCTTGCCTTCCTTTCCTTCCGTTACTCTTTCCTTGCCTAGCCGTGCACTGCCTAGCCTTGCGTTGTCGTGCATTAGCTTTGCCTCCCCAAACCGTGCCTTGCCTTGCGTTACCATTTCCTTGCCTTGCCCTGCATTGCCTTGCCCTGTGTTGTCGTGCCTTAGTCTTCTTTGCCCTTACCGTGCCGTTCCTTCCGTTACCCTTGCCTTTCCCTGCTTTCCCTAGCCTTCCTTGCCTTCCGTGCATTGCCTAGCCTTGCGTTGTCGTGCCTTAGCCTTGCCTCGCCTGACAGTGCCTTGCCTTGCGTTACCCTTTCCTTGCCTTGCCGTGAATTGCCTAGCCGTGCGTTGTCGTGCATCAGCCTTGCCTTGCCTCACCGTGCCTTGCCTTGCGTTACCCTTACCTTGCCTTGCTTTCCCTTCCTTTCATTGCCTTCCGTTACTCTTTGCTTTCCTTCCGTGCATTGCCTAGCCTTGCGTTGTCGTGCCTTAGCCTTGCCTCCCCTGAAAGTGCCTTGCCTTGCGTTACCCTTTCCTTGCCTTGCCGTGCATTGCCTAGCCGTGCGTTGCCGTGCCTTAGCCTTGTTTCCCCTTGCCGTGCCTTTCCTTCCGTTACCCTTGCCTTGCCTTGCTTTCCCTTGCCTTCCTTGCCTTCCGTTACTCTTTGCTTGCCTTCCGTGCATTGCCTAGCCTTGCGTTGTCGTGCCTTAGCCTTGTTTCCCCTTGCCGTGCCTTGCCTTTTGTTACACTTGCCTTGCCTTGCTTTGCCTTGCCTTCCTTTCCTTCCGTTACTCTTTCCTTGCCTAGCCGTGCACTGCCTAGCCTTGCGTTGTCGTGCTTTAGCTTTGCCGCCCCAAACCGTGCCTTGCCTTGCGTTACCATTTCCTTGCCTTGCCCTGCATTGCCTATCCCTGTGTTGTCGTGCCTTAGTCTTGTTTGCCCTTACCGTGCCGTTCCTTCCGTTACCCTTGCCTTTCCCTGCTTTCCCTAGCCTTCCTTGCCTTCCGTTCCTCTTTGCTTGCCTTCCGTGCATTGCCTAGCCTTGCGTTGTCGTGCCTTAGCCTTGCCTCGCCTGACCGTGCCTTGCCTTGCGTTACCCTTTCCTTGCCTTGCCGTGAATTGCCTAGCCGTGCGTTGTCGTGCATCAGCCTTGCCTTGCCTCACCGTGCCTTGCCTTGCGTTACCCTTACCTTGCCTTGCTTTCACTTCCTTTCATTGCCTTCCGTTACTCTTTGCTTTCCGTCCGTGCATTGCCTAGCCTTGCGTTGTCGTGCCTTAGCCTTGCCTCGCCTGACAGTGCCTTGCCTTGCGTTACCCTTTCCTTGCCTGGCCGTGCATTGCCTAGCCGTGCGTTGCCGTGCCTTAGCCTTGTTTCCCCTTGCCGTGCCGTTCCTTCCGTTACCCTTGCCTTGCCTTGCTTTCCCTTGCCTTCCTTGCCTTCCGTTACTCTTTGCTTGCCTTCCGTGCATTGCCTAGCCTTGCGTTGTCGTGCCTTAGCCTTACCTCGCGTAACGGTGCCTTGCCTTGCGTTACCCTTTCCTTTCCTTGCCGTGCATTGGCTAGCCGTGCGTTGTCGTGCCTTAGCCTTGTTTCCCCTTACCGTGCCGTTCTTTCCGTTACCCTTGCCTTCCCCTGCTTTCCCTTGCCTTCCTTGCCTTCCGTTACTCTTTGCTTGCCTTCCGTTTATTGCCTAGCCTTGCGTTGTCGTGCCTTAGCCTTGCCGCGCCTTACCGTGCCTTGCCTTGCGTTACCCTTTCCTTGCCTTGCCGTGCATTGCCTAGCCTTGCGTTGTCGTGCCTTAGCCTTGCCTCGCCTGACCGTGCCTTGCCTTGCGTTACCCTTTCCTTGCCTTGCCGTGCATTGCCTAGCCGTGCGTTTTCGTGCATTAGCCTTGCCTTGCCTCATCGTGCCTTGCCTTGCGTTACCCTTTCCTTGCCTTGCCGTGCATTGCCTAGCCGTGCGTTACCGTGCCTTAGCCTTGTTTCCCCTTGCCGTGCCGTTCCTTCTGTTACCCTTGCCTTGCCTTGCTTTCCCTTGCCTTCCTTACCTTCCGTTCCTCTTTGCTTGCCTTCCGTGCATTGCCTAGCCTTGCGTTGTCGTGCCTTAGACTTGCCTCGCCTGACCGTGCCTTGCCTTGCGTTACCCATTCCTTGCCTTGCCGTGCATTGCCTAGCCGTGCGTTTTCGTGCATCAGCCTTGCCTTGCCTCACCGTGCCTTGCCTTGCGTTACCCTTTCCTTGCCTGGCCGTGCATTGCCTAGCCGTGCGTTGTCGTGCATTAGCCTTGTCTTGCCTTACCGTGCCTTGCCTTGCGTTACCCTTTCCTTGCCTGGCCGTGCATTGCGTAACCGTGCGTTGCCGTTCCTTAGCCTTGTTTCCCCTTGCCGTGCCTTGCCTTTTGTTACACTTGCCTTGCCTTGCTTTGCCTTGCCTTCCTTTCCTTCCGTTACTCTTTCCTTGCCTAGCCGTGCACTGCCTAGCCTTGCGTTGTCGTGCATTAGCTTTGCCTCCCCAAACCGTGCCTTGCCTTGCGTTACCCTTTCCTTGCCTTGCCCTGCATTGCCTAGCCCTGTGTTGTCGTGCCTTAGCCTTGTTTCCCCTTACCTTGCCGTTCCTTTCCTTACCCTTGCCTTCCCCTGCTTTCCCTTGCCTTCCTTGCCTTCCGTTACCCTTTCCTTGCCTTGCCGTGCATTGCCTAGCCTTGCGTTGTCTTGCCTTAGCCTTGCCTCGCCTGACCGTGCCTTGCCTTGCGTTACCCTTTCCTTGCCTTGCCGTGCATTGCCTAGCCGTGCGTTGTCGTGCATCAGCCTTGCCTTGCCTCACCGTGCCTTGCCTTGCGTTACCCTTTCCTTGCCTTGCCGTTCATTTCGTAGCCGTGCGTTGCCGTTCCTTAGCCTTGTTTCCCCTTGCCGTGCCGTTCCTTCTGTTACCCTTGCCTTGCCTTGCTTTCCCTTGCCTTCCTTGCCTTCCGTTACTCTTTGCTTGCCTTCCGTGCATTGCCTAGCCTTGCGTTGTCGTGCATTCGCCTTCCTCCCCAAACCGTGCCTTGCCTTGCGTTACCCTTTCCTTGCCTTGCCCTGCATTGCCTAGCCCTGTGTTGTCGTGCCTTAGCCTTGTATCCCCTTACCGTGCCGTTCCTTTCGTTACCCTTGCCTTCCCCTGCTATCCCTTGCCTTCCTTGCCTTCCGTTACTCTTTCCTTGCCTAGCCGTGCACTGCCTAGCCTTGCGTTGTCGTGCATTAGCTTTGCCTCCCCAAACCGTGCCTTGCCTTGCGTTACCATTTCCTTGCCTTGCCCTGCATTGCCTAGCCCTGTGTTGTCGTGCCTTAGTCTTGTTTGCCCTTACCGTGCCGTTCCTTCCGTTACCCTTGCCTTTCCCTGCTTTCCCTAGCCTTCCTTGCCTTCCGTGCATTGCCTAGCCTTGCGTTGTCGTGCCTTAGCCTTGCCTCGCCTGACCGTGCCTTGCCTTGCGTTACCCTTTCCTTGCCTTGCCGTGCATTGCCTAGCCCTGCGTTGTCGTGCATTTGCCTTGCCTTGCCTCACCGTGCCTTGCCTTGCGTTACCCTTACCTTGCATTGCTTTCCCTTCCTTTCATTGGCTTCCGTTACTCTATGCTTTCCTTCCGTGCATTGCCTAGCCTTGCGTTGTCGTGCCTTAGCCTTGCCTCCCCTGGCAGTGCCTTGCCTTGCGTTACCCTTTCCTTGCCTTGCCGTGCATTGCCTAGCCGTGCGTTGCCGTGCCTTAGCCTTGTTTCCCCTTGCCGTGCCGTTCCTTCCGTTACCCTTGCCTTGCCTTGCTTTCCCTTGCCTTCCTTGCCTTCCGTTACTCTTTGCTTGCCTTCCGTGCATTGCCTAGCCTTGCGTTGTCGTGCCTTAGCCTTGCCTCGCGTAACGGTGCCTTGCCTTGCGTTACCCTTTCCTTTCCTTGCCGTGCATTGGCTAGCCCTGCGTTGTCGTGCCTTAGCCTTGTTTCCCCTTACCGTGCCGTTCCTTCCGTTACCCTTGCCTTCCCCTGCTTTCCCTTGCCTTCCTTGCCTTCCGTTACTCTTTGCTTGCCTTCCGTTTATTGCCTAGCCTTGCGTTGAAGTGCCTTAGCCTTGCCGCGCCTTACCGTGCCTTGCCTTGCGTTACCCTTTCCTTGCCTTGCCGTGCATTGCCTAGCCTTGCATTGTCGTGCCTTAGCCTTGCCTCGCCTGACCGTGCCTTGCCTTGCGTTACCCTTTCCTTGCCTTGCCGTGCATTGCCTAGCCGTGCGTTGTCGTGCATCAGCCTTGCCTTGCCTCATCGTGCCTTGCCTTCCGTTACCCTTTCCTTGCCTTGCCGTGCATTGCCTAGCCGTGCGTTGCCGTGCCTTAGCCTTGTTACCCCTTGCCGTGCCGTTCCTTCTGTTACCCTTGCCTTGCCTTGCTTTCCCTTGCCTTCCTTGCCTTCCGTTACTCTTTGCTTTCCTTCTTTGCATTGCCTAGCCTTGCGTTGTCGTGCATGCGCCTTCCTCCCCAAACCGTGCCTTGCCTTGCGTTACCCTTTCCTTGCCTTGCCCTGCATTGCCTAGCCCTGTGTTGTCGTGCCTTAGCCTTGTTTCCCCTTACCGTGCCGTTCCTTTCGTTACCCTTGCCTTCCCTTGCTTTCCCTTGCCTTCCTTGCCTTCCGTTACTCTTTGTTTGCCTTCCCTTCATTGCCTAGCCTTGCGTTGTCGTGCCTTAGCCTTGCCTCGCCTGACCGTGCCTTGCCTTGCGTTACCCTATCCTTGCCTGGCCGTGCATTGCCTAGCCTTGCATTGTCGTGCCTTAGCTTTGCCTCGCCTGACCGTGCCTTGCCTTGCGTTACCCTTTCCTTGCCTTGCCGTGCATTGCCTAGCCGTGCGTTGTCGTGCATCAGCCTTGCCTTGCCTCATCGTGCATTGCCTTGCGTTACCCTTTCCTTGCCTTGCCGTCCATTGCCTAGCCGTGCGTTGCCGTGCCTTAGCCTTGTTAACCATTGCCGTGCCGTTCCTTCTGTTACCCTTGCCTTGCCTTGCTTTCCCTTGCCTTCCTTGCCTTCCGTTACTCTTTGCTTTCCTTCTGTGCATTGCCTAGCCTTGCGTTGTCGTGCATGCGCCTTCCTCCCCAAACCGTGCCTTGCCTTGCGTTACCCTTTCCTTGCCTTGCCCTGCATTGCCTAGCCCTGTGTTGTCGTGCCTTAGCCTTGTTTCCCCTTACCGTGCCGTTCCTTTCGTTACCCTTGCCTTCCCTTGCTTTCCCTTGCCTTCCTTGCCTTCCGTTACTCTTTGCTTGCCTTCCGTTCATTGCCTAGCCTTGCGTTGTCGTGCCTTAGCCTTGCCTCGCCTGACCGTGCCTTGCCTTGCGTTACCCTTTCCTTGCCTGGCCGTGCATTGCCTAGCCGTGCGTTGTCGTGCATTAGCCTTGTCTTGCCTTACCGTGCCTTGCCTTGCGTTACCCTTTCCTTGCCTGGCCGTGCATTGCATAGCCGTGCGTTGCCGTTCCTTAGCCTTGTTTCCCTTGCCGTGCCTTGCCTTTTGTTACACTTGCCTTGCCTTGCTTTGCCTTGCCTTCCTTTCCTTCCGTTACTCTTTCCTTGCCTAGCCGTGCACTGCCTAGCCTTGCGTTGTCGTGCATTAGCTTTGCCTCCCCAAACCGTGCCTTGCCTTGCGTTACCATTTCCTTGCCTTGCCCTGCATTGCCTAGCCCTGTGTTGTCGTGCCTTAGTCTTGTTTGCCCTTACCGTGCCGTTCCTTCCGTTACCCTTGCCTTTCCCTGCTTTCCCTAGCCTTCCTTGCCTTCCGTTATTCTTTGCTTGCCTTCCGTTCATTGCCTAGCCTTCCGTTGTCGTGCCTTAGCCTTGCCTCGCCTGACCGTGCCTTGCCTTGCGTTACCCTTTCCTTGCCTTGCCGTGCATTGCCTAGCCGTGCGTTGTCGTGCATTTGCCTTGCCTTGCCTCACCGTGCCTTGCCTTGCGTTACCCTTTCCTTGCCTGGCCGTGCATTGCCTAGCCGTGCGTTGTCGTGCATTAGCCTTGTCTTGCCTTACCGTGCCTTGCCTTGCGTTACCCTTTCCTTGCCTGGCCGTGCATTGCGTAGCCGTGCGTTGCCGTTCCTTAGCCTTGTTTCCCCTTGCCGTGCCTTGCCTTTTGTTACACTTGCCTTGCCTTGCTTTGCCTTGCCTTCCTTTCCTTCCGTTACTCTTTCCTTGCCTAGCCGTGCACTGCCTAGCCTTGCGTTGTCGTGCATTAGCTTTGCCTCCCCAAACCGTGCCTTGCCTTGCGTTACCATTTCCTTGCCTTGCCCTGCATTGCCTAGCCCTGTGTTGTCGTGCCTTAGTCTTGTTTGCCCTTACCGTGCCGTTCCTTCCGTTACCCTTGCCTTTCCCTGCTTTCCCTAGCCTTCCTTGCCTTCCGTTCCTCTTTGCTTGCCTTCCGTGCATTGCCTAGCCTTGCGTTGTCGTGCCTTAGCCTTGCCTCGCCTGACCGTGCCTTGCCTTGCGTTACCCTTTCCTTGCCTTGCCGTGCATTGCCTAGCCGTGCGTTGCCGTGCCTTAGCCTTGTTTCCCCTTGCCGTGCCGTTCCTTCCGTTACCCTTGCCTTGCCTTGCTTTCCCTTGCCTTCCTTGCCTTCCGTTACTCTTTGCTTGCCTTCCGTGCATTGCCTAGCCTTGCGTTGTCGTGCCTTAGCCTTGCCTCGCCTAACGGTGCCTTGCCTTGCGTTACCCTTTCCTTTCCTTGCCGTGCATTGGCTAGCCCTGCGTTGTCGTGCTTTAGCCTTGCTTCCCCTTACCGTGTCGTTCCTTTCGTTACCCTTGCCTTCCCTTGCTTTCCCTTGCCTTCCTTTCCTTCCGTTACTCTTTGCTTGCCTTCCGTTCATTGCCTAGCCTTGCGTTGTCGTGCCTTAGCCTTGCCTCGCCTGACCGTGCCTTGCCTTGCGTTACCCTTTCCTTGCCTGGCCGTGCATTGCCTAGCCGTGCGTTGTCGTGCATTAGCCTTGTCTTGCCTTACCGTGCCTTGCCTTGCGTTACCCTTTCCTTGCCTGGCCGTGCACTGCCTAGCCTTGCGTTGTCGTGCATTAGCTTTGCCTCCCCAAACCGTGCCTTGCCTTGCGTTACCATTTCCTTGCCTTGCCCTGCATTGCCTTGCCCTGTGTTGTCGTGCCTTAGTCTTGTTTGCCCTTACCGTGCCGTTCCTTCCGTTACCATTGCCTTTCCTTGCTTTCCCTTGCCTTCCTTGCCTTCCGTGCATTGCCTAGCCTTGCGTTGTCGTTCCTTAGCCTTGCCTCGCCTGACCGTGCCTTGCCTTGCGTTACCCTTTCCTTGCCTTGCCGTGCATTGCCTAGCCGTGCGTTGTCGTGCATTAGCCTTGCCTTGCCTGACCGTGCCTTGCCTGGCTTTACCCTTACCTTGCCTTGCTTTCCCTTGCTTTCCTTGGCTTCCGTTACTCTTTGCTTACCTTCCGTGCATTGCCTAGCCTTGCGTTGTCGTGCCTTAGCCTTGCCTCGCCTGACAGTGCCTTGCCTTGCGTTACCCTTTCCTTGCCTTGCCGTGCATTGCCTAGCCGTGCGTTGTCGTGCCTTAGCCTTGTTTCCCCTTGCCGTGCCTTTCCTTCCGTTACCCTTGCCTTGCCTTGCTTTCCCTTGCCTTCCTTGCCTTCCGTTACTCTTTGCTTGCCTTCCGTGCATTGCCTAGCCTTGCGTTGTCGTGCCTTAGCCTTGCCTCGCGTAACGGTGCCTTGCCTTGCGTTACCCTTTCCTTTCCTTGCCGTGCATTGGCTAGCCCTGCGTTGTCGTGCCTTAGCCTTGTTTCCCGTTACCGTGCCGTTCCTTCCGTTACCCTTGCCTTGCCTTGCTTTCCCTTGCCTTCCTTGCCTTCCGTTACTCTTTGCTTGCCTTCCGTTTATTGCCTAGCCTTGCGTTGTCGTGCCTTAGCCTTGCCGCGCCTTACCGTGCCTTGCCTTGCGTTACCCTTTCCTTGCCTTGCCGTGCATTGCCTAGCCTTGCATTGTCGTGCCTTAGCCTTGCCTCGCCTGACCGTGCCTTGCCTTGCGTTACCCTTTCCTTGCCTTGCCGTGCATTGCCTAGCCGTGCGTTGTCGTGCATCAGCCTTGCCTTGCCTCATCGTGCCTTGCCTTGCGTTACCCTTTCCTTGCCTTGCCGTGCATTGCCTAGCCGTGCGTTGCCGTGCCTTAGCCTTGTTTCCCCTTGCCGTGCCGTTCCTTCTGTTACCCTTGCCTTGCCTTGCTTTCCCTTGCCTTCCTTGCCTTCCGTTATTCTTTGCTTGCCTTCCGTGCATTGCCTAGCCTTGCGTTGTCGTGCCTTAGCCTTGCCTCGCCTGACCGTGCCTTGACTTGCGTTACCCTTTCCTTGCCTTGCCGTGCATTGCCTAGCCGTGCGTTGTCGTGCATTAGCCTTGTCTTGCCTTACCGTGCCTTGCCTTGCGTTACCCTTTCCTTGCCTGGCCGTGCATTGCGTAGCCGTGCGTTGCCGTTCCTTAGCCTTGTTTCCCCTTGCCGTGCCTTGCCTTTTGTTACACTTGCCTTGCCTTGCTTTGCCTTGCCTTCCTTTCCTTCCGTTACTCTTTCCTTGCCTAGCCGTGCACTGCCTAGCCTTGCGTTGTCGTGCATTAGCTTTGCCTCCCCAAACCGTGCCTTGCCTTGCGTTACCATTTCCTTGCCTTGCCCTGCATTGCCTAGCCCTGTGTTGTCGTGCCTTGGTCTTGTTTGCCCTTACCGTGCCGTTCCTTCCGTTACCCTTGCCTTTCCCTGCTTTCCCTAGCCTTCCTTGCCTTCCGTTCCTCTTTGCTTGCCTTCCGTGCATTGCCTAGCCTTGCGTTGTCGTGCCTTAGCCTTGCCTCGCCTGACCGTGCCTTGCCTTGCGTTACCCTTTCCTTGCCTTGCCGTGCATTGCCTAGCCGTGCGTTGCCGTGCCTTAGCCTTGTTTCCCCTTGCCGTGCCGTTCCTTCCGTTACCCTTGCCTTGCCTTGCTTTCCCTTGCCTTCCTTGCCTTCCGTTACTCTTTGCTTGCCTTCCGTGCATTGCCTAGCCTTGCGTTGTCGTGCCTTAGCCTTGCCTCGCCTAACGGTGCCTTGCCTTGCGTTACCCTTTCCTTTCCTTGCCGTGCATTGGGTAGCCCTGCGTTGTCGTGCCTTAGCCTTGTTTCCCCTTACCGTGCTGTTCCTTCCCTTACCCTTGCCTTCCCCTGCTTTCCCTTGCCTTCCTTGCCTTCCGTTACTCTTTGCTTGCCTTCCGTTTATTGCCTAGCCTTGCGTTGTCGTGCCTTAGCCTTGCCGCGCCTTACCGTGCCTTGCCTTGCGTTACCCTTTCCTTGCCGTGCCGTGCATTGCCTAGCCTTGCGTTGTCGTGCCTTAGCCTTGCCTCGCCTGACCGTGCCTTGCCTTGCGTTACCCTTTCCTTGCCTTGCCGTGCATTGCCTAGCCGTGCGTTGTCGTGCCTTAGCTTTGTTTCCCCTTGCCGTGCCGTTCCTTCCGTTACCCTTGCCTTGCCTTGCTTTGCCTTGCCTTCCTTGCCTTCCGTTACTCTTTGCTTGCCTTCCGTGCATTGCCTAGCCTTGCGTTGTCGTGCCTTAGCCTTGCCTCGCGTAACGGTGCCTTGCCTTGCGTTACCCTTTCCTTTCCTTGCCGTGCATTGGCTAGCCCTGCGTTGTCGTGCCTTAGCCTTGTTTCCCCTTACCGTGCCGTTCCTTCCGTTACCCTTGCCTTCCCCTGCTTTCCCTTGCCTTCCTTGCCTTCCGTTACTCTTTGCTTGCCTTCCGTTTATTGCCTAGCCTCGCGTTGTCGTGCCTTAGCCTTGCCTCGCCTGACCGTGCCTTGCCTTGCGTTACCCTTTCCTTGCCTTGCCGTGCATTGCCTAGCCGTGCGTTGTCGTGCATCAGCCTTGCCTTGCTTCACCGTGCCTTGCCTTGCGTTACCCTTTCCTTGCCTTGCCGTGCATTGCCTAGCCGTGCGTTGCCGTGCCTTAGCCTTGTTTCCCCTTGCCGTGCCGTTCCTTCTGTTACCCTTGCCTTGCCTTGCTTTCCCTTGCCTTCCTTGCCTTCCGTTACTCTTTGCTTGCCTTCCGTTCATTGCCTAGCCTTGCGTTGTCGTGCCTTAGCCTTGCCTCGCCTGACCGTGCCTTGCCTTGCGTTACCCTTTCCTTGCCTTGCCGTGCATTGCCTAGCCGTGCGTTGTCGTGCATTTGCCTTGCCTTGCCTCACCGTGCCTTGCCTTGCGTTACCCTTTCCTTGCCTGGCCGTGCATTGCCTAGCCGTGCGTTGTCGTGCATTAGCCTTGTCTTGCCTTACCGTGCCTTGCCTTGCGTTACCCTTTCCTTGCCTGGCCGTGCATTGCGTAGCCGTGCGTTGCCGTTTCTTAGCCTTGTTTCCCCTTGCCGTGCCTTGCCTTTTGTTACACTTGCCTTGCCTTGCTTTGCCTTGCCTTCCTTTCCTTCCGTTACTCTTTCCTTGCCTAGCCGTGCACTGCCTAGCCTTGCGTTGTCGTGCATTAGCTTTGCCTCCCCAAACCGTGCCTTGCCTTGCGTTACCATTTCCTTACCTTGCCCTGCATTGCCTAGCCCTGTGTTGTCGTGCCTTAGTCTTGTTTGCCCTTACCGTGCCGTTCCTTCCGTTACCCTTGCCTTTCCCTGCTTTCCCTAGCCTTCCTTGCCTTCCGTTCCTCTTTCCTTGCCTTCCGTGCATTGCCTAGCCTTGCGTTGTCGTGCCTTAGCCTTGCCTCGCCTGACCGTGCCTTGCCTTGCGTTACCCTTTCCTTGCCTTGCCGTGCATTGCCTAGCCGTGCGTTGCCGTGCCTTAGCCTTGTTTCCCCTTGCCGTGCCGTTCCTTCCGTTACCCTTGCCTTGCCTTGCTTTCCCTTGCCTTCCTTGCCTTCCGTTACTCTTTGCTTGCCTTCCGTGCATTGCCTAGCCTTGCGTTGTCGTGCCTTAGCCTTGCCTCGCCTAACGGTGCCTTGCCTTGCGTTACCCTTTCCTTTCTTTGCCGTGCATTGGCTAGCCCTGCGTTGTCGTGCCTTAGCCTTGTTTCCCCTTACCGTGCCGTTCCTTTCGTTACCCTTCCCTTCCCTTGCTTTCCCTTGCCTTCCTTGCCTTCCGTTACTCTTTGCTTGCCTTCCGTTCATTGCCTAGCCTTGCGTTGTCGTGCCTTAGCCTTGCCTCGCCTGACCGTGCCTTGCCTTCCGTTACCCTTTCCTTGCCTGGCCGTGCATTGCCTAGCCGTGCGTTGTCGTGCATTAGCCTTGTCTTGCCTTACCGTGCCTTGCCTTGCGTTACCCTTTCCTTGCCTGGCCGTGCATTGCATAGCCGTGCGTTGCCGTTCCTTAGCCTTGTTTCCCTTGCCGTGCCTTGCCTTTTGTTACACTTGCCTTGCCTTGCTTTGCCTTGCCTTCCTTTCCTTCCGTTACTCTTTCCTTGCCTAGCCGTGCACTGCCTAGCCTTGCGTTGTCGTGCATTAGCTTTGCCTCCCCAAACCGTGCCTTGCCTTGCGTTACCATTTCCTTGCCTTGCCCTGCATTGCCTAGCCCTGTGTTGTCGTGCCTTAGTCTTGTTTGCCCTTACCGTGGGGTTCCTTCCGTTACCCTTGCATTTCCCTGCTTTCCCTAGCCTTCCTTGCCTTCCGTTATTCTTTGCTTGCCTTCCGTTCATTGCCTAGCCTTGTGTTGTCGTGCCTTAGCCTTGCCTCGCCTGACCGTGCCTTGCCTTGCGTTACCCTTTCCTTGCCTTGCCGTGCATTGCCTAGCCGTGCGTTGTCGTGCATTTACCTTGCCTTGCCTCACCGTGCCTTGCCTTGCGTTACTCTTTCCTTGCCTGGCCGTGCATTGCGTAGCCGTGCGTTGCCGTTCCTTAGCCTTGTTTCCCCTTGCCGTGCCTTGCCTTTTGTTACACTTGCCTTGCCTTGCTTTGCCTTGCCTTCCTTTCCTTCCGTTACTCTTTCCTTGCCTAGCCGTGCACTGCCTAGCCTTGCGTTGTCGTGCATTAGCTTTGCCTCCCCAAACCGTGCCTTGCCTTGCGTTACCATTTCGTTGCCTTGCCCTGCATTGCCTTGCCCTGTGTTGTCGTGCCTTAGTCTTGTTTGCCCTTACCGTGCCGTTCCTTCCGTTACCCTTGCCTTTCCCTGCTTTCCCTAGCCTTCCTTGCCTTCCGTTCATTGCCTAGCCTTGCGTTGTCGTGCCTTAGCCTTGCCTCGCCTGACCGTTCCTTCCCTTGCTTTACCCTTTCCTTGCCTTGCCGTGCATTGCCTAACCGTGCGTTGTCGTGCCTCACCGTGCCTTGCCTTGCGTTACCCTTACCTTGCCTTGCTTTCCCTTGCTTTCCTTGGCTTCCGTTACTCTTTGCTTTCCTTCCGTGCATTGCCTAGCCTTGCGTTGTCGTGCCTTAGCCTTGTTTCCCCTTGCTGTGCCTTGCCTTGCGTTACCCTTTCCTTGCCTTGCCGTGCATTGCCTAACCGTGCGTTGTCGTGCCTTAGCCTTGTTTCCCATTGCCGTGTCTTTCCTTCCGTTACCCTTGCCTTGCCTTGCTTTCCCTTGCCTTCCTTGCCTTCCGTTACTCTTTGCTTGCCTTCCGTGCATTGCCTAGCCTTGCGTTGTCGTGCCTTAGCCTTGCCTCGCGTAACGGTGCCTTGCCTTGCGTTACCCTTTCCTTTCCTTGCCGTGAATTGTCTAGCCCTGCGTTGTCGTGCCTTAGCCTTGTTTCCCCTTACCGTGCCGTTCCTTCCGTTACCCTTGCCTTCCCCTGCTTTCCCTTGCCTTCCTTGCCTTCCGTTACTCTTTGCTTGCCTTCCGTTTATTGCCTAGCCTTGCGTTGTCGTGCCTTAGCCTTGCCGCGCCTTACCGTGCCTTGCCTTGCGTTACCCTTTCCTTGCCTTGCCGTGCAATGCCTAGCCGTGCGTTGTCGTGCATTTGCCTTGCCTTCCCTCACCGTGCCTTGCCTTGCGTTACCCTTTCCTTGCCTGGCCGTGCATTGCCTAGCCGTGCGTTGTCGTGCATTAGCCTTGTCTTGCCTTACCGTGCCTTGCCTTGCGTTACCCTTTCCTTGCCTGGCCGTGCATTGCATAGCCGTGCGTTGCCGTTCCTTAGCCTTGTTTCCCTTGCCGTGCCTTGCCTTTTGTTACACTTGCCTTGCCTTGCTTTGCCTTGCCTTCCTTTCCTTCCGTTACTCTTTCCTTGCCTAGCCGTGCACTGCCTAGCCTAGCGTTGTCGTGCATTAGCTTTGCCTCCCCAAACCGTGCCTTGCCTTGCGTTACCATTTCCTTGCCTTGCCCTGCATTGCCTAGCCCTGTGTTGTCGTGCCTTAGTCTTGTTTGCCCTTACCGTGCCGTTCCTTCCGTTACCCTTGCCTTTCCCTGCTTTCCCTAGCCTTCCTTGCCTTCCGTTCCTCTTTGCTTGCCTTCCGTGCATTGCCTAGCCTTGCGTTGTCGTGCCTTAGCCTTGCCTCGCCTGACCGTGCCTTGCCTTGCGTTACCCTTTCCTTGCCTTGCCGTGAATTGCCTAGCCGTGCGTTGTCGTGCATCAGCCTTGCCTTGCCTCACCGTGCCTAGCCTTGCGTTACCCTTACCTTGCCTTCCTTTCCCTTCCTTTCATTGCCTTCCGTTACTCTTTGCTTTCCTTCCGTGCATTGCCTAGCCTTGCGTTGTCGTGCCTTAGCCTTGCCTCGCCTGACAGTGCTTTGCCTTGCGTTACCCTTACCTTGCCTTGCCGTGCATTGCCTAGCCGTGCGTTGTCGTGCCTTAGCCTTGTTTCCCCTTGCCGTGCCGTTCCTTCCGTTACCCTTGCCTTCCCCTGCTTTCCCTTGCCTTCCTTGCCTTCCGTTACTCTTTGCTTGCCTTCCGTTTATTGCCTAGCCTTGCGTTGTCGTGCCTTAGCCTTGCCGCACCTTACCGTGCCTTGCCTTGCGTTACCCTTTCCTTGCCTTGCCGTGCATTGCCTAGCCGTGCGTTGCCGTGCCTTAGCCTTGTTTCCCCTTGCCGTGCCGTTCCTTCTGTTACCCTTGCCTTGCCTTGCTTTCCCTTGCCTTCCTTGCCTTCCGTTACTCTTTGCTTGCCTTCCGTTCATTGCCTAGCCTTGCGTTGTCGTGCCTGAGCCTTGCCTCGCCTGACCGTGCCTTGCCTTGCGTTACCCTTTCCTTGCCTTGCCGTGCATTGCCTAGCCGTGCGTTGTCGTGCATTTGCCTTGCCTTCCCTCACCGTGCCTTGCCTTGCGTTACCCTTTCCTTGCCTGGCCGTGCATTGCCTAGCCGTGCGTTGTCGTGCATTAGCCTTGTCTTGCCTTACCGTGCCTTGCCTTGCGTTACCCTTTCCTTGCCTGGCCGTGCATTGCGTAGCCGTGCGTTGCCGTTCCTTAGCCTTGTTTCCCCTTGCCGTGCCTTGCCTTTTGTTACACTTGCCTTGCCTTGCTTTGCCTTGCCTTCCTTTCCTTCCGTTACTCTTTCCTTGCCTAGCCGTGCACTGCCTAGCCTTGCGTTGTCGTGCATTAGCTTTGCCTCCCCAAACCGTGCCTTGCCTTGCGTTACCATTTCCTTGCCTTGCCCTGCATTGCCTAGCCCTGTGTTGTCGTGCCTTAGTCTTGTTTGCCCTTACCGTGCCGTTCCTTCCGTTACCCTTGCCTTTCCCTGCTTTCCCTAGCCTTCCTTGCCTTCCGTTCCTCTTTGCTTGCCTTCCGTGCATTGCCTAGCCTTGCGTTGTCGTGCCTTAGCCTTGCCTCGCCTGACCGTGCCTTGCCTTGCGTTACCCTTTCCTTGCCTTGCCGTGCATTGCCTAGCCGTGCGTTGCCGTGCCTTAGCCTTGTTTCCCCTTGCCGTGCCGTTCCTTCCGTTACCCTTGCCTTGCCTTGCTTTCCCTTGCCTTCCTTGCCTTCCGTTACTCTTTGCTTGCCTTCCGTGAATTGCCTAGCCGTGCGTTGTCGTGCATCAGCCTTGCCTTGCCTCACCGTGCCTTGCCTTGCGTTACCCTTACCTTGCCTTGCTTTCCCTTCCTTTCATTGCCTTCCGTTACTCTTTGCTTTCCTTCCGTGCATTGCCTAGCCTTGCGTTGTCGTGCCTTAGCCTTGCCTCGCCTGACAGTGCCTTGCCTTGCGTTACCCTTTCCTTGCCTTGCCGTGCATTGCCTAGCCGTGCGTTGTCGTGCCTTAGCCTTGTTTCCCCTTGCCGTGCGTTTCCTTCCGTTACCCTTGCCTTGCCTTGCTTTCCCTTGCCTTCCTTGCCTTCCGTTACTCTTTGCTTGCCTTCCGTGCATTGCCTAGCCTTGCGTTGTCGTGCCTTAGCCTTGCCTCGCGTAACGGTGCCTTGCCTTGCGTTACCCTTTCCTTTCCTTGCCGTGCATTGGCTAGCCCTGCGTTGTCGTGCCTTAGCCTTGTTTCCCCTTACCGTGCCGTTCCTTCCGTTACCCTTGCCTTCCCCTGCTTTCCCTTGCCTTCCTTGCCTTCCGTTACTCTTTGCTTGCCTTCCGTTTATTGCCTAGCCTTGCGTTGTCGTGCCTTAGCCTTGCCGCGCCTTACCGTTCCTTGCCTTGCGTTACCCTTTCCTTGCCTTGCCGTGCATTGCCTAGCCTTGCGTTGTCGTGCCTTAGCCTTGCCTCGCCTGACCGTGCCTTGCCTTGCGTTACCCTTTCCTTGCCTTGCCGTGCATTGCCTAGCCGTGCGTTGTCGTGCATTAGCCTTGCCTTGCCTCATCGTGCCTTGCCTTGCGTTACCCTTTCCTTGCCTTGCCGTGCATTGCCTAGCCGTGCGTTGTCGTGCCTTAGCCTTGTTTCCCCTTGCCGTGCCGTTCCTTCCGTTACCCTTGCCTTGCGTTGCTTTCCCTTGCCTTCCTTGCCTTCCGTTACTCTTTACTTTCCTTCCGTGCATTGCCTAGCCTTGCGTTGTCGTGCATGCGCCTTCCTCCCCAAACCGTGCCTTGCCTTGCGTTACCCTTTCCTTGCCTTGCCGTGCATTGCCTAGCCGTGCGTTGTCGTGCCTTAGCCTTGTTTCCCCTTGCCGTGCCTTTCCTTCCGTTACCCTTGCCTTGCCTTGCTTTCCCTTGCCTTCCTTGCCTTCCGTTACTCTTTGCTTGCCTTCCGTGCATTGCCTAGCCTTGCGTTGTCGTGCCTTAGCCTTGCCTCGCGTAACGGTGCCTTGCCTTGCGTTACCCTTTCCTTTCCTTGCCGTGCATTGGCTAGCCCTGCGTTGTCGTGCCTTAGCCTTGTTTCCCCTTACCGTGCCGTTCCTTCCGTTACCCTTGCCTTCCCCTGCTTTCCCTTGCCTTCCTTGCCTTCCGTTACTCTTTGCTTGCCTTCCGTTTATTGCCTAGCCTTGCGTTGTCGTGCCTTAGCCTTGCCGCGCCTTACCGTTCCTTGCCTTGCGTTACCCTTTCCTTGCCTTGCCGTGCATTGCCTAGCCTTGCGTTGTCGTGCCTTAGCCTTGCCTCGCCTGACCGTGCCTTGCCTTGCGTTACCCTTTCCTTGCCTTGCCGTGCATTGCCTAGCCGTGCGTTGTCGTGCATCAGCCTTGCCTTGCCTCATCGTGCCTTGCCTTGCGTTACCCTTTCCTTGCCTTGCCGTGCATTGCCTAGCCGTGCGTTGCCGTGCCTTAGCCTTGTTTCCCCTTGCCGTGCCGTTCCTTCTGTTACCCTTGCCTTGCGTTGCTTTCCCTTGCCTTCCTTGCCTTCCGTTACTCTTTACTTTCCTTCCGTGCATTGCCTAGCCTTGCGTTGTCGTGCATGCGCCTTCCTCCCCAAACCGTGCCTTGCCTTGCGTTACCCTTTCCTTGCCTTGCCCTGCATTGCCTAGCCCTGTGTTGTCGTGCCTTAGCCTTGTTTCCCCTTACCGTGCCGTTCCTTTCCTTACCCTTGCCTTCCCTTGCTTTCCCTTGCCTTCCTTGCCTTCCGTTACCCTTTGCTTGCCTTCCGTGCATTGCCTAGCCTTGCGTTGTCGTGCCTTAGCCTTGCCTCGCCTGACCGTGCCTTGCCTTGCGTTACCCTTTCCTTGCCTGGCCGTGCATTGCCTAGCCTTGCGTTGTCGTGCCTTAGCCTTGCCTCGCCTGACCGTGCCTTGCCTTGCGTTACCCTTTCCTTGCCTGGCCGTGCATTGCATAGCCGTGCGTTGCCGATCCTTAGCCTTGTTTCCCTTGCCGTGCCTTGCCTTTTGTTACACTTGCCTTGCCTTGCTTTGCCTTGCCTTCCTTTCCTTCCGTTACTCTTTCCTTGCCTAGCCGTGCACTGCCTAGCCTTGCGTTGTCGTGCATTAGCTTTGCCTCCCCAAACCGTGCCTTGCCTTGCGTTACCATTTCCTTGCCTTGCCCTGCATTGCCTAGCCCTGTGTTGTCGTGCCTTAGTCTTGTTTGCCCTTACCGTGCCGTTCCTTCCGTTACCCTTGCCTTTCCCTGCTTTCCCTAGCCTTCCTTGCCTTCCGTTATTCTTTGCTTGCCTTCCGTTCATTGCCTAGCCTTGCGTTGTCGTGCCTTAGCCTTGCCTCGCCTGACCGTGCCTTGCCTTGCGTTACCCTTTCCTTGCCTTGCCGTGCATTGCCTAGCCGTGCGTTGTCGTGCATTTGCCTTGCCTTGCCTCACCGTGCCTTGCCTTGCGTTACCCTTTCCTTGCCTGGCCGTGCATTGCCTAGCCGTGCGTTGTCGTGCATTAGCCTTGTCTTGCCTTACCGTGCCTTGCCTTGCGTTACCCTTTCCTTGCCTGGCCGTGCATTGCGTAGCCGTGCGTTGCCGTTCCTTAGCCTTGTTTCCCCTTGCCATGCCTTGCCTTTTGTTACACTTGCCTTGCCTTGCTTTGCCTTGCCTTCCTTTCCTTCCGTTACTCTTTCCTTGCCTAGCCGTGCACTGCCTAGCCTTGCGTTGTCGTGCATTAGCTTTGCCTCCCCAAACCGTGCCTTGCCTTGCGTTACCATTTCCTTGCCTTGCCCTGCATTGCCTAGCCCTGTGTTGTCGTGCCTTAGTCTTGTTTGCCCTTACCGTGCCGTTCCTTCCGTTACCCTTGCCTTTCCCTGCTTTCCCTAGCCTTCCTTGCCTTCCGTTACTCTTTGCTTGCCTTCCGTGCATTGCCTAGCCTTGCGTTGTCGTGCCTTAGCCTTGCCTCGCCTGACCGTGCCTTGCCTTGCGTTACCCTTTCCTTGCCTTGCCGTGAATTGCGTAGCCGTGCGTTGTCGTGCATCAGCCTTGCCTTGCCTCACCGTGCCTTGCCTTGCGTTACCCTTACCTTGCCTTGCTTTCCCTTCCTTTCATTGCCTTCCGTTACTCTTTGCTTGCCTTCCGTGCATTGCCTAGCCTTCCGTTGTCGTGCCTTAGCCTTGCCTCGCCTGACCGTGCCTTGCCTTGCGTTACCCTTTCCTTGCCTTGCCGTGAATTGCGTAGCCGTGCGTTGTCGTGCATCAGCCTTGCCTTGCCTCATCGTGCCTTGCCTTGCGTTACCCTTTCCTTGCCTTGCCGTGCATTGCCTAGCCGTGCGTTGCCGTGCCTTAGCCTTGTTTCCCCTTGCCGTGCCGTTCCTTCTGTTACCCTTGCCTTGCCTTGCTTTCCCTTGCCTTCCTTGCCTTCCGTTACTCTTTGCTTGCCTTCCGTGCATTGCCTAGCCTTGCGTTGTCGTGCATGTGCCTTCCTCCCCAAACCGTGCCTTGCCTTGCGTTACCCTTTCCTTGCATTGCCCTGCATTGCCTAGCCCTGTGTTGTCGTGCCTTAGCCTTGTTTCCCTTTACCGTGCCGTTCCTTTCGTTACCCTTGCCTTCCCTTGCTTTCCCTTGCTTTCCTTGCCTTCCGTTACTCTTTGCTTGCCTTCCGTTCATTGCCTAGCCTTGCGTTGTCGTGCCTTAGCCTTGCCTCGCCTGACCGTGCCTTGCCTTGCGTTACCCTTTCCTTGCCTTGCCGTGCATTGCCTAGCCGTGCGTTGTCGTGCATTTGCCTTGCCTTCCCTCACCGTGCCTTGCCTTGCGTTACCCTTTCCTTGCCTGGCCGTGCATTGCCTAGCCGTGCGTTGTCGTGCATTAGCCTTGTCTTGCCTTACCGTGCCTTGCCTTGCGTTACCCTTTCCTTGCCTGGCCGTGCATTGCATAGCCGTGCGTTGCCGTTCCTTAGCCTTGTTTCCATTGCCTTGCCTTGCCTTTTGTTACACTTGCCTTGCCTTGCTTTGCCTTGCCTTCCTTTCCTTCCGTTACTCTTTCCTTGCCTTGCCGTGCATTGCCTAGCCTTGCGTTGTCGTGCATCAGCCTTGCCTTCCCTCAAAGTGCCTTGCCTTGCGTTACCCTTACCTTGCCTTGCTTTCCCTTCCTTTCATTGCCTTCCGTTACTCTTTGCTTTCCTTCCGTGCATTGCCTAGCCTTGCGTTGTCGTGCCTTAGCCTTGCCTCCCCTGACAGTGCCTTGCCTTGCGTTACCCTTTCCTTGCCTTGCCGTGCATTGCCTAGCCGTGCGTTGCCGTGCATCAGCCTTGCCTTGCCTCATCGTGCCTTGCCTTGCGTTACCCTTTCCTTGCCTTGCCGTGCATTGCCTAGCCGTGCGTTGCCGTGCCTTAGCCTTGTTTCCCCTTGCCGTGCCGTTCCTTCTGTTACCCTTGCCTTGCCTTGCTTTCCCTTGCCTTCCTTGCCTTCCGTTACTCTTTGCTTGCCTTCCGTTCATTGCCTAGCCTTGCGTTGTCGTGCCTTAGCCTTGCCTCGCGTAACGGTGCCTTGCCTTGCGTTACCCTTTCCTTGCCTTGCCGTGCATTGCCTAGCCGTGCGTTGCACTGCCTTAGCCTTGTTTCCACTTGCCGTGCCGTTCCTTCTGTTACCCTTGCCTTGCCTTGCTTTCCCTTGCCTTCCTTGCCTTCCGTTACTCTTTGCTTGCCTTCCGTGCATTGCCTAGCCTTGCGTTGTCGTGCATTCGCCTTCCTCCCCAAACCGTGCCTTGCCTTGCGTTACCCTTTCCTTGCCTTGCCCTGCATTGCCTAGCCCTGTGTTGTCGTGCCTTAGCCTTGTTTCCCCTTACCGTGCCGTTCCTTTCGTTACCCTTGCCTTCCCCTGCTTTCCCTTGCCTTCCTTGCCTTCCGTGACTCTTTGCTTGCCTTCCGTGCATTGCCTAGCCTTGCGTTGTCGTGCCTTAGCCTTGCCTCGCCTGACCGTGCCTTGCCTTGATTTACCCTTTCCTTGCCTTGCCGTGCATTGCCTAGCCGTGCGTTGTCGTGCATTTGCCTTGTCTAAACTCACCGTGCTTTCCCTTGCGTTACCCTTTCCTTGCCTTGCCTTTCATTGCCTAGCCCTGCATTGTCGTGCCTTAGCTTTCTTTCCCCTTACCGTGCCGTTCCTTTCGTTGCCCTTGCCTTCCCTTGCTTTCCCTTGCCTTCCTTGCCTTCCGTTACTCTTTGCTGGCCTTCCGTTCATTGCCTAGCCTTGCGTTGTCGTGCCTTAGCCTTGCCTCGCCTGACCGTGCCTTGCCTTGCGTTACCCTTTCCTTGCCTTGCCGTGCATTGCCTAGCCGTGCGTTGTCGTGCATTTGCCTTGCCTTGCCTCATCGTGCCTTGCCTTGCGTTACCATTTCCTTGCCTTGCCCTGCATTGCCTAGCCCTGTGTTGTCGTGCATTAGCCTTGTCTTGCCTTACCGTGCCTTGCCTTGCGTTACCCTTTCCTTGCCTGGCCGTGCATTGCGTAGCCGTGCGTTGCCGTTCCTTAGCCTTGTTTCCCCTGCCGTGCCTTGCCTTTTGTTACACTTGCCTTGCCTTGCTTTGCCTTGCCTTCCTTCCTTACGTTACTCTTTCCTTGCCTAGCCGTGCACTGCCTAGCCTTGCGTTGTCGTGCATTAGCTTTGCCGCCCCAAACCGTGCCTTGCCTTGCGTTACCATTTCCTTGCCTTGCCCTGCATTGCCTATCCCTGTGTTGTCGTGCCTTAGTCTTGTTTGCCCTTACCGTGCCGTTCCTTTCGTTACCCTTGCCTTCCCCTGCTTTCCCTAGCCTTCCTTGCCTTCCGTTACTCTTTGCTTGCCTTCCGTGCATTGCCTAGCCTTGCGTTGTCGTGCCTTAGCCTTGCCTCGCCTGACCGTGCCTTGCCTTGCGTTAGCCTTTCCTTGCCTTGCCGTGCATTGCCTAGCCGTGCGTTGTCGTGCATTAGCCTTGCCTTGCCTCATCGTGCCTTGCCTTGCGTTACCCTTTCCTTGCCTTGCCGTGCATTGCCTAGCCGTGCGTTACCGTGCCTTAGCCTTGTTTCCCCTTGCCGTGCCGTTCCTTCTGTTACCCTTACCTTGCCTTGCTTTCCCTTGCCTTCCTTGCCTTCCGTTCCTCTTTGCTTGCCTTCCGTGCATTGCCTAGCCTTGCGTTGTCGTGCCTTAGCCTTGCCTCGACTGACCGTGCCTTGCCTTGCGTTACCCTTTCCTTGCCTTGCCGTGCATTGCCTAGCCGTGCGTTTTCGTGCATTAGCCTTGCCTTGCCTCACCGTGCCTTGCCTTGCGTTACCCTTTCCTTGCCTGGCCGTGCATTGCCTAGCCGTGCGTTGTCGTGCATTAGCCTTGTCTTGCCTTACCGTGCCTTGCCTTGCGTTACCCTTTCCTTGCCTGGCCGTGCATTGCGTAACCGTGCGTTGCCGTTCCTTAGCCTTGTTTCCCCTTGCCGTGCCTTGCCTTTTGTTACACTTGCCTTGCCTTGCTTTGCCTTGCCTTCCTTTCCTTCCGTTACTCTTTCCTTGCCTAGCCGTGCACTGCCTAGCCTTGCGTTGTCGTGCATTAGCTTTGCCTCCCCAAACCGTGCCTTGCCTTGCGTTACCCTTTCCTTGCCTTGCCCTGCATTGCCTAGCCCTGTGTTGTCGTGCCTTAGCCTTGTTTCCCCTTACCGTGCCGTTCCTTTCGTTACCCTTGCCTTCCCCTGCTTTCCCTTGTCTTCCTTGCCTTCCGTTACTCTTTGCTGGCCTTCCGTGCATTGCCTAGCCTTGCGTTGTCGTGCCTTAGCCTTGCCTCGCCTGACCGTGCCTTGCCTTGAGTTACCCTTTCCTTGCCTTGCCGTGCATTGCCTAGCCGTGCGTTGTCGTACATTAGCCTTGTCTTGCCTTACCGTGCCTTGCCTTGCGTTACCCTTTCCTTGCCTGGCCGCGCATTGCGTAGCCGTGCGTTGCCGTTCCTTAGCCTTGTTTCCCCTTGCCGTGCCTTGCCTTTTGTTACACTTGCCTTGCCTTGCTTTGCCTTGCCTTCCTTTCCTTCCGTTACTCTTTCCTTGCCTAGCCGTGCATTGCCTAGCCTTGCGTTGTCGTGCATTAGCTTTGCCTCCCCAAACCGTGCCTTGCCTTGCGTTACCATTTCCTTGCCTTGCCCTGCATTGCCTAGCCCTGTGTTGTCGTGCATCAGCCTTGCCTTGCCTCACCGTGCCTTGCCTTGCGTTACCCTTACCTTGCCTTGCTTTCCCTTGCCTTCCTTGCCTTCCGTTACTCTTTGCTTGCCTTCCGTGCATTGCCTAGCCTTGCGTTGTCGTGCCTTAGCCTTGCCTCGCCTGACAGTGCCTTGCCTTGCGTTACCCTTTCCTTGCCTTGCCGTGCATTGCCTAGCCGTGCGTTGCCGTGCCTTAGCCTTGTTTCCCCTTGCCGTGCCGTTCCTTCCGTTACCCTTGCCTTGCCTTGCTTTCCCTTGCCTTCCTTGCCTTCCGTTACTCTTTGCTTGCCTTCCGTGCATTGCCTAGCCTTGCGTTGTCGTGCCTTAGCCTTGCCTCGCGTAACGGTGCCTTGCTTTGCGTTACCCTTTCCTTTCCTTGCCGTGCATTGGCTAGCCCTGCGTTGTCGTGCCTTAGCCTTGTTTCCCCTTACCGTGCCGTTCCTTCCGTTACCCTTGCCTTCCCCTGCTTTCCCTTGCCTTCCTTGCCTTCCGTTACTCTTTGCTTGCCTTCCGTTTATTGCCTAGCCTTGCGTTGTCGTGCCTTAGCCTTGCCGCGCCTTACCGTGCCTTGCCTTGCGTTACCCTTTCCTTGCCTTGCCGTGCATTGCCTAGCCGTGCGTTGTCGTGCCTTAGTCTTGTTTGCCCTTACCGTGCCGTTCCTTCCGTTACCCTTGCCTTTCCCTGCTTTCCCTAGCCTTCCTTGCCTTCCGTTATTCTTTGCTTGCCTTTTGTTCATTGCCTAGCCTTGCGTTGTCGTGCCTTAGCCTTGCCTCGCCTGAACGTGCCTTGCCTTGCGTTACCCTTTCCTTGCCTTGCCGTGCATTGCCTACCCGTGCGTTGTCGTGCATTTGCCTTGCCTTGCCTCACCGTGCCTTGCCTTGCGTTACCCTTTCCTTGCCTGGCCGTGCATTGCCTAGCCGTGCGTTGTCGTGCATTAGCCTTGTCTTGCCTTACCGTGCCTTGCCTTGCGTTACCCTTTCCTTGCTTGGCCGTGCATTGCCTAGCCGTGCGTTGCCGTGCCTTAGCCTTGTTTCCCCTTGCCGTGCCTTGCCTTTTGTTACACTTGCCTTGCCTTGCTTTGCCTTGCCTTCCTTTCCTTCCGTTACTCTTTCCTTGCCTAGCCGTGCCCTGCCTAGCCTTGCGTTGTCGTGCATTAGCTTTGCCTCCCCAAACCGTGCCTTGCCTTGCGTTACCATTTCCTTGCCTTGCCCTGCATTGCCTAGCCCTGTGTTGTCGTGCCTTAGTCTTGTTTGCCCTTACCGTGCCGTTCCTTCCGTTACCCTTGCCTTTCCCTGCTTTCCCTAGCCTTCCTTGCCTTCCGTTCCTCTTTGCTTGCCTTCCGTGCATTGCCTAGCCTTGCGTTGTCGTGCCTTAGCCTTGCCTCGCCTGACCGTGCCTTGCCTTGCGTTACCCTTTCCTTGCCTTGCTTTCCCTTCCTTTCCTTGCCTTCCGTTACTCTTTGCTTGCCTTCCGTGCATTGCCTAGCCTTGCGTTGTCGTGCCTTAGCCTTGCCTCGCCTGACCGTGCCTTGCCGCGCCTTACCGTTTCCTTGCCTTGCCGTGCATTGCCTAGCCGTGCGTTGCCGTGCCTTAGCCTTGTTTCCCCTTGCCGTGCCGTTCCTTCCGTTACCCTTGCCTTCCCCTGCTTTCCCTTGCCTTCCTTGCCTTCCGTTACTCTTTGCTTGCCTTCCGTGCATTGCCTAGCCTTGCCTTGTCGTGCATTCGCCTTCCTCCCCAAACCGTGCCTTGCCTTGCGTTACCCTTTCCTTGCCTTGCCCTGCATTGCCTAGCCCTGTGTTGTCGTGCCTTAGCCTTGTTTCCCCTTACCGTGCCGTTCCTTTCGTTACCCTTGCCTTCCCCTGCTTTCCCTTGCCTTCCTTGCCTTCCGTGACTCTTTGCTTGCCTTCCGTGCATTGCCTAGCCTTGCGTTGTCGTGCCTTAGCCTTGCCTCGCCTGACCGTGCCTTGCCTTGAGTTACCCTTTCCTTGCCTTGCCGTGCATTGCCTAGCCGTGCGTTGTCGTGCATTTGCCTTGTCTAAACTCACCGTGCTTTCCCTTGCGTTACCCTTTCCTTGCCTTGCCTTGCATTGCCTAGCCCTGCATTGTCGTGCCTTAGCTTTCTTTCCCCTTACCGTGCCGTTCCTTTCGTTGCCCTTGCCTTCCCTTGCTTTCCCTTGCCTTCCTTGCCTTCCGTTACTCTTTGCTTGCCTTCCGTGCATTGCCTAGCCTTGCGTTGTCGTGCCTTAGCCTTGCCTCGCCTGGCCGTGCATTGCCTAGCCGTGCGTTGTCGTGCATTAGCCTTGTCTTGCCTCACCGTGCCTTGCCTTGCGTTACCCTTTCCTTGCCTGGCCGTGCATTGCGTAGCCGTGCGTTGCCGTTCCTTAGCCTTGTTTCCCCTGCCGTGCCTTGCCTTTTGTTACACTTGCCTTGCCTTGCTTTGCCTTGCCTTCCTTTCCTTCCGTTACTCTTTCCTTGCCTAGCCGTGCACTGCCTAGCCTTGCGTTGTCGTGCATTAGCTTTGCCGCCCCAAACCGTGCCTTGCCTTGCGTTACCATTTCCTTGCCTTGCCCTGCATTGCCTATCCCTGTGTTGTCGTGCCTTAGTCTTGTTTGCCCTTACCGTGCCGTTCCTTCCGTTACCCTTGCCTTTCCCTGCTTTCCCTAGCCTTCCTTGCCTTCCGTTCCTCTTTGCTTGCCTTCCGTGCATTGCCTAGCCTTGCGTTGTCGTGCCTTAGCCTTGCCTCGCCTGACCGTGCCTTGCCTTGCGTTACCCTTTCCTTGCCTTGCCGTGAAATGCCTAGCCGTGCGTTGTCGTGCATCAGCCTTGCCTTGCCTCACCGTGCCTTGCCTTGCGTTACCCTTACCTTGCCTTGCTTTCCCTTCCTTTCATTGCCTTCCGTTACTCTTTGCTTTCCGTCCGTGCATTGCCTAGCCTTGCGTTGTCGTGCCTTAGCCTTGCCTCGCCTGACAGTGCCTTGCCTTGCGTTACCCTTTCCTTGCCTTGCCGTGCATTGCCTAGCCGTGCGTTGCCGTGCCTTAGTCTTGTTTCCCCTTGCCGTGCCGTTCCTTCCGTTACCCTTGCCTTGCCTTGCTTTCCCTTGCCTTCCTTGCCTTCCGTTACTCTTTGCTTGCCTTCCGTGCATTGCCTAGCCTTGCGTTGTCGTGCCTTAGCCTTGCCTCGCGTAACGGTGCCTTGCCTTGCGTTACCCTTTCCTTTCCTTGCCGTGCATTGGCTAGCCCTGCGTTGTCGTGCCTTAGCCTTGTTTCCCCTTACCGTGCCGTTCCTTCCGTTACCCTTGCCTTCCCCTGCTTTCCCTTGCCTTCCTTGCCTTCCGTTACTCTTTGCTTGCCTTCCGTTTATTGCCTAGCCTTGCGTTGTCGTGCCTTAGCCTTGCCGCGCCTTACCGTGCCTTGCCTTGCGTTACCCTTTCCTTGCCTTGCCGTGCATTGCCTAGCCTTGCGTTGTCGTGCCTTAGCCTTGCCTCGCCTGACCGTGCCTTGCCTTGCGTTACCCTTTCCTTGCCTTGACGTGCATTGCCTAGCCGTGCGTTTTCGTGAATCAGCCTTGCCTTGCCTCATCGTGCCTTGCCTTGCGTTACCCTTTCCTTGCCTTGCCGTACATTGCCTAGATGTGCGTTACCGTGCCTTAGCCTTGTTTCCCCTTGCCGTGCCGTTCCTTCTGTTACCCTTGCCTTGCCTTGCTTTCCCTTGCCTTCCTTGCCTTCCGTTACTCTTTGCTTGCCTTCCGTGCATTGCCTAGCCTTGCGTTGTCGTGCATGCGCCTTCCTCCCCAAACCGTGCCTTGCCTTGCGTTACGCTTTTCTTGCCTTGCCCTGCATTGCCTAGCCCTGTGTTGTCGTGCCTTAGACTTGTTTCCCCTTACCCTGCCGTTCCTTTCGTTACCCTTGCCTTCCCTGGCTTTCCCTTGCCTTCCTTGCCTTCCGTTACTCTTTGCTTGCTTTCCGTGCATTGCCTAGCCTTGCGTTGTCGTGCCTTAGCCTTGCCTCGCCTGACCGTGCCTTGCCTTGCGTTACCCTTTCCTTGCCTTGCCGTGCAATGCCTAGCCGTGCGTTGTCGTGCGTTTGCCTTGCCTTCCCTCACCGTGCCTTGCCTTGCGTTACCCTTTCCTTGCCTTGCTGTGCATTGCCTAGCCGTGCGTTGTCGTTCATTAGCCTTGTCTTGCCTTACCGTGCCTTGCCTTGCGTTACCCTTTCCTTGCCTGGCCGTGCATTGCATAGCCGTGCGTTGCCGTTCCTTTGCCTTGTTTCCCTTGCCGTGCCCTGCCTTTTGATACACTTGCCTTGCCTTGCTTTGCCTTGCCTTCCTTTCCTTCCGTTACTCTTTCCTTGCCTAGCCGTGCACTGCCTAGCCTTGCGTTGTCGTGCATTAGCTTTGCATCCCCAAACCGTGCCTTGCCTTGCGTTACCATTTCCTTGCCTTGCCCTGCATTGCCTAGCCCTGTGTTGTCGTGCCTTAGTCTTGTTTGCCCTTACCGTGCCGTTCCTTCCGTTTCCCTTGCCTTTCCCTGCGTTCCCTAGCCTTCCTTGCCTTCCGTTCCTCTTTGCTTGACTTCTGTGCATTGCCTCGCCTTGCGTTGTCGTGCCTTAGCCTTGCCTCGCCTGACCGTGCCTTGCCTTGCTTTACCCTTTCCTTGCCTTGCCGTGAATTGCCTAGCCTTGCGTTGTCGTGCATCAGCCTTGCCTTGCCTCACCGTGCCTTGCCTTGCGTTACCCTTACCTTGCCTTGCTTTCCCTTCCTTTCATTGCCTTCCGTTACTCTTTGCTTTCCTTCCGTGCATTGCCTAGCCTTGCGTTGTCGTGCCTTAGCCTTGCCTCGCCTGACAGTGCCTTGCCTTGCGTTACCCGTTCCTTGCCTTGCCGTGCATTGCCTAGCCGTGCGTTGCCGTGCCTTAGCCTTGTTTCGCCTTGCCGTGCCGTTCCTTCCGTTACCCTTGCCTTCCCTTGCTTTCCCTTGCCTTCCTTGCCTTCCGTTACTCTTTGCTTGCCTTCCGTTTATTGCCTAGCCTTGCGTTGTCGTGCCTTAGCCTTGCCGCGCCTTACCGTGCCTTGCCTTGCGTTACCCTTTCCTTGCCTTGCCGTGCATTGCCTAGCCTTGTGTTGTCGTGCCTTGGCCTTGCCTCGCCTGACCGTGCCTTGCCTTGCGTTACCCTTTCCTTGCCTTGCCGTGCATTGCCTAGCCGTGCGTTGTCGTGCATTAGCCTTGCCTTGCCTCACCGTGCCTTGCCTTGCCTTACCCTTTCCTTGCCTTGCCGTGCATTGCCTAGCCTTGCGTTGTCTTGCCTTAACCTTGCCTCGCCTCACCGTGCCTTGTCTTGCGTTACCCTTTCCTTGCCTTGCCGTGCATTGCCTAGCCGTGCGTTGTCGTGCATTAGCCTTGCCTTGCCTCACCGTGCCTTGCCTTGCGTTACCCTTTCCTTGCCTTGCCGTGCATTGCCTAGCCGTGCGTTGCCGTGCCTTAGCCTTGTTTCCCCTTGCCGTGCCGTTCCTTCTGTTACCCTTGCCTTGCCTTGCTTTGCCTTGCCTTCCTTGCCTTCCGTTACTCTTTCCTTGCCTAGCCGTGCACTGCCTAGCCTTGCGTTGTCGTGCATTAGCTTTGCCTCCCCAAACCGTGCCTTGCCTTGCGTGACCCTTTCCTTGCCTTGCCCTGCATTGCCTAGCCCTGTGTTGTCGTGCCTTAGCCTTGTTTCCCCTTACCGTGCCGTTCCTTTCGTTACCCTCGCCTTCCCCTGCCTTCCCTTGCCTTCCTTGCCTTCCGTTACTCTTTGCTTGCCTTCCGTGCATTGCCTAGCCTTGCGTTGTCGTGCCTTAGCCTTGCCTCGCCTGACCGTGCTTTGCCTTGCGTTACCCTTTCCTTGCCTTGCCGTGCATTGCCTAGCCGTGCATTGTCGTGCATTTGCCTTGTCTTGCCTCACCGTGCTTTGCCTTGCGTTACCTTTTCCTTGCCTTGCCGTGCATTGCCTAGCCCTGCATTGTCGTGCCTTACGTTTGTTTCCCCTTACCGTGCCGTTCCTTTCGTTGCCCTTGCCTTCCTTGCCTTCCGTTACTCTTTGCTTGCCTTCCGTTCATTGCCTGGCCTTGCGTTGTCGTGCCTTAGCCTTGCCTCGCCTGACCGTGCCTTGCCTTGCGTTACCCTTTCCTTGCCTTGCCGTGCATTGCCTAGCCGTGCGTTGTCCTGCATTAGCCATGCCTTGCCTCACCGTGCCTTGCCTTGCGTTACCGTTTCCTTGATTGGCCGTGCATCCCTAGACGTGCGTTGCCGTGCCTTAGCCTTGTCTTGCCTTACCGTGCCTTGCCTTGCGTTACCCTTTCCTTGCCTGGCCGTGCATTGCGTAGCCGTGCGTTGCTGTTCCTTAGCCTTGTTTCCCCTTGCCGTGCCTTGCCTTTTGTTACACTTGCCTTGCCTTGCTTTGCCTTGCCTTCCTTTCCTTCCGTTACTCTTTCCTTGCCTAGCCGTGCACTGCCTAGCCTTGCGTTGTCGTGCATTAGCTTTGCCTCCCCAAACCGTGCCTTGCCTTGCGTTACCATTTCCTTGCCTTGCCCTGCATTGCCTAGCCCTGTGTTGTCGTGCCTTAGTCTTGTTTGCCCTTACCGTGCCGTTCCTTCCGTTACCCTTGCCTTTCCCTGCTTTCCCTAGCCTTCCTTGCCTTCCGTTCCTCTTTGCTTGCCTTCCGTGCATTGCCTAGCCTTGCGTTGTCGTGCCTTAGCCTTGCCTCGCCTGACCGTACCTTGCCTTGCGTTACCCTTTCCTTGCCTTGCCGTGAATTGCCTAGCCGTGCGTTGCCGTGCATCAGCCTTGCCTTGCCTCACAGTGCCTTGCCTTGCGTTACCCTTACCTTGCCTTGCTTTCCCTTCCTTTCATTGCCTTCCGTTACTCTTTCCTTTCCTTCCGTGCATTGCCTAGCCTTGCGTTGTCGTGCCTTAGCCTTGCCTCGCCTGACAGTGCCTTGCCTTGCGTTACCCTTTCCTTGCCTTGCCGTGCATTGCCTAGCCGTGCGTTGCCGTACCTTAGCCTTGTTTCCCCTTGCCGTGCCGTTCCTTCCGTTACCCTTGCCTTGCCTTGCTTTCCCTTGCCTTCCTTGCCTTCCGTTACTCTTTGCTTGCCTTCCGTGCATTGCCTAGCCTTGCGTTGTCGTGCCTTAGCCTTGCCTCGCGTAACGGTGCCTTGCCTTGCGTTACTCTTTCCTTTCCTTGCCGTGCATTGGCTAGCCCTGCGTTGTCGTGCCTTAGCCTTGCCTCGCCTAACGGTGCCTTGCCTTGCGTTACCCTTTCCTTTCCTTGCCGTGCATTGGCTAGCCCTGCGTTGTCGTGCCTTAGCCTTGTTTCCCCTTACCGTGCCGTTCCTTCCGTTACCCTTGCCTTCCCCTGCTTTCCCTTGCCTTCCTTGCCTTCCGTTACTATTTGCTTGCCTTCCGTTTCTGTTTGCTTGCCTTCCGTTTATTGCCTAGCCTTGCGTTGTCGTGCCTTAGCCTTGCCGCGCCTTCCCGTGCCTTGCCTTGCGTTACCCTTTCCTTGCCTTGCCGTGCATTGCCTAGCCTTGCGTTGTCGTGCCTTAGCCTTGCCTCGCCTGACCGTGCCTTGCCTTGCGTTACCCTTTCCTTGCCTGGCCGTGCATTGCCTAGCCGTGCATTGTCGTGCATTAGCCTTGTCTTGCCTTACCGTGCCGTGCCTTGCGTTACCCTTTCCTTGCCTGGCCGTGCATTGCGTAGCCGTGCGTTGCCGTTCCTTAGCCTTGTTTCCCCTTGCCGTGCCTTGCCTTTTGTTACACTTGCCTTGCCTTGCTTTGCCTTGCCTTCCTTTCCTTCCGTTACTCTTTCCTTGCCTAGCCGTGCACTGCCTAGCCTTGCGTTGTCATGCATTAGCTTTGCCTCCCCAAACCGTGCCTTGCCTTGCGTTACCATTTCCTTGCCTTGCCCTGCATTGCCTAGCCCTGTGTTGTCGTGCCTTAGTCTTGTTTGCCCTTACCGTGCCGTTCCTTCCGTTACCCTTGCCTTTCCCTGCTTTCCCTAGCCTTCCTTGCCTTCCGTTCCTCTTTGCTTGCCTTCCGTGCATTGCCTAGCCTTGCGTTGTCGTGCCTTAGCCTTGCCTCGCCTGACCGTGCCTTGCCTTGCGTTACCCTTTCCTTGCCTTGCCGTGCATTGCCTAGCCGTGCGTTGCCGTGCCTTAGCCTTGTTTCCCCTTGCCGTGCCGTTCCTTCCGTTACCCTTGCCTTGCCTTGCTTTCCCTTGCCTTCCTTGCCTTCCGTGCATTGATTAGCCTTGCGTTGTCGTGCCTTAGCCTTGCCTCGCCTGACCGTGCCTTGCCATGCGTTACCCTTTCCTTGCCTTGCCGTGAATTGCCTAGCCGTGCGTTTTCGTGCATCAGCCTTGCCTTGCCTCACCGTGCCTTGCCTTGCGTTACCCTTACCTTGCTTTGCTTTCCCTTACTTTCATTTCCTTCCGTTACTCTTTGCTTTCCTTCCGTGCATTGCCTAGCCTTGCGTTGTCGTGCCTTAGCCTTGCCTCGCCTGACAGTGCCTTGCCTTGCGTTACCCTTTCCTTGCCTTGCCGTGCATTGCCTAGCCGTGCGTTGCCGTGCCTTAGCCTTGTTTCCCCTTGCCGTGCCGTTCCTTCCGTTACCCTTGCCTTGCCTTGCTTTCCCTTGCCTTCCTTGCCTTCCGTTACTCTTTGCTTGCCTTCCGTGCATTGCCTAGCTTTGCGTTGTCGTGCCTTAGCCTTGCCTCGCGTAACGGTGCCTTGCCTTGCGTTACCCTTTCCTTGCCTTGCCGTGCATTGCCTAGCCGTGCGTTGCCGTGCTTTAGCCTTGTTTCCCCTTGCCGTGCCGTTCCTTCCGTTACCCTTGCCTTGCCTTGCTTTCCCTTGCCTTCCTTGCCTTCCGTTACTCTTTGCTTGCCTTTCGTGCATTGCCTAGCCTTGAGTTGTCGTGCATTCGCCTTCCTCCCCAAACCGTGCCTTGCCTTGAGTTACCCTTTCCTTGCCTTGCCGTGCATTGCATAGCCGTGCGTTGTCGTGCATTTGCCTTGTCTTGCCTCACCGTGCTTTGCCTTGCGTTACCCTTTCCTTGCCTTGCCGTGCATTGCCTAGCCCTGCATTGTCCTGCCTTAGCTTTGTTTCCCCTTACCGTGCCGTTCCTTTCGTTGCCCTTGACTTCCCTTGCTTTCCCTTGCCTTCCTTGCCTTCCGTTACTCTTTGCTTGCCTTCCGTTCATTGCCTAGCCTTGCGTTGTCGTGCCTTAGCCTTGCCTCGCCTGACCGTGCCTTGCCTTGCGTTACCCTTTCCTTGCCTGGCCGTGCATTGCCTAGCCGTGCGTTGTCGTGCATTAGCCTTGTCTTGCCTTACCGTGCCTTGCCTTGCGTTACCCTTTCCTTGCCTGGCCGTGCATTGCGTAGCCGTGCGTTGCCGTTCCTTAGCCTTGTTTCCCCTTGCCGTGCCTTGCCTTTTGTTACACTTGCCTTGCCTTGCTTTGCCTTGCCTTCCTTTCCTTCCGTTACTCTTTCCTTGCCTAGCCGTGCACTGCCTAGCCTTGCGTTGTCGTGCATTAGCTTTGCCTCCCCAAACCGTGCCTTGCCTTGCGTTACCATTTCCTTGCCTTGCCCTGCATTGCCTAGCCCTGTGTTGTCGTGCCTTAGTCTTGTTTGCCCTTACCGTGCCGTTCCTTCCGTTACCCTTGCCTTTCCCTGCTTTCCCTAGCCTTCCTTGCCTTCCGTTCCTCTTTGCTTGCCTTCCGTGCATTGCCTAGCCTTGCGTTGTCGTGCCTTAGCCTTGCCTCGCCTGACCGTGCCTTGCCTTGCGTTACCCTTTCCTTGCCTTGCCGTGAATTGCCTAGCCGTGCGTTGTCGTGCATCAGCCTTGCCTTGCCTCACCGTGCCTTGCCTTGCGTTACCCTTACCTTGCCTTGCTTTCCCTTCCTTTCATTGGCTTCCGTTACTCTTTGCTTTCCTTCCGTGCATTGCCTAGCCTTGCGTTGTCGTGCCTTAGCCTTGCCTCCCCTGACAGTGCCTTGCCTTGCGTTACCCTTTCCTTGCCTTGCCGTGCCTTGCCTAGCCGTGCATTGTCGTGTCTTAGCCTTGTTTCCCCTTGCCGTGCCGTTCCTTCGGTTACCCTTGCCTTGCCTTGCTTTCCCTTGCCTTTCTTGCCTTCCGTTACTCTTTGCTTGCCTTCCGTGCATTGCCTAGCCTTGCGTTGTCGTGCTTTAGCCTTGCCTCGCATAACGGTGCCTTGCCTTGCGTTACCCTTTCCTTTCCTTGCCGTGCATTGGCTAGCCCTGCGTTGTCGTGCCTTAGCCTTGTTTCCCCTTACCGTGCCGTTCCTTCCGTTACCCTTGCCTTCCCCTGCTTTCCCTTGGCTTCCTTATATTCCGTTACTCTTTTCTTGCCTTTCGTGCATTACCTAGCCTTGCCTAGTCGTGCCTTAGCCTTGCCGGGCTTGACCGTGCCTTGCCTTGCATTACCCTTTCCTTGCCTTGCCGTGCATTGCCTAGCCGTGCGTTGTCGTGCCTTAGCCTTGCCTCGCCTGTCCGTGCCTTGCCTTGCGTTACCCTTTCCTTGCCTTGCCGTGCCTTGCCTAGCCGTGCGTTGTCGTGCATTAGCCTTGCCTTGCCTCACCGTGCCTTGCCTTGCGTTACCCTTTCCTTGCCTGGCCGTGCATTGCCTAGCCGTGCGTTGTCGTGCCTTAGCCTTGTTTCCCCTTGCCGTGCCTTTCCTTCTGTTACCCTTGCCTTGCCTTGCTTTCCCTTGCCTTCCTTGCCTTCCGTTACTCTTTGCTTTCCTTCTTTGCATTGCCTAGCCTTGCGTTGTCGTGCATGCGCCTTCCTCCCCAAACCGTGCCTTGCCTTGCGTTACCCTTTCCTTGGATTGCCCTGCATTGCCTAACCCTGTGTTGTCGTGCCTTAGCCTTGTTTCCCCTTACCGTGCCGTTCCTTTCGTTACCCTTGCCTTCCCTTGCTTTCCCTTGCCTTCCTTGCCTTCCGTTAATCTTTGTTTGCCTTCCGTTCATTGCCTAGCCTTGCGTTGTCGTGCCTTAGCCTTGCCTCGCCTGACCGTGCCTTGCCTTGCGTTACCCTTTCCTTGCCTGGCCGTGCATTGCCTAGCCGTGCGTTGTCGTGCATTATCCTTGTCTTGCCTTACCGTGCCTTGCCTTGCGTTACCCTTTCCTTGCCTGGCCGTGCATTGCATAGCCGTGCGTTGCCGTTCCTTAGACTTGTTTCCCTTGCCGTGCCTTGCCTTTTGTTACACTTGCCTTGCCTTGCTTTGCCTTGCCTTCCTTTCCTTCCATTACTCTTTCCTTGCCTAGCCGTGCACTGCCTAGCCTTGCGTTGTCGTGCATTAGCTTTGCCTCCCCAAACCGTGCCTTGCCTTGCGTTACCATTTCCTTGCCATGCCCTGCATTGCCTAGCCCTGTGTTGTCGTGCCTCAGTCTTGTTTGCCCTTACCGTGCCGTTCCTTCCGTTACCCTTGCATTTCCCTGCTTTCCCTAGCCTTCCTTGCCTTCCGTTATTCTTTGCTTGCCTTCCGTTCATTGCCTAGCCTTGCGTTGTCGTGCCTTAGCCTTGCCTCGCCTGACCGTGCCTTGCCTTGCGTTACCCTTTCCTTGCCTTGCCGTGCATTGCGTATCCGTGCGTTGTCGTGCATTTGCCTTGCCTTGCCTCACCGTGCCTTGCCTTGCGTTACCCTTTACTTGCCTGGCCGTGTATTGCCTAGCCGTGCGTTGTCGTGCATTAGCCTTGTCTTGCCTTACCCTGCCTTGCCTTGCGTTACCCTTTCCTTGCCTGGCCGTGCATTGCGTAGCCGTGCGTTGCCGTTCCTTAGCCTTGTTTCCCCTTGCCGTGCCTTGCCTTTTGTTACACTTGCCTTGCCTTGCTTTGCCTTGCCTTCCTTTCCTTCCGTTACTCTTTCCTTGCCTAGCCGTGCACTGCCTAGCCTTGCGTTGTCGTGCATTAGCTTTGCCTCCCCAAAAAGTGCCTTGCCTTGCGTTACCATTTCCTTGCCTTGCCCTGCATTGCCTAGCCCTGTGTTGTCGTGCCTTAGTCTTGTTTGCCCTTACCGTGCCGTTCCTTCCGTTACCCTTGCCTTTCCCTGCTTTCCTTAGCCTTCCTTGCCTTCCGTGCATTGCCTAGCCTTGCGTTGTCTTGCCTTAGCCTTGCCTCGCCTGACCGTGCCTTGCCTTGCGTTACCCTTTCCTTGCCTTGCCGTGAATTGCCTAGCCGTGCGTTGTCGTGCATCAGCCTTGCCTTCCCTCACCGTGCCTTGCCTTGCGTTACCCTTACCTTGCCTTGCTTTCCCTTCCATTCATTGGCTTCCGTTACTCTTTCCTTTCCTTCCGTGCATTGCCTAGCCTTGCGTTGTCGTGCCTTAGCCTTGCCTCCCCTGACAGTGCCTTGCCTTGCGTTACCCTTTCCTTGCCTTGCCGTGCATTGCCTAGCCGTGCGTTGCCGTGCCTTAGCCTTGTTTCCCCTTGCCGTGCCGTTCCTTCCGTTACCCTTGCCTTGCCTTGCTTTCCCTTGCCTTCCTTGCCTTCCGTTACTCTTTGCTTGCCTTCCGTTTATTGCCTAGCCTTGCGTTGTCGTGCCTTAGCCTTGCCTCGCGTAACGGTGTCTTGCCTTGCGTTACCCTTTCCTTTCCTTGCCGTGCATTGGCTAGCCCTGCGTTGTCGTGCCTTAGCCTTGTTTCCCCTTACCGTGCCGTTCCTTCCGTTACCCTTGCCTTCCCCTGCTTTCCCTTGCCTTCCTTGCCTTCCGTTACTCTTTGCTTGCCTTCCGTTCATTGCCTAGCCTTGCGTTGTCGTGCCTTAGCCTTGCCTCGCCTGACCGTGCCTTGCCTTGCGTTACCCTTTCCTTGCCTGGCCGTGCATTGCCTAGCCTTGCATTGTCGTGCCTTAGCCTTGCCTCGCCTGACCGTGCCTTGCCTTGCGTTACCCTTTCCTTGCCTTGCCGTGCATTGCCTAGCCGTGCGTTGTCGTGCATCAGCCTTGCCTTGCCTCATCGTGCCTTGCCTTGCGTTACCCTTTCCTTGCCTTGCCCTGCATTGCCTAGCCCTGTGTTGTCGTGCCTTAGCCTTGTTTCCCCTTACCGTGCCGTTCCTTTCGTTACCCTTGCCTTCCCCTGCTTTCCCTTGCCTTCCTTGCCTTCCGTTACTCTTTGCTTGCCTTCCGTGCATTGCCTAGCCTTGCGTTGTCGTGCCTTAGCCTTGCCTCGCCTGACCGTGCCTTGCCTTGCGTTACCCTTTCCTTGCCTTGCCGTGAATTGCCTAGCCGTGCGTTGTCGTGCATCAGCCTTGCCTTGCCTCACCGTGCCTTGCCTTGCGTTACCCTTACCTTGCCTTGCTTTCCCTTCCTTTCATTGCCTTCCGTTACTCTTTGCTTTCCTTCCGTGCATTGCCTAGCCTTGCGTTGTCGTGCCTTAGCCTTGCCTCGCCTGACCGTGCCTTGCCTTGCGTTACCCTTTCCTTGCCTTGCCGTGCATTGCCTAGCCGTGCGTTGCCGTGCCTTAGCCTTGTATCCCCTTGCCGAGCCGTTCCTTCCGTTACCCTTGCCTTGCCTTGCTTTCCCTTGCCTTCCTTGCCTTCCGTCACTCTTTGCTTGCCTTCCGTTTATTGCCTAGCCTTGCGTTGTCGTGCCTTAGCCTTGCCGCGCCTTACCGTGCCTTGCCTTGCGTTACCCTTTCCTTGCCTTGCCGTGCATTGCCTAGCCTTGCGTTGTCGTACCTTAGCCTTGCCTCGCCTGACCGTGCCTTGCCTTGCGTTACCCTTTCGTTGCCTTGCCGTGCATTGCCTAGCCGTGCGTTGTCGTGCATTAGCCTTGCCTTGCCTCACCGTGCCTTGCCTTGCGTTACCCTTTCCTTACCTTGCCGTGCATTGCCTAGCCGTGCGTTGCCGTGCCTTAGCCTTGTTTCCCCTTGCCGTGCCGTTCCTTCCGTTACCCTTGCCTTGCCTTGCTTTCCCTTTCCTTCCTTGCCTTCCGTTACTCTTTGCTTGCCTTCCGTGCATTGCCTAGCCTTGCGTTGTCGTGCATTCGCCTTCCTCCCCAAACCGTGCCTTGCCTTGCGTTACCCTTTCCTTGCCTTGCCCTGCATTGCCTAGCCCTGTGTTGTCGTGCCTTAGCCTTGTTTCCCCTTACCGTGCCGTTCCTTTCGTTACCCTTGCCTTCCCCTGCTTTCCCTTGCCTTCCTTGCCTTCCGTTACTCTTTGCTTGCCTTCCGTGCATTGCCTAGCCTTGCGTTGTCGTGCCTTAGCCTTGCCTCGCCTGACCGTGCCTTGCCTTGAGTTACCCTTTCCTTGCCTTGCCGTACATTGCCTAGCCGTGCGTTGTCGTGCATTTGCCTTGTCTTGCCTCACCGTGCCTTGCCTTGCGTTACCCTTTCCTTGCCTGGCCGTGCATTGCGTAGCCGTGCGTTGCCGTTCCTTAGCCTTGTTTCCCCTTGCCGTGCCGTGCCTTTTGTTACACTTGCCTTGCCTTGCTTTGCCTTGCCTTCCTTTCCTTTCGTTACTCTTTCCTTGCCTAGCCGTCCATTGCCTAGCCTTGCGTTGTCGTGCATTAGCTTTGCCTCCCCAAACCGTGCCTTGCCTTGCGTTACCCTTTCCTTGCCTTGCCCTGCATTGCCTAGCCCTGTGTTGTCGTGCATCAGCCTTGCCTTGCCTCACCGTGCCTTGCCTTGCGTTACCCTTACCTTGCCTTGCTTTCCCTTCCTTTCCTTGCCTTCCGTTACTCTTTGCTTTCCTTCCGTGCATTGCCTAGCCTTGCGTTGTCGTGCCTTAGCCTTGCCTCGCCTGACCGTGCCTTGCCTTGCGTTACCCTTTCCTTGCCTTGCCGTGCATTGCCTAGCCGTGCGTTGTCGTGCCTTAGCCTTGTTTCCCCTTGCCGTGCCGTTCCTTCCCTTACCCTTGCCTTGCCTTGCTTTCCCTTGCTTTCCTTGCCTTCCGTTACTCTTTGCTTGCCTTCCGTGCATTGCCTAGCCTTGCGTTGTCGTGCCTTACCCTTGCCTCGCGTTACGGTGCCTTGCCTTGCGTTACCCTTTCCTTTCCTTGCCGTGCATTGGCTAGCCCTGCGTTGTCGTGCCTTAGCCTTGTTTCCCCTTACCGTGCCGTTCCTTCCGTTACCCTTGCCTTCCCCTGCTTTCCCTTGCCTTCCTTGCCTTCCGTTACTCTTTGCTTGCCTTCCGTTTATTGCCTAGCCTTGCGTTATCGTGCCTTAGCCTTGCCGCGCCTTACCGTGCCTTGCCTTGCGTTACGATTTCCTTGCCTTGCCGTGCATTGCCTAGCCTTGCGTTGTCGTGCCTTAGCCTTGCCTCGCCTGACCGTGCCTTGCCTTGCGTTACCCTTTCCTTGCCTTGCCGTGCATTGCCTAGCCGTGCGTTGCCGTGCCTTAGCCTTGTTTCCCCTTGCCGTGCCGTTCCTTCTGTTACCCTTGCCTTGCCTTGCTTTCCCTTGCCTTCCTTGCCTTCCGTTACTCTTTGCTTGCCTTCCGTGCATTGCCTAGCCTTGCGTTGTCGTGCATGCGCCTTCCTCCCCAAACCGTGCCTTGCCTTGCGTTACCCTTTCCTTGCATTGCCCTGCATTGCCTAGCCCTGTGTTGTCGTGCCTTAGCCTTGTTTCCCTTTACCGTGCCGTTCCTTCCGTTACCCTTGCCTTCCCCTGCTTTCCCTTGCCTTCCTTGCCTTCCGTTACTCTTTGCTTGCCTTCCGTGCATTGCCTAGCCTTGCGTTGTCGTACCTTAGCCTTGCCTCGCCTGACCGTGCCTTGCCTTGCGTTACCCTTTCCTTGCCTTGCCGTGCATTGCCTAGCCGTGCGTTGTCGTGCATTTGCCTTGCCTTCCCTCACCGTGCCTTGCCTTGCGTTACCCTTTCCTTGCCTGGCCGTGCATTGCCTAGCCGTGCGTTGTCGTGCATTAGCCTTGTCTTGCCTTACCGTGCCTTGCCTTGCGTTACCCTTTCCTTGCCTGGCCGTGCATTGCATAGCCGTGCGTTGCCGTTCCTTAGCCTTGTTTCCCTTGCCTTGCCTTGCCTTTTGTTACACTTGCCTTGCCTTGCTTTGCCTTGCCTTCCTTTCCTTCCGTTACTCTTTCCTTGCCTGGCCGTGCATTGCCTAGCCGTGCGTTGTCGTGCATTAGCCTTGTCTTGCCTTACCGTGCCTTGCCTTGCGTTACCCTTACCTTGCCTTGCTTTCCCTTCCTTTCATTGCCTTCCGTTACTCTTTGCTTTCCTTCCGTGCATTGCCTAGCCTTGCGTTGTCCCTTTCCTTGCCTTGCCGTGCATTGCCTAGCCGTGCGTTGCCGTGCCTTAGCCTTGTTTCCCCTTGCCGTGCCGTTCCTTCCGTTACCCTTGCCTTCCCCTGCTTTCCCTTGCCTTCCTTGCCTTCCGTTACTCTTTGCTTGCCTTCCGTTCATTGCCTAGCCTTGCGTTTTCGTGCCTTAGCCTTGCCTCGCGTAACGGTGCCTTGCCTTGCGTTACCCTTTCCTTGCCTTGCCGTGCATTGCCTAGCCGTGCGTTGCACTGCCTTAGCCTTGTTTCCCCTTGCCGTGCCGTTCCTTCTGTTACCCTTGCCTTGCCTTGCTTTCCCTTGCCTTCCTTGCCTTCCGTTACTCTTGGCTTGCCTTCCGTGCATTGCCTAGCCTTGCGTTGTCGTGCAGTCGCCTTCCTCCCCAAACCGTGCCTTGCCTTGCGTTACCCTTTCCTTGCCTTGCCCTGCATTGCCTAGCCCTGTGTTGTCGTGCCTTAGCCTTGTTTCCCCTTACCGTGCCGTTCCTTTCGTTACCCTTGCCTTCCCCTGCTTTCCCTTGCCTTCCTTGCCTTCCGTGACTCTTTGCTTGCCTTCCGTGCATTGCCTAGCCTTGCGTTGTCGTGCCTTAGCCTTGCCTCGCCTGACCGTGCCTTGCCTTGAGTTACCCTTTCCTTGCCTTGCCGTGCATTGCCTAGCCGTGCGTTGTCGTGCATTTGCCTTGTCTAAACTCACCGTGCTTTCCCTTGCGTTACCCTTTCCTTGCCTTGCCTTGCATTGCCTAGCCCTGCATTGTCGTGCCTTAGCTTTCTTTCCCCTTACCGTGCCGTTCCTTTCGTTGCCTTTGCCTTCCCTTGCTTTCCCTTGCCTTCCTTGCCTTCCGTTACTCTTTGCTGGCCTTCCGTTCATTGCCTAGCCTTGCGTTGTCGTGCCTTAGCCTTCCCTCGCCTGACCGTGCCTTGCCTTGCGTAACCCTTTCCTTGCCTTGCCGTGCATTGCCTAGCCGTGCGTTGTCGTGCATTTGCCTTGCCTTGCCTCATCGTGCCTTGCCTTGCGTTACCCTTTCCTTGCCTGGCCGTGCATTGCCTAGCCGTGCGTTGTCGTGCATTAGCCTTGTCTTGCCTTACCGTGCCTTGCCTTGCGTTACCCTTTCCTTGCCTGGCCGTGCATTGCGTAGCCGTGCGTTGCCGTTCCTTAGCCTTCTTTCCCCTGCCGTGCCTTGCCTTTTGTTACACTTGCCTTGCCTTGCTTTGCCTTGCCTTCCTTTCCTTACGTTACTCTTTCCTTGCCTAGCCGTGCACTGCCTAGCCTTGCGTTGTCGTGCATTAGCTTTGCCGCCCCAAACCGTGCCTTGCCTTGCGTTACCATTTCCTTGCCTTGCCCTGCATTGCCTATCCCTGTGTTGTCGTGCCTTAGTCTTGTTTGCCCTTACCGTGCCGTTCCTTCCGTTACCCTTGCCTTTCCCTGCTTTCCCTAGCCTTCCTTGCCTTCCGTTCCTCTTTGCTTGCCTTCCGTGCATTGCCTAGCCTTGCGTTGTCGTGCCTTAGCCTTGCCTCGCCTGACCGTGCCTTGCCTTGCGTTACCCTTTCCTTGCCTTGCCGTGAATTGCCTAGCCGTGCGTTGTCGTGCATCAGCCTTGCCTTGCCTCACCGTGCCTTGCCTTGCGTTACCCTTACCTTGCCTTGCTTTCCCTTCCTTTCATTGCCTTCCGTTACTCTTTGCTTTCCGTCCGTGCAATGCCTAGCCTTGCGTTGTCGTGCCTTAGCCTTGCCTCGCCTGACAGTGCCTTGCCTTGCGTTACCCTTTCCTTGCCTGGCCGTGCATTGCCTAGCCGTGCGTTGCCGTGCCTTAGCCTTGTTTCCCCTTGCCGTGCCGTTCCTTCCGTTACCCTTGCCTTGCCTTGCTTTCCCTTGCCTTCCTTGCCTTCCGTTACTCTTTGCTTGCCTTCCGTGCATTGCCTAGCCTTGCGTTGTCGTGCCTTAGCCTTGCCTCGCGTAACGGTTCCTTGCCTTGCGTTACCCTTTCCTTTCCTTGCCGTGCATTGGCTAGCCCTGCGTTGTCGTGCCTTAGCCTTGTTTCCCCTTACCGTGCCGTTCCTTCCGTTACCCTTGCCTTCCCCTGCTTTCCCTTGCCTTCCTTGCCTTCCGTTACTCTTTGCTTGCCTTCCGTTTATTGCCTAGCCTTGCGTTGTCGTGCCTTAGCCTTGCCGCGCCTTACCGTGCCTTGCCTTGCGTTACCCTTTCCTTGCCTTGCCGTGCATTGCCTAGCCTTGCGTTGTCGTGCCTTAGCCTTGCCTCGCCTGACCGTGCCTTGCCTTGCGTTACCCTTTCCTTGCCTTGCCGTGCATTGCCTAGCCGTGCGTTTTCGTGCATCAGCCTTGCCTTGCCTCATCGTGCCTTGCCTTGCGTTACCCTTTCCTTGCCTTGCCGTGCATTGCCTAGCCGTGCGTTACCGTGCCTTAGCCTTGTTTCCCCTTGCCGTGCCGTTCCTTCTGTTACCCTTGCCTTGCCTTGCTTTCCCTTGCCTTCCTTGCCTTCCGTTCCTCTTTGCTTGCCTTCCGTGCATTGCCTAGCCTTGCGTTGTCGTGCCTTAGCCTTGCCTTGCCTCACCGTGCCTTGCCTTGCGTTACCCTTTCCTTGCCTGGCCGTGCATTGCGTAACCGTGCGTTGCCGTTCCTTAGCCTTGTTTCCCCTTGCCGTGCCTTGCCTTTTGTTACACTTGCCTTGCCTTGCTTTGCCTTGCCTTCCTTTCCTTCCGTTACTCTTTCCTTGCCTAGCCGTTCACTGCCTAGCCTTGCGTTGTCGTGCATTAGCTTTGCCTCCCCAAACCGTGCCTTGCCTTGCGTTACCCTTTCCTTGCCTTGCCCTGCATTGCCTAGCCCTGTGTTTTCGTGCCTTAGCCTTGTTTCCCCTTACCGTGCCGTTCCTTTCGTTACCCTTGCCTTCCCCTGCTTTCCCTTGCCTTCCTTGCCTTCCGTTACTCTTTGCTGGCCTTCCGTGCATTGCCTAGCCTTGCGATGTCGTGCCTTAGCCTTGCCTCGCCTGACCGTGCCTTGCCTTGAGTTACCCTTTCCTTGCCTTGCCGTGCATTGCCTAGCCGTGCGTTGTCGTGCATTAGCCTTGTCTTGCCTTACCGTGCCTTGCCTTGCGTTACCCTTTCCTTGCCTGGCCGCGCATTGCGTAGCCGTGCGTTGCCGTTCCTTAGCCTTGTTTCCCCTTGCCGTGCCTTGCCTTTTGTTACACTTGCCTTGCCTTGCTTTGCCTTGCCTTCCTTTCCTTCCGTTACTCTTTCCTTGCCTAGCCGTGCATTGCCTAGCCTTGCGTTGTCGTGCATTAGCTTTGCCTCCCCAAACCGTGCCTTGCCTTGCGTTACCATTTCCTTGCCTTGCCTTGCATTGCCTAGCCCTGTGTTGTCGTGCATCAGCCTTGCCTTGCCTCACCGTGCCTTGCCTTGCGTTACCCTTACCTTGCCTTGCTTTCCCTTCCTTTCATTGCCTTCCGTTACTCCTTGCTTTCCGTCCGTGCATTGCCTAGCCTTGCGTTGTCGTGCCTTAGCCTTGCCTCGCCTGACAGTGCCTTGCCTTGCGTTACCCTTTCCTTGCCTTGCCGTGCATTGGCTAGCCGTGCGTTGCCGTGCCTTAGCCTTGTTTCCCCTTGCCGTGCCGTTCCTTCCGTTACCCTTGCCTTGCCTTGCTTTCCCTTGCCTTCCTTGCCTTCCGTTACTCTTTGCTTGCCTTCCGTGCATTGCCTAGCCTTGCGTTGTCGTGCCTTAGCCTTGCCTCGCGTAACGGTGCCTTGCCTTGAGTTACCCTTTCCTTTCCTTGCCGTGCATTGGCTAGCCCTGGGTTGTCGTGCCTTAGCCTTGTTTCCCCTTACCGTGCCGTTCCTTCCGTTACCCTTGCCTTCCCCTGCTTTCCCTTGCCTTCCTTGCCTTTCGTTACTCTTTGCTTGCCTTCCGTTTATTGCCTAGCCTTGCGTTGTCGTGCCTTAGCCTTGCCGCGCCTTACCGTGCCTTGCCTTGCGTTACCCTTTCCTTGCCTTGCCGTGCATTGCCTAGAGCCCTGTGTTGTCGTGCCTTAGTCTTGTTTGCCCTTACCGTGCCGTTCCTTCCGTTACCCTTGCCTTTCCCTGCTTTCCCTAGCCTTCCTTGCCTTCCGTTATTCTTTGCTTGCCTTTCGTTCATTGCCTAGCCTTGCGTTGTCGTGCCTTAGCCTTGCCTCGCCTGACCGTGCCTTGCCTTGCGTTACCCTTTCCTTGCCTTGCCGTGCATTGCCTAGCCGTGCGTTGTCGTGCATTTGCCTTGCCTTGCCTCACCGTGCCTTGCCTTGCGTTACCCTTTCCTTGCCTGGCCGTGCATTGCCTAGCCGTGCGTTGTCGTGCATTAGCCTTGTCTTGCCTTACCGTGTCTTGCCTTGCGTTACCGTTTCCTTGCCTGGCCGTGCATTGCGTAGCCGTGCGTTGCCGTTCCTTAGCCTTGTTTCCCCTTGCCGTGCCTTCCCTTTTGTTACACTTGCCTTGCCTTGCTTTGCCTTGCCTTCCTTTCCTTCCGTTACTCTTTCCTTGCCTAGCCGTGCACTGCCTAGCCTTGCGTTGTCGTGCATTAGCTTTGCCTCCCCAAACCGTGCCTTGCCTTGCGTTACCATTTCCTTGCCTTGCCCTGCATTGCCTAGCCCTGTGTTGTCGTGCCTTAGTCTTGTTTGCCCTTACCGTGCCGTTCCTTCCGTTACCCTTGCCTTTCCCTGCTTTCCCTAGCCTTCCTTGCCTTCCGTTCCTCTTTGCTTGCCTTCCGTGCATTGCCTAGCCTTGCGTTGTCGTGCCTTAGCCTTGCCTCGCCTGACCGTGCCTTGCCTTGCGTTACCCTTTCCTTGCCTTGCCGTGAATTGCCTAGCCGTGCGTTGTCGTGCATCAGCCTTGCATTGCCTCACCGTGCCTTGCCTTGCGTTACCCTTTCCTTGCCTTGCTTTCCCTTGCCTTCCTTGCCTTCCGTTACTCTTTGCTTGCCTTCCGTGCACTGCCTAGCCTTGCGTTGTCGTGCATTAGCCTTCCCTCGCCTGACAGTGCCTTGCCTTGCGTTACCCTTTCCTTGCCTTGCCGTGCATTGCCTAGACGTGCGTTGTCGTGCCTTAGCCTTGTTTCCCCTTGCCGTGCCGTTCCTTCCGTTACCCTTGCCTTGCCTTGCCTTGCGTTACTCTTTGCTTGCCTTCCGTGCATTGCCTAGCCTTGCGTTGTCGTGCATTAGCCTTGTCTTGCCTTACCGTGCCGTGCCTTGCGTTACCCTTTCCTTGCCTGGCCGTGCATTGCGTAGCCGTGCGTTGCCGTTCCTTAGCCTTGTTTCCCCTTGCCGTGCCGTTCCTTCCGTTACCCTTGCCTTCCCCTGCTTTCCCTTGCCTTCCTTGCCTTCCGTTACTCTTTGCTTGCCTTCCGTTTATTGCCTAGCCTTGCGTTGTCGTGCCTTAGCCTTGCCTCGCCTTACCGTGCCTTGCCTTGCGTTACCCTTTCCTTGCCTTGCCGTGCATTGCCTAGCCTTGCGTTGTCGTGCCTTAGCCTTGCCTCGCCTTCCGTTACTCTTTGCTTGCCTTCCGTGCATTGCCTACCCTTGCGTTGTCGTGCATCAGCCTTGCCTTGCCTCACCGTGCCTTGCCTTGCGTTACCCTTTCCTTGCCTTGCCGTGCATTGCCTAGCCGTGCGTTGCCGTGCCTTAGCCTTGTTTCCCCTTGCCGTGCCGTTCCTTCTGTTACCCTTGCCTTGCCTTGCTTTCCCTTGCCTTCCTTGCCTTCCGTTACTCTTTGCTTGCCTTCCGTGCATTGCCTAGCCTTGCGTTGTCGTGCATGCGCCTTCCTCCCCAAACCGTGCCTTGCCTTGCGTTACCCTTTCCTTGCATTGCCCTGCATTGCCTAGCCCTGTGTTGTCGTGCCTTAGCCTTGTTTCCCTTTACCGTGCCGTTCCTTTCGTTACCCTTGCCTTCCCTTGCTTTCCCTTGCCTTCCTTGCCTTCCGTTACTCTTTGCTTGCCTTCCGTTCATTGCCTAGCCTTGCGTTGTCGTGCCTTAGCCTTGCCTCGCCTGACCGTGCCTTGCCTTGCGTTACCCTTTCCTTGCCTTGCCGTGCATTGCCTAGCCGTGCGTTGTCGTGCATTTGCCTTGCCTTCCCTCACCGTGCCTTGCCTTGCGTTACCCTTTCCTTGCCTGGCCGTGCATTGCCTAGCCGTGCGTTGTCGTGCATTAGCCTTGTCTTGCCTTACCGTGCCTTGCCTTGCGTTACCCTTTCCTTGCCTGGCCGTGCATTGCATAGCCGTGCGTTGCCGTTCCTTAGCCTTGTTTCCCTTGCCTTGCCTTGCCTTTTGTTACACTTGCCTTGCCTTGCTTTGCCTTGCCTTCCTTTCCTTCCGTTACTCTTTCCTTGCCTAGCCGTGCACTGCCTAGCCTTGCGTTGTCGTGCATCAGCCTTGCCTTGCCTCACCGTGCCTTGCCTTGCGTTACCCTTACCTTGCCTTGCTTTCCCTTCCTTTCATTGCCTTCCGTTACTCTTTGCTTTCCTTCCGTGCATTGCCTAGCCTTGCGTTGTCGTGCCTTAGCCTTGCCTCGCCTGACAGTGCCTTGCCTTGCGTTACCGTTTCCTTGCCTTGCCGTGCATTGCCTAGCCGTGCGTTGCCGTGCCTTAGCCTTGTTTCCCCTTGCCGTGCCGTTCCTTCCGTTACCCTTGCCTTCCCCTGCTTTCCCTTGCCTTCCTTGCCTTCCGTTACTCTTTGCTTGCCTTCCGTTCATTGCCTAGCCTTGCGTTTTCGTGCCTTAGCCTTGCCTCGCGTAACGGTGCCTTGCCTTGCGTTACCCTTTCCTTGCCTTGCCGTGCATTGCCTAGCCGTGCGTTGCACTGCCTTAGCCTTGTTTCCCCTTGCCGTGCCGTTCCTTCTGTTACCCTTGCCTTGCCTTGCTTTCCCTTGCCTTCCTTGCCTTCCGTTACTCTTTGCTTGCCTTCCGTGCATTGCCTAGCCTTGCGTTGTCGTGCAGTCGCCTTCCTCCCCAAACCGTGCCTTGCCTTGCGTTACCCTTTCCTTGCCTTGCCCTGCATTGCCTAGCCCTGTGTTGTCGTGCCTTAGCCTTGTTTCCCCTTACCGTGCCGTTCCTTTCGTTACCCTTGCCTTCCCCTGCTTTCCCTTGCCTTCCTTGCCTTCCGTGACTCTTTGCTTGCCTTCCGTGCATTGCCTAGCCTTGCGTTGTCGTGCCTTAGCCTTGCCTCGCCTGACCGTGCCTTGCCTTGAGTTACCCTTTCCTTGCCTTGCCGTGCATTGCCTAGCCGTGCGTTGTCGTGCATTTGCCTTGTCTAAACTCACCGTGCTTTCCCTTGCGTTACCCTTTCCTTGCCTTGCCTTGCATTGCCTAGCCCTGCATTGTCGTGCCTTAGCTTTCTTTCCCCTTACCGTGCCGTTCCTTTCGTTGCCTTTGCCTTCCCTTGCTTTCCCTTGCCTTCCTTGCCTTCCGTTACTCTTTGCTGGCCTTCCGTTCATTGCCTAGCCTTGCGTTGTCGTGCCTTAGCCTTCCCTCGCCTGACCGTGCCTTGCCTTGCGTAACCCTTTCCTTGCCTTGCCGTGCATTGCCTAGCCGTGCGTTGTCGTGCATTTGCCTTGCCTTGCCTCATCGTGCCTTGCCTTGCGTTACCCTTTCCTTGCCTGGCCGTGCATTGCCTAGCCGTGCGTTGTCGTGCATTAGCCTTGTCTTGCCTTACCGTGCCTTGCCTTGCGTTACCCTTTCCTTGCCTGGCCGTGCATTGCGTAGCCGTGCGTTGCCGTTCCTTAGCCTTCTTTCCCCTGCCGTGCCTTGCCTTTTGTTACACTTGCCTTGCCTTGCTTTGCCTTGCCTTCCTTTCCTTACGTTACTCTTTCCTTGCCTAGCCGTGCACTGCCTAGCCTTGCGTTGTCGTGCATTAGCTTTGCCGCCCCAAACCGTGCCTTGCCTTGCGTTACCATTTCCTTGCCTTGCCCTGCATTGCCTATCCCTGTGTTGTCGTGCCTTAGTCTTGTTTGCCCTTACCGTGCCGTTCCTTCCGTTACCCTTGCCTTTCCCTGCTTTCCCTAGACTTCCTTGCCTTCCGTTCCTCTTTGCTTGCCTTCCGTGCATTGCCTAGCCTTGCGTTGTCGTGCCTTAGCCTTGCCTCGCCTGACCGTGCCTTGCATTGCGTTACCCTTTCCTTGCCTTGCCGTGAATTGCCTAGCCGTGCGTTGTCGTGCATCAGCCTTGCCTTGCCTCACCGTGCCTTGCCTTGCGTTACCCTTACCTTGCCTTGCTTTCCCTTCCTTTCATTGCCTTCCGTTACTCTTTGCTTTCCTTCCGTGCAATGCCTAGCCTTGCGTTGTCGTGCCTTAGCCTTGCCTCGCCTGACAGTGCCTTGCCTTGCGTTACCCTTTCCTTGCCTGGCCGTGCATTGCCTAGCCGTGCGTTGCCGTGCCTTAGCCTTGTTTCCCCTTGCCGTGCCGTTCCTTCCGTTACCCTTGCCTTGCCTTGCTTTCCCTTGCCTTCCTTGCCTTCCGTTACTCTTTGCTTGCCTTCCGTGCATTGCCTAGCCTTGCGTTGTCGTGCCTTAGCCTTGCCTCGCGTAACGGTTCCTTGCCTTGCGTTACCCTTTCCTTTCCTTGCCGTGCATTGGCTAGCCCTGCGTTGTCGTGCCTTAGCCTTGTTTCCCCTTACCGTGCCGTTCCTTCCGTTACCCTTGCCTTCCCCTGCTTTCCCTTGCCTTCCTTGCCTTCCGTTACTCTTTGCTTGCCTTCCGTTTATTGCCTAGCCTTGCGTTGTCGTGCCTTAGCCTTGCCGCGCCTTACCGTGCCTTGCCTTGCGTTACCCTTTCCTTGCCTTGCCGTGCATTGCCTAGCCTTGCGTTGTCGTGCCTTAGCCTTGCCTCGCCTGACCGTGCCTTGCCTTGCGTTACCCTTTCCTTGCCTTGCCGTGCATTGCCTAGCCGTGCGTTTTCGTGCATCAGCCTTGCCTTGCCTCATCGTGCCTTGCCTTGCGTTACCCTTTCCTTGCCTTGCCGTGCATTGCCTAGCCGTGCGTTACCGTGCCTTAGCCTTGTTTCCCCTTGCCGTGCCGTTCCTTCTGTTACCCTTGCCTTGCCTTGCTTTCCCTTGCCTTCCTTGCCTTCCGTTCCTCTTTGCTTGCCTTCCGTGCATTGCCTAGCCTTGCGTTGTCGTGCCTTAGCCTTGCCTTGCCTCACCGTGCCTTGCCTTGCGTTACCCTTTCCTTGCCTGGCCGTGCATTGCGTAACCGTGCGTTGCCGTTCCTTAGCCTTGTTTCCCCTTGCCGTGCCTTGCCTTTTGTTACACTTGCCTTGCCTTGCTTTGCCTTGCCTTCCTTTCCTTCCGTTACTCTTTCCTTGCCTAGCCGTTCACTGCCTAGCCTTGCGTTGTCGTGCATTAGCTTTGCCTCCCCAAACCGTGCCTTGCCTTGCGTTACCCTTTCCTTGCCTTGCCCTGCATTGCCTAGCCCTGTGTTTTCGTGCCTTAGCCTTGTTTCCCCTTACCGTGCCGTTCCTTTCGTTACCCTTGCCTTCCCCTGCTTTCCCTTGCCTTCCTTGCCTTCCGTTACTCTTTGCTGGCCTTCCGTGCATTGCCTAGCCTTGCGATGTCGTGCCTTAGCCTTGCCTCGCCTGACCGTGCCTTGCCTTGAGTTACCCTTTCCTTGCCTTGCCGTGCATTGCCTAGCCGTGCGTTGTCGTGCATTAGCCTTGTCTTGCCTTACCGTGCCTTGCCTTGCGTTACCCTTTCCTTGCCTGGCCGCGCATTGCGTAGCCGTGCGTTGCCGTTCCTTAGCCTTGTTTCCCCTTGCCGTGCCTTGCCTTTTGTTACACTTGCCTTGCCTTGCTTTGCCTTGCCTTCCTTTCCTTCCGTTACTCTTTCCTTGCCTAGCCGTGCATTGCCTAGCCTTGCGTTGTCGTGCATTAGCTTTGCCTCCCCAAACCGTGCCTTGCCTTGCGTTACCATTTCCTTGCCTTGCCTTGCATTGCCTAGCCCTGTGTTGTCGTGCATCAGCCTTGCCTTGCCTCACCGTGCCTTGCCTTGCGTTACCCTTACCTTGCCTTGCTTTCCCTTCCTTTCATTGCCTTCCGTTACTCCTTGCTTTCCGTCCGTGCATTGCCTAGCCTTGCGTTGTCGTGCCTTAGCCTTGCCTCGCCTGACAGTGCCTTGCCTTGCGTTACCCTTTCCTTGCCTTGCCGTGCATTGGCTAGCCGTGCGTTGCCGTGCCTTAGCCTTGTTTCCCCTTGCCGTGCCGTTCCTTCCGTTACCCTTGCCTTGCCTTGCTTTCCCTTGCCTTCCTTGCCTTCCGTTACTCTTTGCTTGCCTTCCGTGCATTGCCTAGCCTTGCGTTGTCGTGCCTTAGCCTTGCCTCGCGTAACGGTGCCTTGCCTTGAGTTACCCTTTCCTTTCCTTGCCGTGCATTGGCTAGCCCTGGGTTGTCGTGCCTTAGCCTTGTTTCCCCTTACCGTGCCGTTCCTTCCGTTACCCTTGCCTTCCCCTGCTTTCCCTTGCCTTCCTTGCCTTTCGTTACTCTTTGCTTGCCTTCCGTTTATTGCCTAGCCTTGCGTTGTCGTGCCTTAGCCTTGCCGCGCCTTACCGTGCCTTGCCTTGCGTTACCCTTTCCTTGCCTTGCCGTGCATTGCCTAGCCCTGTGTTGTCGTGCCTTAGTCTTGTTTGCCCTTACCGTGCCGTTCCTTCCGTTACCCTTGCCTTTCCCTGCTTTCCCTAGCCTTCCTTGCCTTCCGTTATTCTTTGCTTGCCTTTCGTTCATTGCCTAGCCTTGCGTTGTCGTGCCTTAGCCTTGCCTCGCCTGACCGTGCCTTGCCTTGCGTTACCCTTTCCTTGCCTTGCCGTGCATTGCCTAGCCGTGCGTTGTCGTGCATTTGCCTTGCCTTGCCTCACCGTGCCTTGCCTTGCGTTACCCTTTCCTTGCCTGGCCGTGCATTGCCTAGCCGTGCGTTGTCGTGCATTAGCCTTGTCTTGCCTTACCGTGTCTTGCCTTGCGTTACCGTTTCCTTGCCTGGCCGTGCATTGCGTAGCCGTGCGTTGCCGTTCCTTAGCCTTGTTTCCCCTTGCCGTGCCTTCCCTTTTGTTACACTTGCCTTGCCTTGCTTTGCCTTGCCTTCCTTTCCTTCCGTTACTCTTTCCTTGCCTAGCCGTGCACTGCCTAGCCTTGCGTTGTCGTGCATTAGCTTTGCCTCCCCAAACCGTGCCTTGCCTTGCGTTACCATTTCCTTGCCTTGCCCTGCATTGCCTAGCCCTGTGTTGTCGTGCCTTAGTCTTGTTTGCCCTTACCGTGCCGTTCCTTCCGTTACCCTTGCCTTTCCCTGCTTTCCCTAGCCTTCCTTGCCTTCCGTTCCTCTTTGCTTGCCTTCCGTGCATTGCCTAGCCTTGCGTTGTCGTGCCTTAGCCTTGCCTCGCCTGACCGTGCCTTGCCTTGCGTTACCCTTTCCTTGCCTTGCCGTGAATTGCCTAGCCGTGCGTTGTCGTGCATCAGCCTTGCATTGCCTCACCGTGCCTTGCCTTGCGTTACCCTTACCTTGCCTTGCTTTCCCTTCCTTTCATTGCCTTCCGTTACTCTTTGCTTTCCTTCCGTGCATTGCCTAGCCTTGCGTTGTCGTGCCTTAGCCTTGCCTCGCCTGACAGTGCCTTGCCTTGCGTTACCGTTTCCTTGCCTTGCCGTGCATTGCCTAGCCGTGCGTTGCCGTGCCTTAGCCTTGTTTCCCCTTGCCGTGCCGTTCCTTCCGTTACCCTTGCCTTCCCCTGCTTTCCCTTGCCTTCCTTGCCTTCCGTTACTCTTTGCTTGCCTTCCGTGCATTGCCTAGCCTTGCGTTGTCGTGCATTAGCCTTGTCTTGCCTTACCGTGCCTTGCCTTGCGTTACCCTTTCCTTGCCTGGCCGTGCATTGCGTAGCCGTGCGTTGCCGTTCCTTAGCCTTGTTTCCCCTTGCCGTGCCTTGCCTTTTGTTACACTTGCCTTGCCTTGCTTTGCCTTGCCTTCCTTTCCTTCCGTTACTCTTTCCTTGCCTAGCCGTGCACTGCCTAGCCTTGCGTTGTCATGCATTAGCTTTGCCTCCCCAAACCGTGCCTTGCCTTGAGTTACCATTTCCTTGCCTTGCCCTGCATTGCCTAGCCCTGTGTTGTCGTGCCTTAGTCTTGTTTGCCCTTACCGTGCCGTTCCTTCCGTTACCCTTGCCTTTCCCTGCTTTCCCTAGCCTTCCTTGCCTTCCGTTCCTCTTTGCTTGCCTTCCGTGCATTGCCTAGCCTTGCGTTGTCGTGCCTTAGCCTTGCCTCGCCTGACCGTGCCTTGCCTTGCGTTACCCTTTCCTTGCCTTGCCGTGCATTGCCTAGCCGTGCGTTGCCGTGCCTTAGCCTTGTTTCCCCTTGCCGTGCCGTTCCTTCCGTTACCCTTGCCTTGCCTTGCTTTCCCTTGCCTTCCTTGCCTTGCCGTGCATTGCCTAGCCGTGCGTTGTCGTGCCTTAGCCTTGCCTCGCCTGACCGTGCCTTGCCTTGCGTTACCCTTTCCTTGCCTTGCCGTGAATTGCCTAGCCGTGCGTTTTCGTGCATCAGCCTTGCCTTGCCTCACCGTGCCTTGCCTTGCGTTTCCCTTACCTTGCTTTGCTTTCCCTTACTTTCATTTCCTTCCGTTACTCTTTGCTTTCCTTCCGTGCATTGCCTAGCCTTGCGTTGTCGTGCCTTAGCCTTGCCTCGCCTGACAGTGCCTTGCCTTGCGTTACCCTTTCCTTGCCTTGCCGTGCATTGCCTAGCCGTGCGTTGCCGTGCCTTAGCCTTGTTTCCCCTTGCCGTGCCGTTCCTTCCGTTACCCTTGCCTTGCCTTGCTTTCCCTTGCCTTCCTTGCCTTCCGTTACTCTTTGCTTGCCTTCCGTGCATTGCCTAGCTTTGCGTTGTCGTGCCTTAGCCTTGCCTCGCGTAACGGTGCCTTGCCTTGCGTTACCCTTTCCTTGCCTTGCCGTGCATTGCCTAGCCGTGCGTTGCCGTGCCTTAGCCTTGTTTCCCCTTGCCGTGCCGTTCCTTCCGTTACCCTTGCCTTGCCTTGCTTTCCCTTGCCTTCCTTGCCTTCCGTTACTCTTTGCTTGCCTTTCGTGCATTGCCTAGCCTTGAGTTGTCGTGCATTCGCCTTCCTCCCCAAACCGTGCCTTGCCTTGAGTTACCCTTTCCTTGCCTTGCCGTGCATTGCATAGCCGTGCGTTGTCGTGCATTTGCCTTGTCTTGCCTCACCGTGCTTTGCCTTGCGTTACCCTTTCCTTGCCTTGCCGTGCATTGCCTAGCCCTGCATTGTCCTGCCTTAACTTTGTTTCCCCTTACCGTGCCGTTCCTTTCGTTGCCCTTGACTTCCCTTGCTTTCCCTTGCCTTCCTTGCCTTCCGTTACTCTTTGCTTGCCTTCCGTTCATTGCCTAGCCTTGCGTTGTCGTGCCTTAGCCTTGCCTCGCCTGACCGTGCCTTGCCTTGCGTTACCCTTTCCTTGCCTTGCCGTGCATTGCCTAGCCGTGCGTTGTCGTGCATTTGCCTTGCCTTGCCTCACCGTGCCTTGCCTTGCGTTACCCTTTCCTTGCCTGGCCGTGCATTGCCTAGCCGTGCGTTGTCGTGCATTAGCCTTGTCTTGCCTTACCGTGCCTTGCCTTGCGTTACCCTTTCCTTGCCTGGCCGTGCATTGCGTAGCCGTGCGTTGCCGTTCCTTAGCCTTGTTTCCCCTTGCCGTGCCTTGCCTTTTGTTACACTTGCCTTGCCTTGCTTTGCCTTGCCTTCCTTTCCTTCCGTTACTCTTTCCTTGCCTAGCCGTGCACTGCCTAGCCTTGCGTTGTCGTGCATTAGCTTTGCCTCCCCAAACCGTGCCTTGCCTTGCGTTACCATTTCCTTGCCTTGCCCTGCATTGCCTAGCCCTGTGTTGTCGTGCCTTAGTCTTGTTTGCCCTTACCGTGCCGTTCCTTCCGTTACCCTTGCCTTTCCCTGCTTTCCCTAGCCTTCCTTGCCTTCCGTGCATTGCCTAGCCTTGCGTTGTCGTGCCTTAGCCTTGCCTCGCCTGACCGTGCCTTGCCTTGCGTTACCCTTTCCTTGCCTTGCCGTGAATTGCCTAGCCGTGCGTTGTCGTGCATCAGCCTTGCCTTGCCTCACCGTGCCTTGCCTTGCGTTACCCTTACCTTGCCTTGCTTTCCCTTCCTTTCATTGGCTTCCGTTACTCTTTGCTTTCCTTCCGTGCATTGCCTAGCCTTGCGTTGTCGTGCCTTAGCCTTGCCTCCCCTGACAGTGCCTTGCCTTGCGTTACCCTTTCCTTGCCTTGCCGTGCATTGCCTAGCCGTGCGTTGCCGTGCCTTAGCCTTGTTTCCCCTTGCCGTGCCGTTCCTTCCGTTACCCTTGCCTTGCCTTGCTTTCCCTTGCCTTCCTTGCCTTCCGTTACTCTTTGCTTGCCTTCCGTGCATTGCCTAGCCTTGCGTTGTCGTGCTTTAGCCTTGCCTCGCATAACGGTGCCTTGCCTTGCGTTACCCTTTCCTTTCCTTGCCGTGCATTGGCTAGCCCTGCGTTGTCGTGCCTTAGCCTTGTTTCCCCTTACCGTGCCGTTCCTTCCGTTACCCTTGCCTTCCCCTGCTTTCCCTTGCCTTCCTTGCCTTCCGTTACTCTTTGCTTGCCTTCCGTTTATTGCCTAGCCTTGCGTTGTCGTGCCTTAGCCTTGCCGGGCCTTACCGTGCCTTGCCTTGCGTTACCCTTTCCTTGCCTTGCCGTGCATTGCCTAGCCTTGCATTGTCGTGCCTTAGCCTTGCCTCGCCTGTCCGTGCCTTGCCTTGCGTTACCCTTTCCTTGCCTTGCCGTGCATTGCCTAGCCGTGCGTTGTCGTGCATCAGCCTTGCCTTGCCTCATCGTGCCTTGCCTTGCGTTACCCTTTCCTTGCCTTGCCGTGCATTGCCTAGCCGTGCGTTGCCGTGCCTTAGCCTTGTTACCCCTTGCCGTGCCTTTCCTTCTGTTACCCTTGCCTTGCCTTGCTTTCCCTTGCCTTCCTTGCCTTCCGTTACTCTTTGCTTTCCTTCTTTGCATTGCCTAGCCTTGCGTTGTCGTGCATGCGCCTTCCTCCCCAAACCGTGCCTTGCCTTGCGTTACCCTTTCCTTGGATTGCCCTGCATTGCCTAACCCTGTGTTGTCGTGCCTTAGCCTTGTTTCCCCTTACCGTGCCGTTCCTTTCGTTACCCTTGCCTTCCCTTGCTTTCCCTTGCCTTCCTTGCCTTCCGTTAATCTTTGTTTGCCTTCCGTTCATTGCCTAGCCTTGCGTTGTCGTGCCTTAGCCTTGCGTCGCCTGACCGTGCCTTGCCTTGCGTTACCCTTTCCTTGCCTGGCCGTGCATTGCCTAGCCGTGCGTTGTCGTGCATTATCCTTGTCTTGCCTTACCGTGCCTTGCCTTGCGTTACCCTTTCCTTGCCTGGCCGTGCATTGCATAGCCGTGCGTTGCCGTTCCTTAGACTTGTTTCCCTTGCCGTGCCTTGCCTTTTGTTACACTTGCCTTGCCTTGCTTTGCCTTGCCTTCCTTTCCTTCCATTACTCTTTCCTTGCCTAGCCGTGCACTGCCTAGCCTTGCGTTGTCGTGCATTAGCTTTGCCTCCCCAAACCGTGCCTTGCCTTGCGTTACCATTTCCTTGCCTTGCCCTGCATTGCCTAGCCCTGTGTTGTCGTGCCTTAGTCTTGTTTGCCCTTACCGTGCCGTTCCTTCCGTTACCCTTGCATTTCCCTGCTTTCCCTAGCCTTCCTTGCCTTCCGTTATTCTTTGCTTGCCTTCCGTTCATTGCCTAGCCTTGCGTTGTCGTGCCTTAGCCTTGCCTCGCCTGACCGTGCCTTGCCTTGCGTTACCCTTTCCTTGCCTTGCCGTGCATTGCGTATCCGTGCGTTGTCGTGCATTTGCCTTGCCTTGCCTCACCGTGCCTTGCCTTGCGTTACCCTTTCCTTGCCTGGCCGTGTATTGCCTAGCCGTGCGTTGTCGTGCATTAGCCTTGTCTTGCCTTACCCTGCCTTGCCTTGCGTTACCCTTTCCTTGCCTGGCCGTGCATTGCGTAGCCGTGCGTTGCCGTTCGTTAGCCTTGTTTCCCCTTGCCGTGCCTTGCCTTTTGTTACACTTGCCTTGCCTTGCTTTGCCTTGCCTTCCTTTCCTTCCGTTACTCTTTCCTTGCCTAGCCGTGCACTGCCTAGCCTTGCGTTGTCGTGCATTAGCTTTGCCTCCCCAAAAAGTGCCTTGCCTTGCGTTACCATTTCCTTGCCTTGCCCTGCATTGCCTAGCCCTGTGTTGTCGTGCCTTAGTCTTGTTTGCCCTTACCGTGCCGTTCCTTCCGTTACCCTTGCCTTTCCCTGCTTTCCTTAGCCTTCCTTGCCTTCCGTGCATTGCCTAGCCTTGCGTTGTCTTGCCTTAGCCTTGCCTCGCCTGACCGTGCCTTGCCTTGCGTTACCCTTTCCTTGCCTTGCCGTGAATTGCCTAGCCGTGCGTTGTCGTGCATCAGCCTTGCCTTCCCTCACCGTGCCTTGCCTTGCGTTACCCTTACCTTGCCTTGCTTTCCCTTCCATTCATTGGCTTCCGTTACTCTTTCCTTTCCTTCCGTGCATTGCCTAGCCTTGCGTTGTCGTGCCTTAGCCTTGCCTCCCCTGACAGTGCCTTGCCTTGCGTTACCCTTTCCTTGCCTTGCCGTGCATTGCCTAGCCGTGCGTTGCCGTGCCTTAGCTTTGTTTCCCCTTCCCGTGCCGTTCCTTCCGTTACCCTTGCCTTGCCTTGCTTTCCCTTGCCTTCCTTGCCTTCCGTTACTCTTTGCTTGCCTTCCGTTTATTGCCTAGCCTTGCGTTGTCGTGCCTTAGCCTTGCCTCGCGTAACGGTGTCTTGCCTTGCGTTACCCTTTCCTTTCCTTGCCGTGCATTGGCTAGCCCTGCGTTGTCGTGCCTTAGCCTTGTTTCCCCTTACCGTGCCGTTCCTTCCGTTACCCTTGCCTTCCCCTGCTTTCCCTTGCCTTCCTTGCCTTCCGTTACTCTTTGCTTGCCTTCCGTTCATTGCCTAGCCTTGCGTTGTCGTGCCTTAGCCTTGCCTCGCCTGACCGTGCCTTGCCTTGCGTTACCCTTTCCTTGCCTTGCCGTGCATTGCCTAGCCTTGCATTGTCGTGCCTTAGCCTTGCCTCGCCTGACCGTGCCTTGCCTTGCGTTACCCTTTCCTTGCCTTGCCGTGCATTGCCTAGCCGTGCGTTGTCGTGCATCAGCCTTGCCTTGCCTCATCGTGCCTTGCCTTGCGTTACCCTTTCCTTGCCTTGCCCTGCATTGCCTAGCCCTGTGTTGTCGTGCCTTAGCCTTGTTTCCCCTTACCGTGCCGTTCCTTTCGTTACCCTTGCCTTCCCCTGCTTTCCCTTGCCTTCCTTGCCTTCCGTTACTCTTTGCTTGCCTTCCGTGCATTGCCTAGCCTTGCGTTGTCGTGCATTAGCCTTGCCTCGCCTGACCGTGCCTTGCCTTGCGTTACCCTTTCCTTGCCTGGCCGTGCATTGCCTAGCCTTGCATTGTCGTGCCTTAGCCTTGCCTCGCCTGACCGTGCCTTGCCTTGCGTTACCCTTTCCTTGCCTTGCCGTGCATTGCCTAGCCGTGCGTTGTCGTGCATCAGCCTTGCCTTGCCTCACCGTGCCTTGCCTTGCGTTACCCTTACCTTGCCTTGCTTTCCCTTCCTTTCATTGCCTTCCGTTACTCTTTGCTTTCCTTCCGTGCATTGCCTAGCCTTGCGTTGTCGTGCCTTAGCCTTGCCTCGCCTGACAGTGCCTTGCCTTGCGTTACCCTTTCCTTGCCTTGCCGTGCATTGCCTAGCCGTGCGTTGCCGTGCCTTAGCCTTGTATCCCCTTGCCGTGCCGTTCCTTCCGTTACCCTTGCCTTCCCCTGCTTTCCCTTGCCTTCCTTGCCTTCCGTTACTCTTTGCTTGCCTTCCGTTTATTGCCTAGCCTTGCGTTGTCGTGCATTCGCCTTCCTCCCCAAACCGTGCCTTGCCTTGCGTTACCCTTTCCTTGCCTTGCCCTGCATTGCCTAGCCCTGTGTTGTCGTGCCTTAGCCTTGTTTCCCCTTACCGTGCCGTTCCTTTCGTTACCCTTGCCTTCCCCTGCTTTCCCTTGCCTTCCTTGCCTTCCGTTACTCTTTGCTTGCCTTCCGTGCATTGCCTAGCCTTGCGTTGTCGTGCCTTAGCCTTGCCTCGCCTGACCGTGCCTTGCCTTGAGTTACCCTTTCCTTGCCTTGCCGTACATTGCCTAGCCGTGCGTTGTCGTGCATTTGCCTTGTCTTGCCTCACCGTGCCTTGCCTTGCGTTACCCTTTCCTTGCCTGGCCGTGCATTGCGTAGCCGTGCGTTGCCGTTCCTTAGCCTTGTTTCCCCTTGCCGTGCCTTGCCTTTTGTTACACTTGCCTTGCCTTGCTTTGCCTTGCCTTCCTTTCCTTCCGTTACTCTTTCCTTGCCTAGCCGTGCATTGCCTAGCCTTGCGTTGTCGTGCATTAGCTTTGCCTCCCCAAACCGTGCCTTGCCTTGCGTTACCATTTCCTTGCCTTGCCCTGCATTGCCTAGCCCTGTGTTGTCGTGCATCAGCCTTGCCTTGCCTCACCGTGCCTTGCCTTGCGTTACCCTTACCTTGCCTTGCTTTCCCTTCCTTTCATTGCCTTCCGTTACTCTTTGCTTTCCGTCCGTGCATTGCCTAGCCTTGCGTTGTCGTGCCTTAGCCTTGCCTCGCCTGACAGTGCCTTGCCTTGCGTTACCCTTTCCTTGCCTTGCCGTGCATTGCCTAGCCGTGCGTTGCCGTGCTTAGCCTTGTTTCCCCTTGCCGTGCCGTTCCTTCCCTTACCCTTGCCTTGCCTTGCTTTCCCTTGCTTTCCTTGCCTTCCGTTACTCTTTGCTTGCCTTCCGTGCATTGCCTAGCCTTGCGTTGTCGTGCCTTAGCCTTGCCTCGCGTAACGGTGCCTTGCCTTGCGTTACCCTTTCCTTTCCTTGCCGTGCATTGGCTAGCCCTGCGTTGTCGTGCCTTAGCCTTGTTTCCCCTTACCGTGCCGTTCCTTCCGTTACCCTTGCCTTCCCCTGCTTTCCCTTGCCTTCCTTGCCTTCCGTTACTCTTTGCTTGCCTTCCGTTTATTGCCTAGCCTTGCGTTATCGTGCCTTAGCCTTGCCGCGCCTTACCGTGCCTTGCCTTGCGTTACGATTTCCTTGCCTTGCCGTGCATTGCCTAGCCTTGCGTTGTCGTGCCTTAGCCTTGCCTCGCCTGACCGTGCCTTGCCTTGCGTTACCCTTTCCTTGCCTTGCCGTGCATTGCCTACCCTTGCGTTGTCGTGCATCAGCCTTGCCTTGCCTCATCGTGCCTTGCCTTGCGTTACCCTTTCCTTGCCTTGCCGTGCATTGCCTAGCCGTGCGTTGCCGTGCCTTAGCCTTGTTTCCCCTTGCCGTGCCGTTCCTTCTGTTACCCTTGCCTTGCCTTGCTTTCCCTTGCCTTCCTTGCCTTCCGTTACTCTTTGCTTGCCTTCCGTGCATTGCCTAGCCTTGCGTTGTCGTGCATGCGCCTTCCTCCCCAAACCGTGCCTTGCCTTGCGTTACCCTTTCCTTGCATTGCCCTGCATTGCCTAGCCCTGTGTTGTCGTGCCTTAGCCTTGTTTCCCTTTACCGTGCCGTTCCTTTCGTTACCCTTGCCTTCCCTTGCTTTCCCTTGCCTTCCTTGCCTTCCGTTACTCTTTGCTTGCCTTCCGTTCATTGCCTAGCCTTGCGTTGTCGTGCCTTAGCCTTGCCTCGCCTGACCGTGCCTTGCCTTGCGTTACCCTTTCCTTGCCTTGCCGTGCATTGCCTAGCCGTGCGTTGTCGTGCATTTGCCTTGCCTTCCCTCACCGTGCCTTGCCTTGCGTTACCCTTTCCTTGCCTGGCCGTGCATTGCCTAGCCGTGCGTTGTCGTGCATTAGCCTTGTCTTGCCTTACCGTGCCTTGCCTTGCGTTACCCTTTCCTTGCCTGGCCGTGCATTGCATAGCCGTGCGTTGCCGTTCCTTAGCCTTGTTTCCCTTGCCTTGCCTTGCCTTTTGTTACACTTGCCTTGCCTTGCTTTGCCTTGCCTTCCTTTCCTTCCGTTACTCTTTCCTTGCCTAGCCGTGCACTGCCTAGCCTTGCGTTGTCGTGCATCAGCCTTGCCTTGCCTCACCGTGCCTTGCCTTGCGTTACCCTTACCTTGCCTTGCTTTCCCTTCCTTTCATTGCCTTCCGTTACTCTTTGCTTTCCTTCCGTGCATTGCCTAGCCTTGCGTTGTCGTGCCTTAGCCTTGCCTCGCCTGACAGTGCCTTGCCTTGCGTTACCGTTTCCTTGCCTTGCCGTGCATTGCCTAGCCGTGCGTTGCCGTGCCTTAGCCTTGTTTCCCCTTGCCGTGCCGTTCCTTCCGTTACCCTTGCCTTCCCCTGCTTTCCCTTGCCTTCCTTGCCTTCCGTTACTCTTTGCTTGCCTTCCGTTCATTGCCTAGCCTTGCGTTTTCGTGCCTTAGCCTTGCCTCGCGTAACGGTGCCTTGCCTTGCGTTACCCTTTCCTTGCCTTGCCGTGCATTGCCTAGCCGTGCGTTGCACTGCCTTAGCCTTGTTTCCCCTTGCCGTGCCGTTCCTTCTGTTACCCTTGCCTTGCCTTGCTTTCCCTTGCCTTCCTTGCCTTCCGTTACTCTTTGCTTGCCTTCCGTGCATTGCCTAGCCTTGCGTTGTCGTGCAGTCGCCTTCCTCCCCAAACCGTGCCTTGCCTTGCGTTACCCTTTCCTTGCCTTGCCCTGCATTGCCTAGCCCTGTGTTGTCGTGCCTTAGCCTTGTTTCCCCTTACCGTGCCGTTCCTTTCGTTACCCTTGCCTTCCCCTGCTTTCCCTTGCCTTCCTTGCCTTCCGTGACTCTTTGCTTGCCTTCCGTGCATTGCCTAGCCTTGCGTTGTCGTGCCTTAGCCTTGCCTCGCCTGACCGTGCCTTGCCTTGAGTTACCCTTTCCTTGCCTTGCCGTGCATTGCCTAGCCGTGCGTTGTCGTGCATTTGCCTTGTCTAAACTCACCGTGCTTTCCCTTGCGTTACCCTTTCCTTGCCTTGCCTTGCATTGCCTAGCCCTGCATTGTCGTGCCTTAGCTTTCTTTCCCCTTACCGTGCCGTTCCTTTCGTTGCCTTTGCCTTCCCTTGCTTTCCCTTGCCTTCCTTGCCTTCCGTTACTCTTTGCTGGCCTTCCGTTCATTGCCTAGCCTTGCGTTGTCGTGCCTTAGCCTTCCCTCGCCTGACCGTGCCTTGCCTTGCGTAACCCTTTCCTTGCCTTGCCGTGCATTGCCTAGCCGTGCGTTGTCGTGCATTTGCCTTGCCTTGCCTCATCGTGCCTTGCCTTGCGTTACCCTTTCCTTGCCTGGCCGTGCATTGCCTAGCCGTGCGTTGTCGTGCATTAGCCTTGTCTTGCCTTACCGTGCCTTGCCTTGCGTTACCCTTTCCTTGCCTGGCCGTGCATTGCGTAGCCGTGCGTTGCCGTTCCTTAGCCTTCTTTCCCCTGCCGTGCCTTGCCTTTTGTTACACTTGCCTTGCCTTGCTTTGCCTTGCCTTCCTTTCCTTACGTTACTCTTTCCTTGCCTAGCCGTGCACTGCCTAGCCTTGCGTTGTCGTGCATTAGCTTTGCCGCCCCAAACCGTGCCTTGCCTTGCGTTACCATTTCCTTGCCTTGCCCTGCATTGCCTATCCCTGTGTTGTCGTGCCTTAGTCTTGTTTGCCCTTACCGTGCCGTTCCTTCCGTTACCCTTGCCTTTCCCTGCTTTCCCTAGCCTTCCTTGCCTTCCGTTCCTCTTTGCTTGCCTTCCGTGCATTGCCTAGCCTTGCGTTGTCGTGCCTTAGCCTTGCCTCGCCTGACCGTGCCTTGCCTTGCGTTACCCTTTCCTTGCCTTGCCGTGAATTGCCTAGCCGTGCGTTGTCGTGCATCAGCCTTGCCTTGCCTCACCGTGCCTTGCCTTGCGTTACCCTTACCTTGCCTTGCTTTCCCTTCCTTTCATTGCCTTCCGTTACTCTTTGCTTTCCGTCCGTGCAATGCCTAGCCTTGCGTTGTCGTGCCTTAGCCTTGCCTCGCCTGACAGTGCCTTGCCTTGCGTTACCCTTTCCTTGCCTGGCCGTGCATTGCCTAGCCGTGCGTTGCCGTGCCTTAGCCTTGTTTCCCCTTGCCGTGCCGTTCCTTCCGTTACCCTTGCCTTGCCTTGCTTTCCCTGGCCTTCCTTGCCTTCCGTTACTCTTTGCTTGCCTTCCGTGCATTGCCTAGCCTTGCGTTGTCGTGCCTTAGCCTTGCCTCGCGTAACGGTTCCTTGCCTTGCGTTACCCTTTCCTTTCCTTGCCGTGCATTGGCTAGCCCTGCGTTGTCGTGCCTTAGCCTTGTTTCCCCTTACCGTGCCGTTCCTTCCGTTACCCTTGCCTTCCCCTGCTTTCCCTTGCCTTCCTTGCCTTCCGTTACTCTTTGCTTGCCTTCCGTTTATTGCCTAGCCTTGCGTTGTCGTGCCTTAGCCTTGCCGCGCCTTACCGTGCCTTGCCTTGCGTTACCCTTTCCTTGCCTTGCCGTGCATTGCCTAGCCTTGCGTTGTTGTGCCTTAGCCTTGCCTCGCCTGACCGTGCCTTGCCTTGCGTTACCCTTTCCTTGCCTTGCCGTGCATTGCCTAGCCGTGCGTTTTCGTGCATCAGCCTTGCCTTGCCTCATCGTGCCTTGCCTTGCGTTACCCTTTCCTTGCCTTGCCGTGCATTGCCTAGCCGTGCGTTACCGTGCCTTAGCCTTGTTTCCCCTTGCCGTGCCGTTCCTTCTGTTACCCTTGCCTTGCCTTGCTTTCCCTTGCCTTCCTTGCCTTCCGTTCCTCTTTGCTTGCCTTCCGTGCATTGCCTAGCCTTGCGTTGTCGTGCCTTAGCCTTGCCTTGCCTCACCGTGCCTTGCCTTGCGTTACCCTTTCCTTGCCTGGCCGTGCATTGCGTAACCGTGCGTTGCCGTTCCTTAGCCTTGTTTCCCCTTGCCGTGCCTTGCCTTTTGTTACACTTGCCTTGCCTTGCTTTGCCTTGCCTTCCTTTCCTTCCGTTACTCTTTCCTTGCCTAGCCGTTCACTGCCTAGCCTTGCGTTGTCGTGCATTAGCTTTGCCTCCCCAAACCGTGCCTTGCCTTGCGTTACCCTTTCCTTGCCTTGCCCTGCATTGCCTAGCCCTGTGTTTTCGTGCCTTAGCCTTGTTTCCCCTTACCGTGCCGTTCCTTTCGTTACCCTTGCCTTCCCCTGCTTTCCCTTGCCTTCCTTGCCTTCCGTTACTCTTTGCTGGCCTTCCGTGCATTGCCTAGCCTTGCGATGTCGTGCCTTAGCCTTGCCTCGCCTGACCGTGCCTTGCCTTGAGTTACCCTTTCCTTGCCTTGCCGTGCATTGCCTAGCCGTGCGTTGTCGTGCATTAGCCTTGTCTTGCCTTACCGTGCCTTGCCTTGCGTTACCCTTTCCTTGCCTGGCCGCGCATTGCGTAGCCGTGCGTTGCCGTTCCTTAGCCTTGTTTCCCCTTGCCGTGCCTTGCCTTTTGTTACACTTGCCTTGCCTTGCTTTGCCTTGCCTTCCTTTCCTTCCGTTACTCTTTCCTTGCCTAGCCGTGCATTGCCTAGCCTTGCGTTGTCGTGCATTAGCTTTGCCTCCCCAAACCGTGCCTTGCCTTGCGTTACCATTTCCTTGCCTTGCCTTGCATTGCCTAGCCCTGTGTTGTCGTGCATCAGCCTTGCCTTGCCTCACCGTGCCTTGCCTTGCGTTACCCTTACCTTGCCTTGCTTTCCCTTCCTTTCATTGCCTTCCGTTACTCCTTGCTTTCCGTCCGTGCATTGCCTAGCCTTGCGTTGTCGTGCCTTAGCCTTGCCTCGCCTGACAGTGCCTTGCCTTGCGTTACCCTTTCCTTGCCTTGCCGTGCATTGGCTAGCCGTGCGTTGCCGTGCCTTAGCCTTGTTTCCCCTTGCCGTGCCGTTCCTTCCGTTACCCTTGCCTTGCCTTGCTTTCCCTTGCCTTCCTTGCCTTCCGTTACTCTTTGCTTGCCTTCCGTGCATTGCCTAGCCTTGCGTTGTCGTGCCTTAGCCTTGCCTCGCGTAACGGTGCCTTGCCTTGAGTTACCCTTTCCTTTCCTTGCCGTGCATTGGCTAGCCCTGGGTTGTCGTGCCTTAGCCTTGTTTCCCCTTACCGTGCCGTTCCTTCCGTTACCCTTGCCTTCCCCTGCTTTCCCTTGCCTTCCTTGCCTTTCGTTACTCTTTGCTTGCCTTCCGTTTATTGCCTAGCCTTGCGTTGTCGTGCCTTAGCCTTGCCGCGCCTTACCGTGCCTTGCCTTGCGTTACCCTTTCCTTGCCTTGCCGTGCATTGCCTAGCCCTGTGTTGTCGTGCCTTAGTCTTGTTTGCCCTTACCGTGCCGTTCCTTCCGTTACCCTTGCCTTTCCCTGCTTTCCCTAGCCTTCCTTGCCTTCCGTTATTCTTTGCTTGCCTTTCGTTCATTGCCTAGCCTTGCGTTGTCGTGCCTTAGCCTTGCCTCGCCTGACCGTGCCTTGCCTTGCGTTACCCTTTCCTTGCCTTGCCGTGCATTGCCTAGCCGTGCGTTGTCGTGCATTTCCCTTGCCTTGCCTCACCGTGCCTTGCCTTGCGTTACCCTTTCCTTGCCTGGCCGTGCATTGCCTAGCCGTGCGTTGTCGTGCATTAGCCTTGTCTTGCCTTACCGTGTCTTGCCTTGCGTTACCGTTTCCTTGCCTGGCCGTGCATTGCGTAGCCGTGCGTTGCCGTTCCTTAGCCTTGTTTCCCCTTGCCGTGCCTTCCCTTTTGTTACACTTGCCTTGCCTTGCTTTGCCTTGCCTTCCTTTCCTTCCGTTACTCTTTCCTTGCCTAGCCGTGCACTGCCTAGCCTTGCGTTGTCGTGCATTAGCTTTGCCTCCCCAAACCGTGCCTTGCCTTGCGTTACCATTTCCTTGCCTTGCCCTGCATTGCCTAGCCCTGTGTTGTCGTGCCTTAGTCTTGTTTGCCCTTACCGTGCCGTTCCTTCCGTTACCCTTGCCTTTCCCTGCTTTCCCTAGCCTTCCTTGCCTTCCGTTCCTCTTTGCTTGCCTTCCGTGCATTGCCTAGCCTTGCGTTGTCGTGCCTTAGCCTTGCCTCGCCTGACCGTGCCTTGCCTTGCGTTACCCTTTCCTTGCCTTGCCGTGAATTGCCTAGCCGTGCGTTGTCGTGCATCAGCCTTGCATTGCCTCACCGTGCCTTGCCTTGCGTTACCCTTACCTTGCCTTGCTTTCCCTTCCTTTCATTGCCTTCCGTTACTCTTTGCTTTCCTTCCGTGCATTGCCTAGCATTGCGTTGTCGTGCCTTAGCCTTGCCTCGCCTGACAGTGCCTTGCCTTGCGTTACCGTTTCCTTGCCTTGCCGTGCATTGCCTAGCCGTGCGTTGCCGTGCCTTAGCCTTGTTTCCCCTTGCCGTGCCGTTCCTTCCGTTACCCTTGCCTTCCCCTGCTTTCCCTTGCCTTCCTTGCCTTCCGTTACTCTTTGCTTGCCTTCCGTGCATTGCCTAGCCTTGCGTTGTCGTGCATTAGCCTTGTCTTGCCTTACCGTGCCGTGCCTTGCGTTACCCTTTCCTTGCCTGGCCGTTCATTGCGTAGCCGTGCGTTGCCGTTACTTAGCCTTGTTTCCCCTTGCCGTGCCTTGCCTTTTGTTACACTTGCCTTGCCTTGCTTTGCCTTGCCTTCCTTTCCTTCCGTTACTCTTTCCTTGCCTAGCCGTGCACTGCCCAGCCTTGCGTTGTCATGCATTAGCTTTGCCTCCCCAAACCGTGCCTTGCCTTGAGTTACCATTTCCTTGCCTTGCCCTGCATTGCCTAGCCCTGTGTTGTCGTGCCTTAGTCTTGTTTGCCCTTACCGTGCCGTTCCTTCCGTTACCCTTGCCTTTCCCTGCTTTCCCTAGCCTTCCTTGCCTTCCGTTCCTCTTTGCTTGCCTTCCGTGCATTGCCTAGCCTTGCGTTGTCGTGCCTTAGCCTTGCCTCGCCTGACCGTGCCTTGCCTTGCGTTACCCTTTCCTTGCCTTGCCGTGCATTGCCTAGCCGTGCGTTGCCGTGCCTTAGCCTTGTTTCCCCTTGCCGTGCCGTTCCTTCCGTTACCCTTGCCTTGCCTTGCTTTCCCTTGCCTTCCTTGCCTTCCGTGCATTGCCTAGCCTTGCGTTGTCGTGCCTTAGCCTTGCCTCGCCTGACCGTGCCTTGCCTTGCGTTACCCTTTCCTTGCCTTGCCGTGAATTGCCTAGCCGTGCGTTTTCGTGCATCAGCCTTGCCTTGCCTCACCGTGCCTTGCCTTGCGTTACCCTTACCTTGCTTTGCTTTCCCTTACTTTCATTTCCTTCCGTTACTCTTTGCTTTCCTTCCGTGCATTGCCTAGCCTTGCGTTGTCGTGCCTTAGCCTTGCCTCGCCTGACAGTGCCTTGCCTTGCGTTACCCTTTCCTTGCCTTGCCGTGCATTGCCTAGCCGTGCGTTGCCGTGCCTTAGCCTTGTTTCCCCTTGCCGTGCCGTTCCTTCCGTTACCCTTGCCTTGCCTTGCTTTCCCTTGCCTTCCTTGCCTTCCGTTACTCTTTGCTTGCCTTCCGTGCATTGCCTAGCTTTGCGTTGTCGTGCCTTAGCCTTGCCTCGCGTAACGGTGCCTTGCCTTGCGTTACCCTTTCCTTGCCTTGCCGTGCATTGCCTAGCCGTGCGTTGCCGTGCCTTAGCCTTGTTTCCCCTTGCCGTGCCGTTCCTTCCGTTACCCTTGCCTTGCCTTGCTTTCCCTTGCCTTCCTTGCCTTCCGTTACTCTTTGCTTGCCTTTCGTGCATTGCCTAGCCTTGAGTTGTCGTGCATTCGCCTTCCTCCCCAAACCGTGCCTTGCCTTGAGTTACCCTTTCCTTGCCTTGCCGTGCATTGCATAGCCGTGCGTTGTCGTGCATTTGCCTTGTCTTGCCTCACCGTGCTTTGCCTTGCGTTACCCTTTCCTTGCCTTGCCGTGCATTGCCTAGCCCTGCATTGTCCTGCCTTAGCTTTGTTTCCCCTTACCGTGCCGTTCCTTTCGTTGCCCTTGACTTCCCTTGCTTTCCCTTGCCTTCCTTGCCTTCCGTTACTCTTTGCTTGCCTTCCGTTCATTGCCTAGCCTTGCGTTGTCGTGCCTTAGCCTTGCCTCGCCTGACCGTGCCTTGCCTTGCGTTACCCTTTCCTTGCCTTGCCGTGCATTGCCTAGCCGTGCGTTGTCGTGCATTTGCCTTGCCTTGCCTCACCGTGCCTTGCCTTGCGTTACCCTTTCCTTGCCTGGCCGTGCATTGCCTAGCCGTGCGTTGTCGTGCATTAGCCTTGTCTTGCCTTACCGTGCCTTGCCTTGCGTTACCCTTTCCTTGCCTGGCCGTGCATTGCGTAGCCGTGCGTTGCCGTTCCTTAGCCTTGTTTCCCCTTGCCGTGCCTTGCCTTTTGTTACACTTGCCTTGCCTTGCTTTGCCTTGCCTTCCTTTCCTTCCGTTACTCTTTCCTTGCCTAGCCGTGCACTGCCTAGCCTTGCGTTGTCGTGCATTAGCTTTGCCTCCCCAAACCGTGCCTTGCCTTGCGTTACCATTTCCTTGCCTTGCCCTGCATTGCCTAGCCCTGTGTTGTCGTGCCTTAGTCTTGTTTGCCCTTACCGTGCCGTTCCTTCCGTTACCCTTGCCTTTCCCTGCTTTCCCTAGCCTTCCTTGCCTTCCGTGCATTGCCTAGCCTTGCGTTGTCGTGCCTTAGCCTTGCCTCGCCTGACCGTGCCTTGCCTTGCGTTACCCTTTCCTTGCCTTGCCGTGAATTGCCTAGCCGTGCGTTGTCGTGCATCAGCCTTGCCTTGCCTCACCGTGCCTTGCCTTGCGTTACCCTTACCTTGCCTTGCTTTCCCTTCCTTTCATTGGCTTCCGTTACTCTTTGCTTTCCTTCCGTGCATTGCCTAGCCTTGCGTTGTCGTGCCTTAGCCTTGCCTCCCCTGACAGTGCCTTGCCTTGCGTTACCCTTTCCTTGCCTTGCCGTGCATTGCCTAGCCGTGCGTTGCCGTGCCTTAGCCTTGTTTCCCCTTGCCGTGCCGTTCCTTCCGTTACCCTTGCCTTGCCTTGCTTTCCCTTGCCTTCCTTGCCTTCCGTTACTCTTTGCTTGCCTTCCGTGCATTGCCTAGCCTTGCGTTGTCGTGCTTTAGCCTTGCCTCGCATAACGGTGCCTTGCCTTGCGTTACCCTTTCCTTTCCTTGCCGTGCATTGGCTAGCCCTGCGTTGTCGTGCCTTAGCCTTGTTTCCCCTTACCGTGCCGTTCCTTCCGTTACCCTTGCCTTCCCCTGCTTTCCCTTGCCTTCCTTGCCTTCCGTTACTCTTTGCTTGCCTTCCGTTTATTGCCTAGCCTTGCGTTGTCGTGCCTTAGCCTTGCCGGGCCTTACCGTGCCTTGCCTTGCGTTACCCTTTCCTTGCCTTGCCGTGCATTGCCTAGCCTTGCATTGTCGTGCCTTAGCCTTGCCTCGCCTGTCCGTGCCTTGCCTTGCGTTACCCTTTCCTTGCCTTGCCGTGCATTGCCTAGCCGTGCGTTGTCGTGCATCAGCCTTGCCTTGCCTCATCGTGCCTTGCCTTGCGTTACCCTTTCCTTGCCTTGCCGTGCATTGCCTAGCCGTGCGTTGCCGTGCCTTAGCCTTGTTACCCCTTGCCGTGCCTTTCCTTCTGTTACCCTTGCCTTGCCTTGCTTTCCCTTGCCTTCCTTGCCTTCCGTTACTCTTTGCTTTCCTTCTTTGCATTGCCTAGCCTTGCGTTGTCGTGCATGCGCCTTCCTCCCCAAACCGTGCCTTGCCTTGCGTTACCCTTTCCTTGGATTGCCCTGCATTGCCTAACCCTGTGTTGTCGTGCCTTAGCCTTGTTTCCCCTTACCGTGCCGTTCCTTTCGTTACCCTTGCCTTCCCTTGCTTTCCCTTGCCTTCCTTGCCTTCCGTTAATCTTTGTTTGCCTTCCGTTCATTGCCTAGCCTTGCGTTGTCGTGCCTTAGCCTTGCCTCGCCTGACCGTGCCTTGCCTTGCGTTACCCTTTCCTTGCCTGGCCGTGCATTGCCTAGCCGTGCGTTGTCGTGCATTATCCTTGTCTTGCCTTACCGTGCCTTGCCTTGCGTTACCCTTTCCTTGCCTGGCCGTGCATTGCATAGCCGTGCGTTGCCGTTCCTTAGACTTGTTTCCCTTGCCGTGCCTTGCCTTTTGTTACACTTGCCTTGCCTTGCTTTGCCTTGCCTTCCTTTCCTTCCATTACTCTTTCCTTGCCTAGCCGTGCACTGCCTAGCCTTGCGTTGTCGTGCATTAGCTTTGCCTCCCCAAACCGTGCCTTGCCTTGCGTTACCATTTCCTTGCCTTGCCCTGCATTGCCTAGCCCTGTGTTGTCGTGCCTTAGTCTTGTTTGCCCTTACCGTGCCGTTCCTTCCGTTACCCTTGCATTTCCCTGCTTTCCCTAGCCTTCCTTGCCTTCCGTTATTCTTTGCTTGCCTTCCGTTCATTGCCTAGCCTTGCGTTGTCGTGCCTTAGCCTTGCCTCGCCTGACCGTGCCTTGCCTTGCGTTACCCTTTCCTTGCCTTGCCGTGCATTGCGTATCCCGTGCGTTGTCGTGCATTTGCCTTGCCTTGCCTCACCGTGCCTTGCCTTGCGTTACCCTTTCCTTGCCTGGCCGTGTATTGCCTAGCCGTGCGTTGTCGTGCATTAGCCTTGTCTTGCCTTACCCTGCCTTGCCTTGCGTTACCCTTTCCTTGCCTGGCCGTGCATTGCGTAGCCGTGCGTTGCCGTTCGTTAGCCCTTGTTTCCCCTTGCCGTGCCTTGCCTTTTGTTACACTTGCCTTGCCCTTGCTTTGCCTTGCCTTCCTTTCCTTCCGTTACTCTTTCCTTGCCTAGCCGTGCACTGCCTAGCCTTGCGTTGTCGTGCATTAGCTTTGCCTCCCCAAAAAGTGCCTTGCCTTGCGTTACCATTTCCTTGCCTTGCCCTGCATTGCCTAGGCCCTGTGGTTGTCTTGCCTTAGTCTTGTTTGCCCTTACCGTGCCGTTCCCTTCCGTTACCCTTGCCTTTCCCTGCTTTCCTTAGCCTTCCTTGCCTTCCGTGCATTGCCTAGCCTTGCGTTGTCTTGCCTTAGCCTTGCCTCGCCTGACCGTGCCTTGCCTTGCGTTACCCTTTCCTTGCCTTGCCGTGAATTGCCTAGCCGTGCGTTGTCGTGCATCAGCCTTGCCTTCCCTCACCGTGCCTTGCCTTGCGTTACCCTTACCTTGCCTTGCTTTCCCTTCCATTCATTGGCTTCCGTTACTCTTTCCTTTCCTTCCGTGCATTGCCTAGCCTTGCGTTGTCGTGCCTTAGCCTTGCCTCCCCTGACAGTGCCTTGCCTTGCGTTACCCTTTCCTTGCCTTGCCGTGCATTGCCTAGCCGTGCGTTGCCGTGCCTTAGCTTTGTTTCCCCTTGCCGTGCCGTTCCTTCCGTTACCCTTGCCTTGCCTTGCTTTCCCTTGCCTTCCTTGCCTTCCGTTACTCTTTGCTTGCCTTCCGTTTATTGCCTAGCCTTGCGTTGTCGTGCCTTAGCCTTGCCTCGCGTAACGGTGTCTTGCCTTGCGTTACCCTTTCCTTTCCTTGCCGTGCATTGGCTAGCCCTGCGTTGTCGTGCCTTAGCCTTGTTTCCCCTTACCGTGCCGTTCCTTCCGTTACCCTTGCCTTCCCCTGCTTTCCCTTGCCTTCCTTGCCTTCCGTTACTCTTTGCTTGCCTTCCGTTCATTGCCTAGCCTTGCGTTGTCGTGCCTTAGCCTTGCCTCGCCTGACCGTGCCTTGCCTTGCGTTACCCTTTCCTTGCCTGGCCGTGCATTGCCTAGCCTTGCATTGTCGTGCCTTAGCCTTGCCTCGCCTGACCGTGCCTTGCCTTGCGTTACCCTTTCCTTGCCTTGCCGTGCATTGCCTAGCCGTGCGTTGTCGTGCATCAGCCTTGCCTTGCCTCATCGTGCCTTGCCTTGCGTTACCCTTTCCTTGCCTTGCCCTGCATTGCCTAGCCCTGTGTTGTCGTGCCTTAGCCTTGTTTCCCCTTACCGTGCCGTTCCTTTCGTTACCCTTGCCTTCCCCTGCTTTCCCTTGCCTTCCTTGCCTTCCGTTACTCTTTGCTTGCCTTCCGTGCATTGCCTAGCCTTGCGTTGTCGTGCCTTAGCCTTGCCTCGCCTGACCGTGCCTTGCCTTGCGTTACCCTTTCCTTGCCTTGCCTTGCCTTGCGTTACCCTTTCCTTGCCTTGCCGTGCATTGCCTAGCCTTGCGTTGTCGTGCCTTGCCTTGCGTTACCCTTTCCTTGCCTTGCCCTGCATTGCCTAGCCCTGTGTTGTCGTGCCTTAGCCTTGTTTCCCCTTACCGTGCCGTTCCTTTCGTTACCCTTGCCTTCCCCTGCTTTCCCTTGCCTTCCTTGCCTTCCGTTACTCTTTGCTTGCCTTCCGTGCATTGCCTAGCCTTGCGTTGTCGTGCCTTAGCCTTGCCTCGCCTGACCGTGCCTTGCCTTGCGTTACCCTTTCCTTGCCTGGCCGTGCATTGCCTAGCCTTGCATTGTCGTGCCTTAGCCTTGCCTCGCCTGACCGTGCCTTGCCTTGCGTTACCCTTTCCTTGCCTTGCCGTGCATTGCCTAGCCGTGCGTTGTCGTGCATCAGCCTTGCCTTGCCTCACCGTGCCTTGCCTTGCGTTACCCTTACCTTGCCTTGCTTTCCCTTCCTTTCATTGCCTTCCGTTACTCTTTGCTTTCCTTCCGTGCATTGCCTAGCCTTGCGTTGTCGTGCCTTAGCCTTGCCTCGCCTGACAGTGCCTTGCCTTGCGTTACCCTTTCCTTGCCTTGCCGTGCATTGCCTAGCCGTGCGTTGCCGTGCCTTAGCCTTGTATCCCCTTGCCGTGCCGTTCCTTCCGTTACCCTTGCCTTCCCCTGCTTTCCCTTGCCTTCCTTGCCTTCCGTTACTCTTTGCTTGCCTTCCGTTTATTGCCTAGCCTTGCGTTGTCGTGCATTCGCCTTCCTCCCCAAACCGTGCCTTGCCTTGCGTTACCCTTTCCTTGCCTTGCCCTGCATTGCCTAGCCCTGTGTTGTCGTGCCTTAGCCTTGTTTCCCCTTACCGTGCCGTTCCTTTCGTTACCCTTGCCTTCCCCTGCTTTCCCTTGCCTTCCTTGCCTTCCGTTACTCTTTGCTTGCCTTCCGTGCATTGCCTAGCCTTGCGTTGTCGTGCCTTAGCCTTGCCTCGCCTGACCGTGCCTTGCCTTGAGTTACCCTTTCCTTGCCTTGCCGTACATTGCCTAGCCGTGCGTTGTCGTGCATTTGCCTTGTCTTGCCTCACCGTGCCTTGCCTTGCGTTACCCTTTCCTTGCCTGGCCGTGCATTGCGTAGCCGTGCGTTGCCGTTCCTTAGCCTTGTTTCCCCTTGCCGTGCCTTGCCTTTTGTTACACTTGCCTTGCCTTGCTTTGCCTTGCCTTCCTTTCCTTCCGTTACTCTTTCCTTGCCTAGCCGTGCATTGCCTAGCCTTGCGTTGTCGTGCATTAGCTTTGCCTCCCCAAACCGTGCCTTGCCTTGCGTTACCATTTCCTTGCCTTGCCCTGCATTGCCTAGCCCTGTGTTGTCGTGCATCAGCCTTGCCTTGCCTCACCGTGCCTTGCCTTGCGTTACCCTTACCTTGCCTTGCTTTCCCTTCCTTTCATTGCCTTCCGTTACTCTTTGCTTTCCGTCCGTGCATTGCCTAGCCTTGCGTTGTCGTGCCTTAGCCTTGCCTCGCCTGACAGTGCCTTGCCTTGCGTTACCCTTTCCTTGCCTTGCCGTGCATTGCCTAGCCGTGCGTTGCCGTGCTTAGCCTTGTTTCCCCTTGCCGTGCCGTTCCTTCCCTTACCCTTGCCTTGCCTTGCTTTCCCTTGCTTTCCTTGCCTTCCGTTACTCTTTGCTTGCCTTCCGTGCATTGCCTAGCCTTGCGTTGTCGTGCCTTAGCCTTGCCTCGCGTAACGGTGCCTTGCCTTGCGTTACCCTTTCCTTTCCTTGCCGTGCATTGGCTAGCCCTGCGTTGTCGTGCCTTAGCCTTGTTTCCCCTTACCGTGCCGTTCCTTCCGTTACCCTTGCCTTCCCCTGCTTTCCCTTGCCTTCCTTGCCTTCCGTTACTCTTTGCTTGCCTTCCGTTTATTGCCTAGCCTTGCGTTATCGTGCCTTAGCCTTGCCGCGCCTTACCGTGCCTTGCCTTGCGTTACGATTTCCTTGCCTTGCCGTGCATTGCCTAGCCTTGCGTTGTCGTGCCTTAGCCTTGCCTCGCCTGACCGTGCCTTGCCTTGCGTTACCCTTTCCTTGCCTTGCCGTGCATTGCCTACCCTTGCGTTGTCGTGCATCAGCCTTGCCTTGCCTCATCGTGCCTTGCCTTGCGTTACCCTTTCCTTGCCTTGCCGTGCATTGCCTAGCCGTGCGTTGCCGTGCCTTAGCCTTGTTTCCCCTTGCCGTGCCGTTCCTTCTGTTACCCTTGCCTTGCCTTGCTTTCCCTTGCCTTCCTTGCCTTCCGTTACTCTTTGCTTGCCTTCCGTGCATTGCCTAGCCTTGCGTTGTCGTGCATGCGCCTTCCTCCCCAAACCGTGCCTTGCCTTGCGTTACCCTTTCCTTGCATTGCCCTGCATTGCCTAGCCCTGTGTTGTCGTGCCTTAGCCTTGTTTCCCTTTACCGTGCCGTTCCTTTCGTTACCCTTGCCTTCCCTTGCTTTCCCTTGCCTTCCTTGCCTTCCGTTACTCTTTGCTTGCCTTCCGTTCATTGCCTAGCCTTGCGTTGTCGTGCCTTAGCCTTGCCTCGCCTGACCGTGCCTTGCCTTGCGTTACCCTTTCCTTGCCTTGCCGTGCATTGCCTAGCCGTGCGTTGTCGTGCATTTGCCTTGCCTTCCCTCACCGTGCCTTGCCTTGCGTTACCCTTTCCTTGCCTGGCCGTGCATTGCCTAGCCGTGCGTTGTCGTGCATTAGCCTTGTCTTGCCTTACCGTGCCTTGCCTTGCGTTACCCTTTCCTTGCCTGGCCGTGCATTGCATAGCCGTGCGTTGCCGTTCCTTAGCCTTGTTTCCCTTGCCTTGCCTTGCCTTTTGTTACACTTGCCTTGCCTTGCTTTGCCTTGCCTTCCTTTCCTTCCGTTACTCTTTCCTTGCCTAGCCGTGCACTGCCTAGCCTTGCGTTGTCGTGCATCAGCCTTGCCTTGCCTCACCGTGCCTTGCCTTGCGTTACCCTTACCTTGCCTTGCTTTCCCTTCCTTTCATTGCCTTCCGTTACTCTTTGCTTTCCTTCCGTGCATTGCCTAGCCTTGCGTTGTCGTGCCTTAGCCTTGCCTCGCCTGACAGTGCCTTGCCTTGCGTTACCGTTTCCTTGCCTTGCCGTGCATTGCCTAGCCGTGCGTTGCCGTGCCTTAGCCTTGTTTCCCCTTGCCGTGCCGTTCCTTCCGTTACCCTTGCCTTCCCCTGCTTTCCCTTGCCTTCCTTGCCTTCCGTTACTCTTTGCTTGCCTTCCGTTCATTGCCTAGCCTTGCGTTTTCGTGCCTTAGCCTTGCCTCGCGTAACGGTGCCTTGCCTTGCGTTACCCTTTCCTTGCCTTGCCGTGCATTGCCTAGCCGTGCGTTGCACTGCCTTAGCCTTGTTTCCCCTTGCCGTGCCGTTCCTTCTGTTACCCTTGCCTTGCCTTGCTTTCCCTTGCCTTCCTTGCCTTCCGTTACTCTTTGCTTGCCTTCCGTGCATTGCCTAGCCTTGCGTTGTCGTGCAGTCGCCTTCCTCCCCAAACCGTGCCTTGCCTTGCGTTACCCTTTCCTTGCCTTGCCCTGCATTGCCTAGCCCTGTGTTGTCGTGCCTTAGCCTTGTTTCCCCTTACCGTGCCGTTCCTTTCGTTACCCTTGCCTTCCCCTGCTTTCCCTTGCCTTCCTTGCCTTCCGTGACTCTTTGCTTGCCTTCCGTGCATTGCCTAGCCTTGCGTTGTCGTGCCTTAGCCTTGCCTCGCCTGACCGTGCCTTGCCTTGAGTTACCCTTTCCTTGCCTTGCCGTGCATTGCCTAGCCGTGCGTTGTCGTGCATTTGCCTTGTCTAAACTCACCGTGCTTTCCCTTGCGTTACCCTTTCCTTGCCTTGCCTTGCATTGCCTAGCCCTGCATTGTCGTGCCTTAGCTTTCTTTCCCCTTACCGTGCCGTTCCTTTCGTTGCCTTTGCCTTCCCTTGCTTTCCCTTGCCTTCCTTGCCTTCCGTTACTCTTTGCTGGCCTTCCGTTCATTGCCTAGCCTTGCGTTGTCGTGCCTTAGCCTTCCCTCGCCTGACCGTGCCTTGCCTTGCGTAACCCTTTCCTTGCCTTGCCGTGCATTGCCTAGCCGTGCGTTGTCGTGCATTTGCCTTGCCTTGCCTCATCGTGCCTTGCCTTGCGTTACCCTTTCCTTGCCTGGCCGTGCATTGCCTAGCCGTGCGTTGTCGTGCATTAGCCTTGTCTTGCCTTACCGTGCCTTGCCTTGCGTTACCCTTTCCTTGCCTGGCCGTGCATTGCGTAGCCGTGCGTTGCCGTTCCTTAGCCTTCTTTCCCCTGCCGTGCCTTGCCTTTTGTTACACTTGCCTTGCCTTGCTTTGCCTTGCCTTCCTTTCCTTACGTTACTCTTTCCTTGCCTAGCCGTGCACTGCCTAGCCTTGCGTTGTCGTGCATTAGCTTTGCCGCCCCAAACCGTGCCTTGCCTTGCGTTACCATTTCCTTGCCTTGCCCTGCATTGCCTATCCCTGTGTTGTCGTGCCTTAGTCTTGTTTGCCCTTACCGTGCCGTTCCTTCCGTTACCCTTGCCTTTCCCTGCTTTCCCTAGCCTTCCTTGCCTTCCGTTCCTCTTTGCTTGCCTTCCGTGCATTGCCTAGCCTTGCGTTGTCGTGCCTTAGCCTTGCCTCGCCTGACCGTGCCTTGCCTTGCGTTACCCTTTCCTTGCCTTGCCGTGAATTGCCTAGCCGTGCGTTGTCGTGCATCAGCCTTCCCTTGCCTCACCGTGCCTTGCCTTGCGTTACCCTTACCTTGCCTTGCTTTCCCTTCCTTTCATTGCCTTCCGTTACTCTTTGCTTTCCTTCCGTGCATTGCCTAGCCTTGCGTTGTCGTGCCTTAGCCTTGCCTCGCCTGACAGTGCCTTGCCTTGCGTTACCCTTTCCTTGCCTTGCCGTGCATTGCCTAGCCGTGCGTTGCCGTGCCTTAGCCTTGTTTCCCCTTGCCGTGCCGTTCCTTCCGTTACCCTTGCCTTGCCTTGCTTTCCCTGGCCTTCCTTGCCTTCCGTTACTCTTTGCTTGCCTTCCGTGCATTGCCTAGCCTTGCGTTGTCGTGCCTTAGCCTTGCCTCGCGTAACGGTTCCTTGCCTTGCGTTACCCTTTCCTTTCCTTGCCGTGCATTGCCTAGCCGTGCGCTGTCGTGCCTTAGCCTTGTTTCCCCTTACCGTGCCGTTCCTTCCGTTACCCTTGCCTTCCCCTGCTTTCCCTTGCCTTCCTTGCCTTCCGTTACTCTTTGCTTGCCTTCCGTTTATTGCCTAGCCTTGCGTTGTCGTGCCTTAGCCTTGCCGCGCCTTACCGTGCCTTGCCTTGCGTTACCCTTTCCTTGCCTTGCCGTGCATTGCCTAGCCTTGCGTTGTTGTGCCTTAGCCTTGCCTCGCCTGACCGTGCCTTGCCTTGCGTTACCCTTTCCTTGCCTTGCCGTGCATTGCCTAGCCGTGCGTTTTCGTGCATCAGCCTTGCCTTGCCTCATCGTGCCTTGCCTTGCGTTACCCTTTCCTTGCCTTGCCGTGCATTGCCTAGCCGTGCGTTACCGTGCCTTAGCCTTGTTTCCCCTTGCCGTGCCGTTCCTTCTGTTACCCTTGCCTTGCCTTGCTTTCCCTTGCCTTCCTTGCCTTCCGTTCCTCTTTGCTTGCCTTCCGTGCATTGCCTAGCCTTGCGTTGTCGTGCCTTAGCCTTGCCTCGCCTCACCGTGCCTTGCCTTGCGTTACCCTTTCCTTGCCTTGCCGTGCATTGCGTAACCGTGCGTTGCCGTTCCTTAGCCTTGTTTCCCCTTGCCGTGCCTTGCCTTTTGTTACACTTGCCTTGCCTTGCTTTGCCTTGCCTTCCTTTCCTTCCGTTACTCTTTCCTTGCCTAGCCGTTCACTGCCTAGCCTTGCGTTGTCGTGCATTAGCTTTGCCTCCCCAAACCGTGCCTTGCCTTGCGTTACCCTTTCCTTGCCTTGCCCTGCATTGCCTAGCCCTGTGTTTTCGTGCCTTAGCCTTGTTTCCCCTTACCGTGCCGTTCCTTTCGTTACCCTTGCCTTCCCCTGCTTTCCCTTGCCTTCCTTGCCTTCCGTTACTCTTTGCTGGCCTTCCGTGCATTGCCTAGCCTTGCGATGTCGTGCCTTAGCCTTGCCTCGCCTGACCGTGCCTTGCCTTGAGTTACCCTTTCCTTGCCTTGCCGTGCATTGCCTAGCCGTGCGTTGTCGTGCATTAGCCTTGTCTTGCCTTACCGTGCCTTGCCTTGCGTTACCCTTTCCTTGCCTGGCCGCGCATTGCGTAGCCGTGCGTTGCCGTTCCTTAGCCTTGTTTCCCCTTGCCGTGCCTTGCCTTTTGTTACACTTGCCTTGCCTTGCTTTGCCTTGCCTTCCTTTCCTTCCGTTACTCTTTCCTTGCCTAGCCGTGCATTGCCTAGCCTTGCGTTGTCGTGCATTAGCTTTGCCTCCCCAAACCGTGCCTTGCCTTGCGTTACCATTTCCTTGCCTTGCCTTGCATTGCCTAGCCCTGTGTTGTCGTGCATCAGCCTTGCCTTGCCTCACCGTGCCTTGCCTTGCGTTACCCTTACCTTGCCTTGCTTTCCCTTCCTTTCATTGCCTTCCGTTACTCCTTGCTTTCCGTCCGTGCATTGCCTAGCCTTGCGTTGTCGTGCCTTAGCCTTGCCTCGCCTGACAGTGCCTTGCCTTGCGTTACCCTTTCCTTGCCTTGCCGTGCATTGGCTAGCCGTGCGTTGCCGTGCCTTAGCCTTGTTTCCCCTTGCCGTGCCGTTCCTTCCGTTACCCTTGCCTTGCCTTGCTTTCCCTTGCCTTCCTTGCCTTCCGTTACTCTTTGCTTGCCTTCCGTGCATTGCCTAGCCTTGCGTTGTCGTGCCTTAGCCTTGCCTCGCGTAACGGTGCCTTGCCTTGAGTTACCCTTTCCTTTCCTTGCCGTGCATTGGCTAGCCCTGGGTTGTCGTGCCTTAGCCTTGTTTCCCCTTACCGTGCCGTTCCTTCCGTTACCCTTGCCTTCCCCTGCTTTCCCTTGCCTTCCTTGCCTTTCGTTACTCTTTGCTTGCCTTCCGTTTATTGCCTAGCCTTGCGTTGTCGTGCCTTAGCCTTGCCGCGCCTTACCGTGCCTTGCCTTGCGTTACCCTTTCCTTGCCTTGCCGTGCATTGCCTAGCCCTGTGTTGTCGTGCCTTAGTCTTGTTTGCCCTTACCGTGCCGTTCCTTCCGTTACCCTTGCCTTTCCCTGCTTTCCCTAGCCTTCCTTGCCTTCCGTTATTCTTTGCTTGCCTTTCGTTCATTGCCTAGCCTTGCGTTGTCGTGCCTTAGCCTTGCCTCGCCTGACCGTGCCTTGCCTTGCGTTACCCTTTCCTTGCCTTGCCGTGCATTGCCTAGCCGTGCGTTGTCGTGCATTTCCCTTGCCTTGCCTCACCGTGCCTTGCCTTGCGTTACCCTTTCCTTGCCTGGCCGTGCATTGCCTAGCCGTGCGTTGTCGTGCATTAGCCTTGTCTTGCCTTACCGTGTCTTGCCTTGCGTTACCGTTTCCTTGCCTGGCCGTGCATTGCGTAGCCGTGCGTTGCCGTTCCTTAGCCTTGTTTCCCCTTGCCGTGCCTTCCCTTTTGTTACACTTGCCTTGCCTTGCTTTGCCTTGCCTTCCTTTCCTTCCGTTACTCTTTCCTTGCCTAGCCGTGCACTGCCTAGCCTTGCGTTGTCGTGCATTAGCTTTGCCTCCCCAAACCGTGCCTTGCCTTGCGTTACCATTTCCTTGCCTTGCCCTGCATTGCCTAGCCCTGTGTTGTCGTGCCTTAGTCTTGTTTGCCCTTACCGTGCCGTTCCTTCCGTTACCCTTGCCTTTCCCTGCTTTCCCTAGCCTTCCTTGCCTTCCGTTCCTCTTTGCTTGCCTTCCGTGCATTGCCTAGCCTTGCGTTGTCGTGCCTTAGCCTTGCCTCGCCTGACCGTGCCTTGCCTTGCGTTACCCTTTCCTTGCCTTGCCGTGAATTGCCTAGCCGTGCGTTGTCGTGCATCAGCCTTGCATTGCCTCACCGTGCCTTGCCTTGCGTTACCCTTACCTTGCCTTGCTTTCCCTTCCTTTCATTGCCTTCCGTTACTCTTTGCTTTCCTTCCGTGCATTGCCTAGCATTGCGTTGTCGTGCCTTAGCCTTGCCTCGCCTGACAGTGCCTTGCCTTGCGTTACCGTTTCCTTGCCTTGCCGTGCATTGCCTAGCCGTGCGTTGCCGTGCCTTAGCCTTGTTTCCCCTTGCCGTGCCGTTCCTTCCGTTACCCTTGCCTTCCCCTGCTTTCCCTTGCCTTCCTTGCCTTCCGTTACTCTTTGCTTGCCTTCCGTGCATTGCCTAGCCTTGCGTTGTCGTGCATTAGCCTTGTCTTGCCTTACCGTGCCGTGCCTTGCGTTACCCTTTCCTTGCCTGGCCGTTCATTGCGTAGCCGTGCGTTGCCGTTACTTAGCCTTGTTTCCCCTTGCCGTGCCTTGCCTTTTGTTACACTTGCCTTGCCTTGCTTTGCCTTGCCTTCCTTTCCTTCCGTTACTCTTTCCTTGCCTAGCCGTGCACTGCCCAGCCTTGCGTTGTCATGCATTAGCTTTGCCTCCCCAAACCGTGCCTTGCCTTGAGTTACCATTTCCTTGCCTTGCCCTGCATTGCCTAGCCCTGTGTTGTCGTGCCTTAGTCTTGTTTGCCCTTACCGTGCCGTTCCTTCCGTTACCCTTGCCTTTCCCTGCTTTCCCTAGCCTTCCTTGCCTTCCGTTCCTCTTTGCTTGCCTTCCGTGCATTGCCTAGCCTTGCGTTGTCGTGCCTTAGCCTTGCCTCGCCTGACCGTGCCTTGCCTTGCGTTACCCTTTCCTTGCCTTGCCGTGCATTGCCTAGCCGTGCGTTGCCGTGCCTTAGCCTTGTTTCCCCTTGCCGTGCCGTTCCTTCCGTTACCCTTGCCTTGCCTTGCTTTCCCTTGCCTTCCTTGCCTTCCGTGCATTGACTAGCCTTGCGTTGTCGTGCCTTAGCCTTGCCTCGCCTGACCGTGCCTTGCCTTGCGTTACCCTTTCCTTGCCTTGCCGTGAATTGCCTAGCCGTGCGTTTTCGTGCATCAGCCTTGCCTTGCCTCACCGTGCCTTGCCTTGCGTTACCCTTACCTTGCTTTGCTTTCCCTTACTTTCATTTCCTTCCGTTACTCTTTGCTTTCCTTCCGTGCATTGCCTAGCCTTGCGTTGTCGTGCCTTAGCCTTGCCTCGCCTGACAGTGCCTTGCCTTGCGTTACCCTTTCCTTGCCTTGCCGTGCATTGCCTAGCCGTGCGTTGCCGTGCCTTAGCCTTGTTTCCCCTTGCCGTGCCGTTCCTTCCGTTACCCTTGCCTTGCCTTGCTTTCCCTTGCCTTCCTTGCCTTCCGTTACTCTTTGCTTGCCTTCCGTGCATTGCCTAGCTTTGCGTTGTCGTGCCTTAGCCTTGCCTCGCGTAACGGTGCCTTGCCTTGCGTTACCCTTTCCTTGCCTTGCCGTGCATTGCCTAGCCGTGCGTTGCCGTGCCTTAGCCTTGTTTCCCCTTGCCGTGCCGTTCCTTCCGTTACCCTTGCCTTGCCTTGCTTTCCCTTGCCTTCCTTGCCTTCCGTTACTCTTTGCTTGCCTTTCGTGCATTGCCTAGCCTTGAGTTGTCGTGCATTCGCCTTCCTCCCCAAACCGTGCCTTGCCTTGAGTTACCCTTTCCTTGCCTTGCCGTGCATTGCATAGCCGTGCGTTGTCGTGCATTTGCCTTGTCTTGCCTCACCGTGCTTTGCCTTGCGTTACCCTTTCCTTGCCTTGCCGTGCATTGCCTAGCCCTGCATTGTCCTGCCTTAGCTTTGTTTCCCCTTACCGTGCCGTTCCTTTCGTTGCCCTTGACTTCCCTTGCTTTCCCTTGCCTTCCTTGCCTTCCGTTACTCTTTGCTTGCCTTCCGTTCATTGCCTAGCCTTGCGTTGTCGTGCCTTAGCCTTGCCTCGCCTGACCGTGCCTTGCCTTGCGTTACCCTTTCCTTGCCTTGCCGTGCATTGCCTAGCCGTGCGTTGTCGTGCATTTGCCTTGCCTTGCCTCACCGTGCCTTGCCTTGCGTTACCCTTTCCTTGCCTGGCCGTGCATTGCCTAGCCGTGCGTTGTCGTGCATTAGCCTTGTCTTGCCTTACCGTGCCTTGCCTTGCGTTACCCTTTCCTTGCCTGGCCGTGCATTGCGTAGCCGTGCGTTGCCGTTCCTTAGCCTTGTTTCCCCTTGCCGTGCCTTGCCTTTTGTTACACTTGCCTTGCCTTGCTTTGCCTTGCCTTCCTTTCCTTCCGTTACTCTTTCCTTGCCTAGCCGTGCACTGCCTAGCCTTGCGTTGTCGTGCATTAGCTTTGCCTCCCCAAACCGTGCCTTGCCTTGCGTTACCATTTCCTTGCCTTGCCCTGCATTGCCTAGCCCTGTGTTGTCGTGCCTTAGTCTTGTTTGCCCTTACCGTGCCGTTCCTTCCGTTACCCTTGCCTTTCCCTGCTTTCCCTAGCCTTCCTTGCCTTCCGTGCATTGCCTAGCCTTGCGTTGTCGTGCCTTAGCCTTGCCTCGCCTGACCGTGCCTTGCCTTGCGTTACCCTTTCCTTGCCTTGCCGTGAATTGCCTAGCCGTGCGTTGTCGTGCATCAGCCTTGCCTTGCCTCACCGTGCCTTGCCTTGCGTTACCCTTACCTTGCCTTGCTTTCCCTTCCTTTCATTGGCTTCCGTTACTCTTTGCTTTCCTTCCGTGCATTGCCTAGCCTTGCGTTGTCGTGCCTTAGCCTTGCCTCCCCTGACAGTGCCTTGCCTTGCGTTACCCTTTCCTTGCCTTGCCGTGCATTGCCTAGCCGTGCGTTGCCGTGCCTTAGCCTTGTTTCCCCTTGCCGTGCCGTTCCTTCCGTTACCCTTGCCTTGCCTTGCTTTCCCTTGCCTTCCTTGCCTTCCGTTACTCTTTGCTTGCCTTCCGTGCATTGCCTAGCCTTGCGTTGTCGTGCTTTAGCCTTGCCTCGCATAACGGTGCCTTGCCTTGCGTTACCCTTTCCTTTCCTTGCCGTGCATTGGCTAGCCCTGCGTTGTCGTGCCTTAGCCTTGTTTCCCCTTACCGTGCCGTTCCTTCCGTTACCCTTGCCTTCCCCTGCTTTCCCTTGCCTTCCTTGCCTTCCGTTACTCTTTGCTTGCCTTCCGTTTATTGCCTAGCCTTGCGTTGTCGTGCCTTAGCCTTGCCGGGCCTTACCGTGCCTTGCCTTGCGTTACCCTTTCCTTGCCTTGCCGTGCATTGCCTAGCCTTGCATTGTCGTGCCTTAGCCTTGCCTCGCCTGTCCGTGCCTTGCCTTGCGTTACCCTTTCCTTGCCTTGCCGTGCATTGCCTAGCCGTGCGTTGTCGTGCATCAGCCTTGCCTTGCCTCATCGTGCCTTGCCTTGCGTTACCCTTTCCTTGCCTTGCCGTGCATTGCCTAGCCGTGCGTTGCCGTGCCTTAGCCTTGTTACCCCTTGCCGTGCCTTTCCTTCTGTTACCCTTGCCTTGCCTTGCTTTCCCTTGCCTTCCTTGCCTTCCGTTACTCTTTGCTTTCCTTCTTTGCATTGCCTAGCCTTGCGTTGTCGTGCATGCGCCTTCCTCCCCAAACCGTGCCTTGCCTTGCGTTACCCTTTCCTTGGATTGCCCTGCATTGCCTAACCCTGTGTTGTCGTGCCTTAGCCTTGTTTCCCCTTACCGTGCCGTTCCTTTCGTTACCCTTGCCTTCCCTTGCTTTCCCTTGCCTTCCTTGCCTTCCGTTAATCTTTGTTTGCCTTCCGTTCATTGCCTAGCCTTGCGTTGTCGTGCCTTAGCCTTGCCTCGCCTGACCGTGCCTTGCCTTGCGTTACCCTTTCCTTGCCTGGCCGTGCATTGCCTAGCCGTGCGTTGTCGTGCATTATCCTTGTCTTGCCTTACCGTGCCTTGCCTTGCGTTACCCTTTCCTTGCCTGGCCGTGCATTGCATAGCCGTGCGTTGCCGTTCCTTAGACTTGTTTCCCTTGCCGTGCCTTGCCTTTTGTTACACTTGCCTTGCCTTGCTTTGCCTTGCCTTCCTTTCCTTCCATTACTCTTTCCTTGCCTAGCCGTGCACTGCCTAGCCTTGCGTTGTCGTGCATTAGCTTTGCCTCCCCAAACCGTGCCTTGCCTTGCGTTACCATTTCCTTGCCTTGCCCTGCATTGCCTAGCCCTGTGTTGTCGTGCCTTAGTCTTGTTTGCCCTTACCGTGCCGTTCCTTCCGTTACCCTTGCATTTCCCTGCTTTCCCTAGCCTTCCTTGCCTTCCGTTATTCTTTGCTTGCCTTCCGTTCATTGCCTAGCCTTGCGTTGTCGTGCCTTAGCCTTGCCTCGCCTGACCGTGCCTTGCCTTGCGTTACCCTTTCCTTGCCTTGCCGTGCATTGCGTATCCGTGCGTTGTCGTGCATTTGCCTTGCCTTGCCTCACCGTGCCTTGCCTTGCGTTACCCTTTCCTTGCCTGGCCGTGTATTGCCTAGCCGTGCGTTGTCGTGCATTAGCCTTGTCTTGCCTTACCCTGCCTTGCCTTGCGTTACCCTTTCCTTGCCTGGCCGTGCATTGCGTAGCCGTGCGTTGCCGTTCGTTAGCCTTGTTTCCCCTTGCCGTGCCTTGCCTTTTGTTACACTTGCCTTGCCTTGCTTTGCCTTGCCTTCCTTTCCTTCCGTTACTCTTTCCTTGCCTAGCCGTGCACTGCCTAGCCTTGCGTTGTCGTGCATTAGCTTTGCCTCCCCAAAAAGTGCCTTGCCTTGCGTTACCATTTCCTTGCCTTGCCCTGCATTGCCTAGCCCTGTGTTGTCGTGCCTTAGTCTTGTTTGCCCTTACCGTGCCGTTCCTTCCGTTACCCTTGCCTTTCCCTGCTTTCCTTAGCCTTCCTTGCCTTCCGTGCATTGCCTAGCCTTGCGTTGTCTTGCCTTAGCCTTGCCTCGCCTGACCGTGCCTTGCCTTGCGTTACCCTTTCCTTGCCTTGCCGTGAATTGCCTAGCCGTGCGTTGTCGTGCATCAGCCTTGCCTTCCCTCACCGTGCCTTGCCTTGCGTTACCCTTACCTTGCTTGCTTTCCCTTCCATTCATTGGCTTCCGTTACTCTTTCCTTTCCTTCCGTGCATTGCCTAGCCTTGCGTTGTCTTGCCTTAGCCTTGCCTCGCCTGACCGTGCCTTGCCTTGCGTTACCCTTTCCTTGCCTTGCCGTGCATTGCCTAGCCGTGCGTTGCCGTGCCTTAGCTTTGTTTCCCCTTGCCGTGCCGTTCCTTCCGTTACCCTTGCCTTGCCTTGCTTTCCCTTGCCTTCCTTGCCTTCCGTTACTCTTTGCTTGCCTTCCGTTTATTGCCTAGCCTTGCGTTGTCGTGCCTTAGCCTTGCCTCGCGTAACGGTGTCTTGCCTTGCGTTACCCTTTCCTTTCCTTGCCGTGCATTGGCTAGCCCTGCGTTGTCGTGCCTTAGCCTTGTTTCCCCTTACCGTGCCGTTCCTTCCGTTACCCTTGCCTTCCCCTGCTTTCCCTTGCCTTCCTTGCCTTCCGTTACTCTTTGCTTGCCTTCCGTTCATTGCCTAGCCTTGCGTTGTCGTGCCTTAGCCTTGCCTCGCCTGACCGTGCCTTGCTTTGCGTTACCCTTTCCTTGCCTGGCCGTGCATTGCCTAGCCTTGCATTGTCGTGCCTTAGCCTTGCCTCGCCTGACCGTGCCTTGCCTTGCGTTACCCTTTCATTGCCTTGCCGTGCATTGCCTAGCCGTGCGTTGTCGTGCATCAGCCTTGCCTTGCCTCATCGTGCCTTGCCTTGCGTTACCCTTTCCTTGCCTTGCCCTGCATTGCCTAGCCCTGTGTTGTCGTGCCTTAGCCTTGTTTCCCCTTACCGTGCCGTTCCTTTCGTTACCCTTGCCTTCCCCTGCTTTCCCTTGCCTTCCTTGCCTTCCGTTACTCTTTGCTTGCCTTCCGTGCATTGCCTAGCCTTGCGTTGTCGTGCCTTAGCCTTGCCTCGCCTGACCGTGCCTTGCCTTGCGTTACCCTTTCCTTGCCTTGCCGTGAATTGCCTAGCCGTGCGTTGTCGTGCATCAGCCTTGCCTTGCCTCACCGTGCCTTGCCTTGCTTTACCCTTACCTTGCCTTGCTTTCCCTTCCTTTCATTGCCTTCCGTTACTCTTTGCTTTCCTTCCGTGCATTGCCTAGCCTTGCGTTGTCGTGCCTTAGCCTTGCCTCGCCTGACAGTGCCTTGCCTTGCGTTACCCTTTCCTTGCCTTGCCGTGCATTGCCTAGCCGTGCGTTGCCGTGCCTTAGCCTTGTATCCCCTTGCCGTGCCGTTCCTTCCGTTACCCTTGCCTTCCCCTGCTTTCCCTTGCCTTCCTTGCCTTCCGTTACTCTTTGCTTGCCTTCCGTTTATTGCCTAGCCTTGCGTTGTCGTGCCTTAGCCTTGCCGCGCCTTACCGTGCCTTGCCTTGCGTTACCCTTTCCTTGCCTTGCCGTGCATTGCCTAGCCTCGCGTTGTCGTGCCTTAGCCTTGCCTCGCCTGACCGTGCCTTGCCTTGCGTTACCCTTTCGTTGCCTTGCCGTGCATTGCCTAGCCGTGCGTTGTCGTGCATCAGCCTTGCCTTGCCTCACCGTGCCTTGCCTTGCGTTACCCTTTCCTTGCCTGGCCGTGCATTGCGTAGCCGTGCGTTGCCGTTCCTTAGCCTTGTTTCCTCTTGCCGTGCCTTGCCTTTTGTTACACTTGCCTTGCCTTGCTTTGCCTTGCCTTCCTTTCCTTCCGTTACTCTTTCCTTGCCTAGCCGTGCATTGCCTAGCCTTGCGTTGTCGTGCATTAGCTTTGCCTCCCCAAACCGTGCCTTGCCTTGCGTTACCATTTCCTTGCCTTGCCCTGCATTGCCTAGCCCTGTGTTGTCGTGCATCAGCCTTGCCTTGCCTCACCGTGCCTTGCCTTGCGTTACCCTTACCTTGCCTTGCTTTCCCTTCCTTTCATTGCCTTCCGTTACTCTTTGCTTTCCGTCCGTGCATTGCCTAGCCTTGCGTTGTCGTGCCTTAGCCTTGCCTCGCCTGACAGTGCCTTGCCTTGCGTTACCCTTTCCTTGCCTTGCCTTGCATTGCCTAGCCCTGCATTGTCGTGCCTTAGCTTTCTTTCCCCTTACCGTGCCGTTCCTTTCGTTGCCTTTGCCTTCCCTTGCTTTCCCTTGCCTTCCTTGCCTTCCGTTACTCTTTGCTGGCCTTCCGTTCATTGCCTAGCCTTGCGTTGTCGTGCCTTAGCCTTCCCTCGCCTGACCGTGCCTTGCCTTGCGTAACCCTTTCCTTGCCTTGCCGTGCATTGCCTAGCCGTGCGTTGTCGTGCATTTGCCTTGCCTTGCCTCATCGTGCCTTGCCTTGCGTTACCCTTTCCTTGCCTGGCCGTGCATTGCCTAGCCGTGCGTTGTCGTGCATTAGCCTTGTCTTGCCTTACCGTGCCTTGCCTTGCGTTACCCTTTCCTTGCCTGGCCGTGCATTGCGTAGCCGTGCGTTGCCGTTCCTTAGCCTTCTTTCCCCTTGCCGTGCCTTGCCTTTTGTTACACTTGCCTTGCCTTGCTTTGCCTTGCCTTCCTTTCCTTCCGTTACTCTTTCCTTGCCTAGCCGTGCACTGCCTAGCCTTGCGTTGTCGTGCATTAGCTTTGCCGCCCCAAACCGTGCCTTGCCTTGCGTTACCATTTCCTTGCCTTGCCCTGCATTGCCTATCCCTGTGTTGTCGTGCCTTAGTCTTGTTTGCCCTTACCGTGCCGTTCCTTCCGTTACCCTTGCCTTCCCCTGCTTTCCCTTGCCTTCCTTGCCTTCCGTTACTCTTTGCTTGCCTTCCGTGCATTGCCTAGCCGTGCGTTGTCGTGCCTTAGCCTTGCCTCGCCTGACCGTGCCTTGCCTTGCGTTACCCTTTCCTTGCCTGGCCGTGCATTGCGTAGCCGTGCGTTGCCGTTCCTTAGCCTTGTTTCCCCTTGCCGTGCCTTGCCTTTTGTTACACTTGCCTTGCCTTGCTTTGCCTTGCCTTCCTTTCCTTCCGTTACTCTTTCCTTGCCTAGCCGTGCACTGCCTAGCCTTGCGTTGTCGTGCATTAGCTTTGCCTCCCCAAACCGTGCCTTGCCTTGCGTTACCCTTTCCTTGCCTTGCCGTGCATTGCCTAGCCTTGCGTTGTCGTGCCTTAGCCGTTCCTTCCGTTACAATTGCCTTTCCCTGCTTTCCCTAGCCTTCCTTGCCTTCCGTGCATTGCCTAGCCGTGCGTTGTCGTGCCTTAGCCTTGCCTCGCCTGACCGTGCCTTGCCTTGCGTTACCCTTTCCTTGCCTTGCCGTGAATTGCCTAGCCGTGCGTTGTCGTGCATCAGCCTTGCCTTGCCTCACCGTGCCTTGCCTTGCGTTACCCTTACCTTGCCTTGCTTTCCCTTCCTTTCATTGGCTTCCGTTACTCTTTGCTTTCCTTCCGTGCATTGCCTAGCCTTGCGTTGTCGTGCCTTAGCCTTGCCTCCCCTGACAGTGCCTTGCCTTGCGTTACCCTTTCCTTGCCTTGCCGTGCATTGCCTAGCCGTGCGTTGCCGTGCCTTAGCCTTGTTTCCCCTTGCCGTGCCGTTCCTTCCGTTACCCTTGCCTTGCCTTGCTTTCCCTTGCCTTCCTTGCCTTCCGTTACTCTTTGCTTGCCTTCCGTGCATTGCCTAGCCTTGCGTTGTCGTGCTTTAGCCTTGCCTCGCATAACGGTGCCTTGCCTTGCGTTACCCTTTCCTTTCCTTGCCGTGCATTGGCTAGCCCTGCGTTGTCGTGCCTTAGCCTTGTTTCCCCTTACCGTGCCGTTCCTTCCGTTACCCTTGCCTTCCCCTGCTTTCCCTTGCCTTCCTTGCCTTCCGTTACTCTTTGCTTGCCTTCCGTTTATTGCCTAGCCTTGCGTTGTCGTGCCTTAGCCTTGCCGGGCCTTACCGTGCCTTGCCTTGCGTTACCCTTTCCTTGCCTTGCCGTGCATTGCCTAGCCTTGCATTGTCGTGCCTTAGCCTTGCCTCGCCTGTCCGTGCCTTGCCTTGCGTTACCCTTTCCTTGCCTTGCCGTGCATTGCCTAGCCGTGCGTTGTCGTGCATCAGCCTTGCCTTGCCTCATCGTGCCTTGCCTTGCGTTACCCTTTCCTTGCCTTGCCGTGCATTGCCTAGCCGTGCGTTGCCGTGCCTTAGCCTTGTTACCCCTTGCCGTGCCTTTCCTTCTGTTACCCTTGCCTTGCCTTGCTTTCCCTTGCCTTCCTTGCCTTCCGTTACTCTTTGCTTTCCTTCTTTGCATTGCCTAGCCTTGCGTTGTCGTGCATGCGCCTTCCTCCCCAAACCGTGCCTTGCCTTGCGTTACCCTTTCCTTGGATTGCCCTGCATTGCCTAACCCTGTGTTGTCGTGCCTTAGCCTTGTTTCCCCTTACCGTGCCGTTCCTTTCGTTACCCTTGCCTTCCCTTGCTTTCCCTTGCCTTCCTTGCCTTCCGTTAATCTTTGTTTGCCTTCCGTTCATTGCCTAGCCTTGCGTTGTCGTGCCTTAGCCTTGCCTCGCCTGACCGTGCCTTGCCTTGCGTTACCCTTTCCTTGCCTGGCCGTGCATTGCCTAGCCGTGCGTTGTCGTGCATTATCCTTGTCTTGCCTTACCGTGCCTTGCCTTGCGTTACCCTTTCCTTGCCTGGCCGTGCATTGCATAGCCGTGCGTTGCCGTTCCTTAGACTTGTTTCCCTTGCCGTGCCTTGCCTTTTGTTACACTTGCCTTGCCTTGCTTTGCCTTGCCTTCCTTTCCTTCCATTACTCTTTCCTTGCCTAGCCGTGCACTGCCTAGCCTTGCGTTGTCGTGCATTAGCTTTGCCTCCCCAAACCGTGCCTTGCCTTGCGTTACCATTTCCTTGCCTTGCCCTGCATTGCCTAGCCCTGTGTTGTCGTGCCTTAGTCTTGTTTGCCCTTACCGTGCCGTTCCTTCCGTTACCCTTGCATTTCCCTGCTTTCCCTAGCCTTCCTTGCCTTCCGTTATTCTTTGCTTGCCTTCCGTTCATTGCCTAGCCTTGCGTTGTCGTGCCTTAGCCTTGCCTCGCCTGACCGTGCCTTGCCTTGCGTTACCCTTTCCTTGCCTTGCCGTGCATTGCGTATCCGTGCGTTGTCGTGCATTTGCCTTGCCTTGCCTCACCGTGCCTTGCCTTGCGTTACCCTTTCCTTGCCTGGCCGTGTATTGCCTAGCCGTGCGTTGTCGTGCATTAGCCTTGTCTTGCCTTACCCTGCCTTGCCTTGCGTTACCCTTTCCTTGCCTGGCCGTGCATTGCGTAGCCGTGCGTTGCCGTTCGTTAGCCTTGTTTCCCCTTGCCGTGCCTTGCCTTTTGTTACACTTGCCTTGCCTTGCTTTGCCTTGCCTTCCTTTCCTTCCGTTACTCTTTCCTTGCCTAGCCGTGCACTGCCTAGCCTTGCGTTGTCGTGCATTAGCTTTGCCTCCCCAAAAAGTGCCTTGCCTTGCGTTACCATTTCCTTGCCTTGCCCTGCATTGCCTAGCCCTGTGTTGTCGTGCCTTAGTCTTGTTTGCCCTTACCGTGCCGTTCCTTCCGTTACCCTTGCCTTTCCCTGCTTTCCTTAGCCTTCCTTGCCTTCCGTGCATTGCCTAGCCTTGCGTTGTCTTGCCTTAGCCTTGCCTCGCCTGACCGTGCCTTGCCTTGCGTTACCCTTTCCTTGCCTTGCCGTGAATTGCCTAGCCGTGCGTTGTCGTGCATCAGCCTTGCCTTCCCTCACCGTGCCTTGCCTTGCGTTACCCTTACCTTGCTTGCTTTCCCTTCCATTCATTGGCTTCCGTTACTCTTTCCTTTCCTTCCGTGCATTGCCTAGCCTTGCGTTGTCGAGCCTTAGCCTTGCCTCCCCTGACAGTGCCTTGCCTTGCGTTACCCTTTCCTTGCCTTGCCGTGCATTGCCTAGCCGTGCGTTGCCGTGCCTTAGCTTTGTTTCCCCTTGCCGTGCCGTTCCTTCCGTTACCCTTGCCTTGCCTTGCTTTCCCTTGCCTTCCTTGCCTTCCGTTACTCTTTGCTTGCCTTCCGTTTATTGCCTAGCCTTGCGTTGTCGTGCCTTAGCCTTGCCTCGCGTAACGGTGTCTTGCCTTGCGTTACCCTTTCCTTTCCTTGCCGTGCATTGGCTAGCCCTGCGTTGTCGTGCCTTAGCCTTGTTTCCCCTTACCGTGCCGTTCCTTCCGTTACCCTTGCCTTCCCCTGCTTTCCCTTGCCTTCCTTGCCTTCCGTTACTCTTTGCTTGCCTTCCGTTCATTGCCTAGCCTTGCGTTGTCGTGCCTTAGCCTTGCCTCGCCTGACCGTGCCTTGCTTTGCGTTACCCTTTCCTTGCCTGGCCGTGCATTGCCTAGCCTTGCATTGTCGTGCCTTAGCCTTGCCTCGCCTGACCGTGCCTTGCCTTGCGTTACCCTTTCATTGCCTTGCCGTGCATTGCCTAGCCGTGCGTTGTCGTGCATCAGCCTTGCCTTGCCTCATCGTGCCTTGCCTTGCGTTACCCTTTCCTTGCCTTGCCCTGCATTGCCTAGCCCTGTGTTGTCGTGCCTTAGCCTTGTTTCCCCTTACCGTGCCGTTCCTTTCGTTACCCTTGCCTTCCCCTGCTTTCCCTTGCCTTCCTTGCCTTCCGTTACTCTTTGCTTGCCTTCCGTGCATTGCCTAGCCTTGCGTTGTCGTGCCTTAGCCTTGCCTCGCCTGACCGTGCCTTGCCTTGCGTTACCCTTTCCTTGCCTTGCCGTGAATTGCCTAGCCGTGCGTTGTCGTGCATCAGCCTTGCCTTGCCTCACCGTGCCTTGCCTTGCTTTACCCTTACCTTGCCTTGCTTTCCCTTCCTTTCATTGCCTTCCGTTACTCTTTGCTTTCCTTCCGTGCATTGCCTAGCCTTGCGTTGTCGTGCCTTAGCCTTGCCTCGCCTGACAGTGCCTTGCCTTGCGTTACCCTTTCCTTGCCTTGCCGTGCATTGCCTAGCCGTGCGTTGCCGTGCCTTAGCCTTGTATCCCCTTGCCGTGCCGTTCCTTCCGTTACCCTTGCCTTCCCCTGCTTTCCCTTGCCTTCCTTGCCTTCCGTTACTCTTTGCTTGCCTTCCGTTTATTGCCTAGCCTTGCGTTGTCGTGCCTTAGCCTTGCCGCGCCTTACCGTGCCTTGCCTTGCGTTACCCTTTCCTTGCCTTGCCGTGCATTGCCTAGCCTCGCGTTGTCGTGCCTTAGCCTTGCCTCGCCTGACCGTGCCTTGCCTTGCGTTACCCTTTCGTTGCCTTGCCGTGCATTGCCTAGCCGTGCGTTGTCGTGCATCAGCCTTGCCTTGCCTCACCGTGCCTTGCCTTGCGTTACCCTTTCCTTGCCTGGCCGTGCATTGCGTAGCCGTGCGTTGCCGTTCCTTAGCCTTGTTTCCTCTTGCCGTGCCTTGCCTTTTGTTACACTTGCCTTGCCTTGCTTTGCCTTGCCTTCCTTTCCTTCCGTTACTCTTTCCTTGCCTAGCCGTGCATTGCCTAGCCTTGCGTTGTCGTGCATTAGCTTTGCCTCCCCAAACCGTGCCTTGCCTTGCGTTACCATTTCCTTGCCTTGCCCTGCATTGCCTAGCCCTGTGTTGTCGTGCATCAGCCTTGCCTTGCCTCACCGTGCCTTGCCTTGCGTTACCCTTACCTTGCCTTGCTTTCCCTTCCTTTCATTGCCTTCCGTTACTCTTTGCTTTCCGTCCGTGCATTGCCTAGCCTTGCGTTGTCGTGCCTTAGCCTTGCCTCGCCTGACAGTGCCTTGCCTTGCGTTACCCTTTCCTTGCCTTGCCTTGCATTGCCTAGCCCTGCATTGTCGTGCCTTAGCTTTCTTTCCCCTTACCGTGCCGTTCCTTTCGTTGCCTTTGCCTTCCCTTGCTTTCCCTTGCCTTCCTTGCCTTCCGTTACTCTTTGCTGGCCTTCCGTTCATTGCCTAGCCTTGCGTTGTCGTGCCTTAGCCTTCCCTCGCCTGACCGTGCCTTGCCTTGCGTAACCCTTTCCTTGCCTTGCCGTGCATTGCCTAGCCGTGCGTTGTCGTGCATTTGCCTTGCCTTGCCTCATCGTGCCTTGCCTTGCGTTACCCTTTCCTTGCCTGGCCGTGCATTGCCTAGCCGTGCGTTGTCGTGCATTAGCCTTGTCTTGCCTTACCGTGCCTTGCCTTGCGTTACCCTTTCCTTGCCTGGCCGTGCATTGCGTAGCCGTGCGTTGCCGTTCCTTAGCCTTCTTTCCCCTGCCGTGCCTTGCCTTTTGTTACACTTGCCTTGCCTTGCTTTGCCTTGCCTTCCTTTCCTTACGTTACTCTTTCCTTGCCTAGCCGTGCACTGCCTAGCCTTGCGTTGTCGTGCATTAGCTTTGCCGCCCCAAACCGTGCCTTGCCTTGCGTTACCATTTCCTTGCCTTGCCCTGCATTGCCTATCCCTGTGTTGTCGTGCCTTAGTCTTGTTTGCCCTTACCGTGCCGTTCCTTCCGTTACCCTTGCCTTTCCCTGCTTTCCCTAGCCTTCCTTGCCTTCCGTTCCTCTTTGCTTGCCTTCCGTGCATTGCCTAGCCTTGCGTTGTCGTGCCTTAGCCTTGCCTCGCCTGACCGTGCCTTGCCTTGCGTTACCCTTTCCTTGCCTTGCCGTGAATTGCCTAGCCGTGCGTTGTCGTGCATCAGCCTTGCCTTGCCTCACCGTGCCTTGCCTTGCGTTACCCTTACCTTGCCTTGCTTTCCCTTCCTTTCATTGCCTTCCGTTACTCTTTGCTTTCCGTCCGTGCAATGCCTAGCCTTGCGTTGTCGTGCCTTAGCCTTGCCTCGCCTGACAGTGCCTTGCCTTGCGTTACCCTTTCCTTGCCTGGCCGTGCATTGCCTAGCCGTGCGTTGCCGTGCCTTAGCCTTGTTTCCCCTTGCCGTGCCGTTCCTTCCGTTACCCTTGCCTTGCCTTGCTTTAACTTGCCTTCCTTGCCTTCCGTTTCTCTTTGCTTGCCTTCCGTGCATTGCCTAGCCTTGCGTTGTCGTGCCTTAGCCTTGCCTCGCGTAACGGTTCCTTGCCTTGCGTTACCCTTTCCTTTCCTTGCCGTGCATTGGCTAGCCCTGCGTTGTCGTGCCTTAGCCTTGTTTCCCCTTACCGTGCCGTTCCTTCCGTTACCCTTGCCTTCCCCTGCTTTCCCTTGCCTTCCTTGCCTTCCGTTACTCTTTGCTTGCCTTCCGTTTATTGCCTAGCCTTGCGTTGTCGTGCCTTAGCCTTGCCGCGCCTTACCGTGCCTTGCCTTGCGTTACCCTTTCCTTGCCTTGCCGTGCATTGCCTAGCCTTGCGTTGTCGTGCCTTAGCCTTGCCTCGCCTGACCGTGCCTTGCCTTGCGTTACCCTTTCCTTGCCTTGCCGTGCATTGCCTAGCCGTGCGTTTTCGTGCATCAGCCTTGCCTTGCCTCATCGTGCCTTGCCTTGCGTTACCCTTTCCTTGCCTTGCCGTGCATTGCCTAGCCGTGCGTTACCGTGCCTTAGCCTTGTTTCCCCTTGCCGTGCCGTTCCTTCTGTTACCCTTGCCTTGCCTTGCTTTCCCTTGCCTTCCTTGCCTTCCGTTCCTCTTTGCTTGCCTTCCGTGCATTGCCTAGCCTTGCGTTGTCGTGCATTAGCCTTGTCTTGCCTTACCGTGCCTTGCCTTGCGTTACCCTTTCCTTGCCTGGCCGCGCATTGCGTAGCCGTGCGTTGCCGTTCCTTAGCCTTGTTTCCCCTTGCCGTGCCTTGCCTTTTGTTACACTTGCCTTGCCTTGCTTTGCCTTGCCTTCCTTTCCTTCCGTTACTCTTTCCTTGCCTAGCCGTGCATTGCCTAGCCTTGCGTTGTCGTGCATTAGCTTTGCCTCCCCAAACTGTGCCTTGCCTTGCGTTACCATTTCCTTGCCTTGCCTTGCATTGCCTAGCCCTGTGTTGTCGTGCATCAGCCTTGCCTTGCCTCACCGTGCCTTGCCTTGCGTTACCCTTACCTTGCCTTGCTTTCCCTTCCTTTCATTGCCTTCCGTTACTCCTTGCTTTCCGTCCGTGCATTGCCTAGCCTTGCGTTGTCGTGCCTTAGCCTTGCCTCGCCTGACAGTGCCTTGCCTTGCGTTACCCTTTCCTTGCCTTGCCGTGCATTGGCTAGCCGTGCGTTGCCGTGCCTTAGCCTTGTTTCCCCTTGCCGTGCCGTTCCTTCCGTTACCCTTGCCTTGCCTTGCTTTCCCTTGCCTTCCTTGCCTTCCGTTACTCTTTGCTTGCCTTCCGTGCATTGCCTAGCCTTGCGTTGTCGTGCCTTAGCCTTGCCTCGCGTAACGGTGCCTTGCCTTGAGTTACCCTTTCCTTTCCTTGCCGTGCATTGGCTAGCCCTGGGTTGTCGTGCCTTAGCCTTGTTTCCCCTTACCGTGCCGTTCCTTCCGTTACCCTTGCCTTCCCCTGCTTTCCCTTGCCTTCCTTGCCTTTCGTTACTCTTTGCTTGCCTTCCGTTTATTGCCTAGCCTTGCGTTGTCGTGCCTTAGCCTTGCCGCGCCTTACCGTGCCTTGCCTTGCGTTACCCTTTCCTTGCCTTGCCGTGCATTGCCTAGCCCTGTGTTGTCGTGCCTTAGTCTTGTTTGCCCTTACCGTGCCGTTCCTTCCGTTACCCTTGCCTTTCCCTGCTTTCCCTAGCCTTCCTTGCCTTCCGTTATTCTTTGCTTGCCTTTCGTTCATTGCCTAGCCTTGCGTTGTCGTGCCTTAGCCTTGCCTCGCCTGACCGTGCCTTGCCTTGCGTTACCCTTTCCTTGCCTTGCCGTGCATTGCCTAGCCGTGCGTTGTCGTGCATTTCCCTTGCCTTGCCTCACCGTGCCTTGCCTTGCGTTACCCTTTCCTTGCCTGGCCGTGCATTGCCTAGCCGTGCGTTGTCGTGCATTAGCCTTGTCTTGCCTTACCGTGTCTTGCCTTGCGTTACCGTTTCCTTGCCTGGCCGTGCATTGCGTAGCCGTGCGTTGCCGTTCCTTAGCCTTGTTTCCCCTTGCCGTGCCTTCCCTTTTGTTACACTTGCCTTGCCTTGCTTTGCCTTGCCTTCCTTTCCTTCCGTTACTCTTTCCTTGCCTAGCCGTGCACTGCCTAGCCTTGCGTTGTCGTGCATTAGCTTTGCCTCCCCAAACCGTGCCTTGCCTTGCGTTACCATTTCCTTGCCTTGCCCTGCATTGCCTAGCCCTGTGTTGTCGTGCCTTAGTCTTGTTTGCCCTTACCGTGCCGTTCCTTCCGTTACCCTTGCCTTTCCCTGCTTTCCCTAGCCTTCCTTGCCTTCCGTTCCTCTTTGCTTGCCTTCCGTGCATTGCCTAGCCTTGCGTTGTCGTGCCTTAGCCTTGCCTCGCCTGACCGTGCCTTGCCTTGCGTTACCCTTTCCTTGCCTTGCCGTGCATTGCCTAGCCGTGCGTTGTCGTGCATCAGCCTTGCATTGCCTCACCGTGCCTTGCCTTGCGTTACCCTTACCTTGCCTTGCTTTCCCTTCCTTTCATTGCCTTCCGTTACTCTTTGCTTTCCTTCCGTGCATTGCCTAGCATTGCGTTGTCGTGCCTTAGCCTTGCCTCGCCTGACAGTGCCTTGCCTTGCGTTACCGTTTCCTTGCCTTGCCGTGCATTGCCTAGCCGTGCGTTGCCGTGCCTTAGCCTTGTTTCCCCTTGCCGTGCCGTTCCTTCCGTTACCCTTGCCTTCCCCTGCTTTCCCTTGCCTTCCTTGCCTTCCGTTACTCTTTGCTTGCCTTCCGTGCATTGCCTAGCCTTGCGTTGTCGTGCATTAGCCTTGTCTTGCCTTACCGTGCCGTGCCTTGCGTTACCCTTTCCTTGCCTGGCCGTTCATTGCGTAGCCGTGCGTTGCCGTTACTTAGCCTTGTTTCCCCTTGCCGTGCCTTGCCTTTTGTTACACTTGCCTTGCCTTGCTTTGCCTTGCCTTCCTTTCCTTCCGTTACTCTTTCCTTGCCTAGCCGTGCACTGCCCAGCCTTGCGTTGTCATGCATTAGCTTTGCCTCCCCAAACCGTGCCTTGCCTTGAGTTACCATTTCCTTGCCTTGCCCTGCATTGCCTAGCCCTGTGTTGTCGTGCCTTAGTCTTGTTTGCCCTTACCGTGCCGTTCCTTCCGTTACCCTTGCCTTTCCCTGCTTTCCCTAGCCTTCCTTGCCTTCCGTTCCTCTTTGCTTGCCTTCCGTGCATTGCCTAGCCTTGCGTTGTCGTGCCTTAGCCTTGCCTCGCCTGACCGTGCCTTGCCTTGCGTTACCCTTTCCTTGCCTTGCCGTGCATTGCCTAGCCGTGCGTTGCCGTGCCTTAGCCTTGTTTCCCCTTGCCGTGCCGTTCCTTCCGTTACCCTTGCCTTGCCTTGCTTTCCCTTGCCTTCCTTGCCTTGCCGTGCATTGCCTAGCCGTGCGTTGTCGTGCCTTAGCCTTGCCTCGCCTGACCGTGCCTTGCCTTGCGTTACCCTTTCCTTGCCTTGCCGTGAATTGCCTAGCCGTGCGTTTTCGTGCATCAGCCTTGCCTTGCCTCACCGTGCCTTGCCTTGCGTTACCCTTACCTTGCTTTGCTTTCCCTTACTTTCATTTCCTTCCGTTACTCTTTGCTTTCCTTCCGTGCATTGCCTAGCCTTGCGTTGTCGTGCCTTAGCCTTGCCTCGCCTGACAGTGCCTTGCCTTGCGTTACCCTTTCCTTGCCTTGCCGTGCATTGCCTAGCCGTGCGTTGCCGTGCCTTAGCCTTGTTTCCCCTTGCCGTGCCGTTCCTTCCGTTACCCTTGCCTTGCCTTGCTTTCCCTTGCCTTCCTTGCCTTCCGTTACTCTTTGCTTGCCTTCCGTGCATTGCCTAGCTTTGCGTTGTCGTGCCTTAGCCTTGCCTCGCGTAACGGTGCCTTGCCTTGCGTTACCCTTTCCTTGCCTTGCCGTGCATTGCCTAGCCGTGCGTTGCCGTGCCTTAGCCTTGTTTCCCCTTGCCGTGCCGTTCCTTCCGTTACCCTTGCCTTGCCTTGCTTTCCCTTGCCTTCCTTGCCTTCCGTTACTCTTTGCTTGCCTTTCGTGCATTGCCTAGCCTTGAGTTGTCGTGCATTCGCCTTCCTCCCCAAACCGTGCCTTGCCTTGAGTTACCCTTTCCTTGCCTTGCCGTGCATTGCATAGCCGTGCGTTGTCGTGCATTTGCCTTGTCTTGCCTCACCGTGCTTTGCCTTGCGTTACCCTTTCCTTGCCTTGCCGTGCATTGCCTAGCCCTGCATTGTCCTGCCTTAGCTTTGTTTCCCCTTACCGTGCCGTTCCTTTCGTTGCCCTTGACTTCCCTTGCTTTCCCTTGCCTTCCTTGCCTTCCGTTACTCTTTGCTTGCCTTCCGTTCATTGCCTAGCCTTGCGTTGTCGTGCCTTAGCCTTGCCTCGCCTGACCGTGCCTTGCCTTGCGTTACCCTTTCCTTGCCTTGCCGTGCATTGCCTAGCCGTGCGTTGTCGTGCATTTGCCTTGCCTTGCCTCACCGTGCCTTGCCTTGCGTTACCCTTTCCTTGCCTGGCCGTGCATTGCCTAGCCGTGCGTTGTCGTGCATTAGCCTTGTCTTGCCTTACCGTGCCTTGCCTTGCGTTACCCTTTCCTTGCCTGGCCGTGCATTGCGTAGCCGTGCGTTGCCGTTCCTTAGCCTTGTTTCCCCTTGCCGTGCCTTGCCTTTTGTTACACTTGCCTTGCCTTGCTTTGCCTTGCCTTCCTTTCCTTCCGTTACTCTTTCCTTGCCTAGCCGTGCACTGCCTAGCCTTGCGTTGTCGTGCATTAGCTTTGCCTCCCCAAACCGTGCCTTGCCTTGCGTTACCATTTCCTTGCCTTGCCCTGCATTGCCTAGCCCTGTGTTGTCGTGCCTTAGTCTTGTTTGCCCTTACCGTGCCGTTCCTTCCGTTACCCTTGCCTTTCCCTGCTTTCCCTAGCCTTCCTTGCCTTCCGTGCATTGCCTAGCCTTGCGTTGTCGTGCCTTAGCCTTGCCTCGCCTGACCGTGCCTTGCCTTGCGTTACCCTTTCCTTGCCTTGCCGTGAATTGCCTAGCCGTGCGTTGTCGTGCATCAGCCTTGCCTTGCCTCACCGTGCCTTGCCTTGCGTTACCCTTACCTTGCCTTGCTTTCCCTTCCTTTCATTGGCTTCCGTTACTCTTTGCTTTCCTTCCGTGCATTGCCTAGCCTTGCGTTGTCGTGCCTTAGCCTTGCCTCCCCTGACAGTGCCTTGCCTTGCGTTACCCTTTCCTTGCCTTGCCGTGCATTGCCTAGCCGTGCGTTGCCGTGCCTTAGCCTTGTTTCCCCTTGCCGTGCCGTTCCTTCCGTTACCCTTGCCTTGCCTTGCTTTCCCTTGCCTTCCTTGCCTTCCGTTACTCTTTGCTTGCCTTCCGTGCATTGCCTAGCCTTGCGTTGTCGTGCTTTAGCCTTGCCTCGCATAACGGTGCCTTGCCTTGCGTTACCCTTTCCTTTCCTTGCCGTGCATTGGCTAGCCCTGCGTTGTCGTGCCTTAGCCTTGTTTCCCCTTACCGTGCCGTTCCTTCCGTTACCCTTGCCTTCCCCTGCTTTCCCTTGCCTTCCTTGCCTTCCGTTACTCTTTGCTTGCCTTCCGTTTATTGCCTAGCCTTGCGTTGTCGTGCCTTAGCCTTGCCGGGCCTTACCGTGCCTTGCCTTGCGTTACCCTTTCCTTGCCTTGCCGTGCATTGCCTAGCCTTGCATTGTCGTGCCTTAGCCTTGCCTCGCCTGTCCGTGCCTTGCCTTGCGTTACCCTTTCCTTGCCTTGCCGTGCATTGCCTAGCCGTGCGTTGTCGTGCATCAGCCTTGCCTTGCCTCATCGTGCCTTGCCTTGCGTTACCCTTTCCTTGCCTTGCCGTGCATTGCCTAGCCGTGCGTTGCCGTGCCTTAGCCTTGTTACCCCTTGCCGTGCCTTTCCTTCTGTTACCCTTGCCTTGCCTTGCTTTCCCTTGCCTTCCTTGCCTTCCGTTACTCTTTGCTTTCCTTCTTTGCATTGCCTAGCCTTGCGTTGTCGTGCATGCGCCTTCCTCCCCAAACCGTGCCTTGCCTTGCGTTACCCTTTCCTTGGATTGCCCTGCATTGCCTAACCCTGTGTTGTCGTGCCTTAGCCTTGTTTCCCCTTACCGTGCCGTTCCTTTCGTTACCCTTGCCTTCCCTTGCTTTCCCTTGCCTTCCTTGCCTTCCGTTAATCTTTGTTTGCCTTCCGTTCATTGCCTAGCCTTGCGTTGTCGTGCCTTAGCCTTGCCTCGCCTGACCGTGCCTTGCCTTGCGTTACCCTTTCCTTGCCTGGCCGTGCATTGCCTAGCCGTGCGTTGTCGTGCATTATCCTTGTCTTGCCTTACCGTGCCTTGCCTTGCGTTACCCTTTCCTTGCCTGGCCGTGCATTGCATAGCCGTGCGTTGCCGTTCCTTAGACTTGTTTCCCTTGCCGTGCCTTGCCTTTTGTTACACTTGCCTTGCCTTGCTTTGCCTTGCCTTCCTTTCCTTCCATTACTCTTTCCTTGCCTAGCCGTGCACTGCCTAGCCTTGCGTTGTCGTGCATTAGCTTTGCCTCCCCAAACCGTGCCTTGCCTTGCGTTACCATTTCCTTGCCTTGCCCTGCATTGCCTAGCCCTGTGTTGTCGTGCCTTAGTCTTGTTTGCCCTTACCGTGCCGTTCCTTCCGTTACCCTTGCATTTCCCTGCTTTCCCTAGCCTTCCTTGCCTTCCGTTATTCTTTGCTTGCCTTCCGTTCATTGCCTAGCCTTGCGTTGTCGTGCCTTAGCCTTGCCTCGCCTGACCGTGCCTTGCCTTGCGTTACCCTTTCCTTGCCTTGCCGTGCATTGCGTATCCGTGCGTTGTCGTGCATTTGCCTTGCCTTGCCTCACCGTGCCTTGCCTTGCGTTACCCTTTCCTTGCCTGGCCGTGTATTGCCTAGCCGTGCGTTGTCGTGCATTAGCCTTGTCTTGCCTTACCCTGCCTTGCCTTGCGTTACCCTTTCCTTGCCTGGCCGTGCATTGCGTAGCCGTGCGTTGCCGTTCGTTAGCCTTGTTTCCCCTTGCCGTGCCTTGCCTTTTGTTACACTTGCCTTGCCTTGCTTTGCCTTGCCTTCCTTTCCTTCCGTTACTCTTTCCTTGCCTAGCCGTGCACTGCCTAGCCTTGCGTTGTCGTGCATTAGCTTTGCCTCCCCAAAAAGTGCCTTGCCTTGCGTTACCATTTCCTTGCCTTGCCCTGCATTGCCTAGCCCTGTGTTGTCGTGCCTTAGTCTTGTTTGCCCTTACCGTGCCGTTCCTTCCGTTACCCTTGCCTTTCCCTGCTTTCCTTAGCCTTCCTTGCCTTCCGTGCATTGCCTAGCCTTGCGTTGTCTTGCCTTAGCCTTGCCTCGCCTGACCGTGCCTTGCCTTGCGTTACCCTTTCCTTGCCTTGCCGTGAATTGCCTAGCCGTGCGTTGTCGTGCATCAGCCTTGCCTTCCCTCACCGTGCCTTGCCTTGCGTTACCCTTACCTTGCTTGCTTTCCCTTCCATTCATTGGCTTCCGTTACTCTTTCCTTTCCTTCCGTGCATTGCCTAGCCTTGCGTTGTCGTGCCTTAGCCTTGCCTCCCCTGACAGTGCCTTGCCTTGCGTTACCCTTTCCTTGCCTTGCCGTGCATTGCCTAGCCGTGCGTTGCCGTGCCTTAGCTTTGTTTCCCCTTGCCGTGCCGTTCCTTCCGTTACCCTTGCCTTGCCTTGCTTTCCCTTGCCTTCCTTGCCTTCCGTTACTCTTTGCTTGCCTTCCGTTTATTGCCTAGCCTTGCGTTGTCGTGCCTTAGCCTTGCCTCGCGTAACGGTGTCTTGCCTTGCGTTACCCTTTCCTTTCCTTGCCGTGCATTGGCTAGCCCTGCGTTGTCGTGCCTTAGCCTTGTTTCCCCTTACCGTGCCGTTCCTTCCGTTACCCTTGCCTTCCCCTGCTTTCCCTTGCCTTCCTTGCCTTCCGTTACTCTTTGCTTGCCTTCCGTTCATTGCCTAGCCTCGCGTTGTCGTGCCTTAGCCTTGCCTCGCCTGACCGTGCCTTGCTTTGCGTTACCCTTTCCTTGCCTGGCCGTGCATTGCCTAGCCTTGCATTGTCGTGCCTTAGCCTTGCCTCGCCTGACCGTGCCTTGCCTTGCGTTACCCTTTCATTGCCTTGCCGTGCATTGCCTAGCCGTGCGTTGTCGTGCATCAGCCTTGCCTTGCCTCATCGTGCCTTGCCTTGCGTTACCCTTTCCTTGCCTTGCCCTGCATTGCCTAGCCCTGTGTTGTCGTGCCTTAGCCTTGTTTCCCCTTACCGTGCCGTTCCTTTCGTTACCCTTGCCTTCCCCTGCTTTCCCTTGCCTTCCTTGCCTTCCGTTACTCTTTGCTTGCCTTCCGTGCATTGCCTAGCCTTGCGTTGTCGTGCCTTAGCCTTGCCTCGCCTGACCGTGCCTTGCCTTGCGTTACCCTTTCCTTGCCTTGCCGTGAATTGCCTAGCCGTGCGTTGTCGTGCATCAGCCTTGCCTTGCCTCACCGTGCCTTGCCTTGCTTTACCCTTACCTTGCCTTGCTTTCCCTTCCTTTCATTGCCTTCCGTTACTCTTTGCTTTCCTTCCGTGCATTGCCTAGCCTTGCGTTGTCGTGCCTTAGCCTTGCCTCGCCTGACAGTGCCTTGCCTTGCGTTACCCTTTCCTTGCCTTGCCGTGCATTGCCTAGCCGTGCGTTGCCGTGCCTTAGCCTTGTATCCCCTTGCCGTGCCGTTCCTTCCGTTACCCTTGCCTTCCCCTGCTTTCCCTTGCCTTCCTTGCCTTCCGTTACTCTTTGCTTGCCTTCCGTTTATTGCCTAGCCTTGCGTTGTCGTGCCTTAGCCTTGCCGCGCCTTACCGTGCCTTGCCTTGCGTTACCCTTTCCTTGCCTTGCCGTGCATTGCCTAGCCTCGCGTTGTCGTGCCTTAGCCTTGCCTCGCCTGACCGTGCCTTGCCTTGCGTTACCCTTTCGTTGCCTTGCCGTGCATTGCCTAGCCGTGCGTTGTCGTGCATCAGCCTTGCCTTGCCTCACCGTGCCTTGCCTTGCGTTACCCTTTCCTTGCCTGGCCGTGCATTGCGTAGCCGTGCGTTGCCGTTCCTTAGCCTTGTTTCCTCTTGCCGTGCCTTGCCTTTTGTTACACTTGCCTTGCCTTGCTTTGCCTTGCCTTCCTTTCCTTCCGTTACTCTTTCCTTGCCTAGCCGTGCATTGCCTAGCCTTGCGTTGTCGTGCATTAGCTTTGCCTCCCCAAACCGTGCCTTGCCTTGCGTTACCATTTCCTTGCCTTGCCCTGCATTGCCTAGCCCTGTGTTGTCGTGCATCAGCCTTGCCTTGCCTCACCGTGCCTTGCCTTGCGTTACCCTTACCTTGCCTTGCTTTCCCTTCCTTTCATTGCCTTCCGTTACTCTTTGCTTTCCGTCCGTGCATTGCCTAGCCTTGCGTTGTCGTGCCTTAGCCTTGCCTCGCCTGACAGTGCCTTGCCTTGCGTTACCCTTTCCTTGCCTTGCCTTGCATTGCCTAGCCCTGCATTGTCGTGCCTTAGCTTTCTTTCCCCTTACCGTGCCGTTCCTTTCGTTGCCTTTGCCTTCCCTTGCTTTCCCTTGCCTTCCTTGCCTTCCGTTACTCTTTGCTGGCCTTCCGTTCATTGCCTAGCCTTGCGTTGTCGTGCCTTAGCCTTCCCTCGCCTGACCGTGCCTTGCCTTGCGTTACCCTTTCCTTGCCTTGCCGTGCATTGCCTAGCCGTGCGTTGTCGTGCATTTGCCTTGCCTTGCCTCATCGTGCCTTGCCTTGCGTTACCCTTTCCTTGCCTGGCCGTGCATTGCCTAGCCGTGCGTTGTCGTGCATTAGCCTTGTCTTGCCTTACCGTGCCTTGCCTTGCGTTACCCTTTCCTTGCCTGGCCGTGCATTGCGTAGCCGTGCGTTGCCGTTCCTTAGCCTTCTTTCCCCTGCCGTGCCTTGCCTTTTGTTACACTTGCCTTGCCTTGCTTTGCCTTGCCTTCCTTTCCTTACGTTACTCTTTCCTTGCCTAGCCGTGCACTGCCTAGCCTTGCGTTGTCGTGCATTAGCTTTGCCGCCCCAAACCGTGCCTTGCCTTGCGTTACCATTTCCTTGCCTTGCCCTGCATTGCCTATCCCTGTGTTGTCGTGCCTTAGTCTTGTTTGCCCTTACCGTGCCGTTCCTTCCGTTACCCTTGCCTTTCCCTGCTTTCCCTAGCCTTCCTTGCCTTCCGTTCCTCTTTGCTTGCCTTCCGTGCATTGCCTAGCCTTGCGTTGTCGTGCCTTAGCCTTGCCTCGCCTGACCGTGCCTTGCCTTGCGTTACCCTTTCCTTGCCTTGCCGTGAATTGCCTAGCCGTGCGTTGTCGTGCATCAGCCTTGCCTTGCCTCACCGTGCCTTGCCTTGCGTTACCCTTACCTTGCCTTGCTTTCCCTTCCTTTCATTGCCTTCCGTTACTCTTTGCTTTCCGTCCGTGCAATGCCTAGCCTTGCGTTGTCGTGCCTTAGCCTTGCCTCGCCTGACAGTGCCTTGCCTTGCGTTACCCTTTCCTTGCCTGGCCGTGCATTGCCTAGCCGTGCGTTGCCGTGCCTTAGCCTTGTTTCCCCTTGCCGTGCCGTTCCTTCCGTTACCCTTGCCTTGCCTTGCTTTCCCTTGCCTTCCTTGCCTTCCGTTACTCTTTGCTTGCCTTCCGTGCATTGCCTAGCCTTGCGTTGTCGTGCCTTAGCCTTGCCTCGCGTAACGGTTCCTTGCCTTGCGTTACCCTTTCCTTTCCTTGCCGTGCATTGGCTAGCCCTGCGTTGTCGTGCCTTAGCCTTGTTTCCCCTTACCGTGCCGTTCCTTCCGTTACCCTTGCCTTCCCCTGCTTTCCCTTGCCTTCCTTGCCTTCCGTTACTCTTTGCTTGCCTTCCGTTTATTGCCTAGCCTTGCGTTGTCGTGCCTTAGCCTTGCCGCGCCTTACCGTGCCTTGCCTTGCGTTACACTTTCCTTGCCTTGCCGTGCATTGCCTAGCCTTGCGTTGTCGTGCCTTAGCCTTGCCTCGCCTGACCGTGCCTTGCCTTGCGTTACCCTTTCCTTGCCTTGCCGTGCATTGCCTAGCCGTGCGTTTTCGTGCATCAGCCTTGCCTTGCCTCATCGTGCCTTGCCTTGCGTTACCCTTTCCTTGCCTTGCCGTGCATTGCCTAGCCGTGCGTTACCGTGCCTTAGCCTTGTTTCCCCTTGCCGTGCCGTTCCTTCTGTTACCCTTGCCTTGCCTTGCTTTCCCTTGCCTTCCTTGCCTTCCGTTCCTCTTTGCTTGCCTTCCGTGCATTGCCTAGCCTTGCGTTGTCGTGCCTTAGCCTTGCCTTGCCTTACCGTGCCTTGCCTTGCGTTACCCTTTCCTTGCCTGGCCGTGCATTGCGTAACCGTGCGTTGCCGTTCCTTAGCCTTGTTTCCCCTTGCCGTGCCTTGCCTTTTGTTACACTTGCCTTGCCTTGCTTTGCCTTGCCTTCCTTTCCTTCCGTTACTCTTTCCTTGCCTAGCCGTTCACTGCCTAGCCTTGCGTTGTCGTGCATTAGCTTTGCCTCCCCAAACCGTGCCTTGCCTTGCGTTACCCTTTCCTTGCCTTGCCCTGCATTGCCTAGCCCTGTGTTTTCGTGCCTTAGCCTTGTTTCCCCTTACCGTGCCGTTCCTTTCGTTACCCTTGCCTTCCCCTGCTTTCCCTTGCCTTCCTTGCCTTCCGTTACTCTTTGCTGGCCTTCCGTGCATTGCCTAGCCTTGCGATGTCGTGCCTTAGCCTTGCCTCGCCTGACCGTGCCTTGCCTTGAGTTACCCTTTCCTTGCCTTGCCGTGCATTGCCTAGCCGTGCGTTGTCGTGCATTAGCCTTGTCTTGCCTTACCGTGCCTTGCCTTGCGTTACCCTTTCCTTGCCTGGCCGCGCATTGCGTAGCCGTGCGTTGCCGTTCCTTAGCCTTGTTTCCCCTTGCCGTGCCTTGCCTTTTGTTACACTTGCCTTGCCTTGCTTTGCCTTGCCTTCCTTTCCTTCCGTTACTCTTTCCTTGCCTAGCCGTGCATTGCCTAGCCTTGCGTTGTCGTGCATTAGCTTTGCCTCCCCAAACCGTGCCTTGCCTTGCGTTACCATTTCCTTGCCTTGCCTTGCATTGCCTAGCCCTGTGTTGTCGTGCATCAGCCTTGCCTTGCCTCACCGTGCCTTGCCTTGCGTTACCCTTACCTTGCCTTGCTTTCCCTTCCTTTCATTGCCTTCCGTTACTCCTTGCTTTCCGTCCGTGCATTGCCTAGCCTTGCGTTGTCGTGCCTTAGCCTTGCCTCGCCTGACAGTGCCTTGCCTTGCGTTACCCTTTCCTTGCCTTGCCGTGCATTGGCTAGCCGTGCGTTGCCGTGCCTTAGCCTTGTTTCCCCTTGCCGTGCCGTTCCTTCCGTTACCCTTGCCTTGCCTTGCTTTCCCTTGCCTTCCTTGCCTTCCGTTACTCTTTGCTTGCCTTCCGTGCATTGCCTAGCCTTGCGTTGTCGTGCCTTAGCCTTGCCTCGCGTAACGGTGCCTTGCCTTGGGTTACCCTTTCCTTTCCTTGCCGTGCATTGGCTAGCCCTGGGTTGTCGTGCCTTAGCCTTGTTTCCCCTTACCGTGCCGTTCCTTCCGTTACCCTTGCCTTCCCCTGCTTTCCCTTGCCTTCCTTGCCTTCCGTTACTCTTTGCTTGCCTTCCGTTTATTGCCTAGCCTTGCGTTGTCGTGCCTTAGCCTTGCCGCGCCTTACCGTGCCTTGCCTTGCGTTACCCTTTCCTTGCCTTGCCGTGCATTGCCTAGCCTTGTGTTGTCGTGCCTTAGTCTTGTTTGCCCTTACCGTGCCGTTCCTTCCGTTACCCTTGCCTTTCCCTGCTTTCCCTGCTTTCCCTAGCCTTCCTTGCCTTCCGTTATTCTTTGCTTGCCTTCCGTTCATTGCCTAGCCTTGCGTTGTCGTGCCTTAGCCTTGCCTAGCCTGACCGTGCCTTGCCTTGCGTTACCCTTTCCTTGCCTTGCCGTGCATTGCCTAGCCGTGCGTTGTCGTGCATTTGCCTTGCCTTGCCTCACCGTGCCTTGCCTTGCGTTACCCTTTCCTTGCCTGGCCGTGCATTGCCTAGCCGTGCGTTGTCGTGCATTAGCCTTGTCTTGCCTTACCGTGCCTTGCCTTGCGTTACCGTTTCCTTGCCTGGCCGTGCATTGCGTAGCCGTGCGTTGCCGTTCCTTAGCCTTGTTTCCCCTTGCCGTGCCTTCCCTTTTGTTACACTTGCCTTGCCTTGCTTTGCCTTGCCTTCCTTTCCTTCCGTTACTCTTTCCTTGCCTAGCCGTGCACTGCCTAGCCTTGCGTTGTCGTGCATTAGCTTTGCCTCCCCAAACCGTGCCTTGCCTTGCGTTACCATTTCCTTGCCTTGCCCTGCATTGCCTAGCCCTGTGTTGTCGTGCCTTAGTCTTGTTTGCCCTTACCGTGCCGTTCCTTCCGTTACCCTTGCCTTTCCCTGCTTTCCCTAGCCTTCCTTGCCTTCCGTTCCTCTTTGCTTGCCTTCCGTGCATTGCCTAGCCTTGCGTTGTCGTGCCTTAGCCTTGCCTCGCCTGACCGTGCCTTGCCTTGCGTTACCCTTTCCTTGCCTTGCCGTGAATTGCCTAGCCGTGCGTTGTCGTGCATCAGCCTTGCATTGCCTCACCGTGCCTTGCCTTGCGTTACCCTTACCTTGCCTTGCTTTCCCTTCCTTTCATTGCCTTCCGTTACTCTTTGCTTTCCTTCCGTGCATTGCCTAGCCTTGCGTTGTCGTGCCTTAGCCTTGCCTCGCCTGACCGTGCCTTGCCTTGCGTTACCGTTTCCTTGCCTTGCCGTGCATTGCCTAGCCGTGCGTTGCCGTGCCTTAGCCTTGTTTCCCCTTGCCGTGCCGTTCCTTCCGTTACCCTTGCCTTCCCCTGCTTTCCCTTGCCTTCCTTGCCTTCCGTTACTCTTTGCTTGCCTTCCGTTCATTGCCTAGCCTTGCGTTGTCGTGCCTTAGCCTTGCCTCGCCTGACCGTGCCTTGCCTTGCGTTACCCTTTCCTTGCCTTGCCGTGCAATGCCTAGCCGTGCGTTGTCGTGCGTTTGCCTTGCATTCCCTCACCGTGCCTTGCCTTGCGTTACCCTTTCCTTGCCTGGCTGTGCATTGCCTAGCCGTGCGTTGTCGTTCATTAGCCTTGTCTTGCCTTACCGTGCCTTGCCTTGCGTTACCCTTTCCTTGCCTATCCGTGCATTGCATAGCCGTGCGTTGCCGTTCCTTTGCCTTGTTTCCCTTGCCGTGCCCTGCCTTTTGATACACTTGCCTTGCCTTGCTTTGCCTTGCCTTCCTTTCCTTCCGTTACTCTTTCCTTGCCTAGCCGTGCACTGCCTAGCCTTGCCTTGTCGTGCATTAGCTTTGCCTCCCCAAACCGTGCCTTCCCTTGCGTTACCATTTCCTTGCCTTGCCCTGCATTGCCTAGCCCTGTGTTGTCGTGCCTTAGTCGTGTTTGCCCTTACCGTGCCGTTCCTTCCGTTACCCTTGCCTTTCCCTGCGTTCCCTAGCCTTCCTTGCCTTCCGTTCCTCTTTGCTTGCCTTCTGTGCATTGCCTAGCCTTGCGTTGTCGTGCCTTAGCCTTGCCTCGCCTGACCGTGCCTTGCCTTGCTTTACCCTTTCCTTGCCTTGCCGTGAATTGCCTAGCCTTGCGTTGTCGTGCATCAGCCTTGCCTTGCCTCACCGTGCCTTGCCTTGCGTTACCTTTACCTTGCCTTGCTTTCCCTTCCTTTCATTGCCTTCCGTTACTCTTTGCTTTCCTTCCGTGCATTGCCTAGCCTTGCGTTGTCGTGCCTTAGCCTTGCCTCGCCTGACCGTGCCTTGCCTTGCGTTACCCTTTCCTTGCCTTGCCGTGCATTGCCTAGCCGTGCGTTGTCGTGCCTTAGCCTTGTTTCGCCTTGCCGTGCCGTTCCTTCCGTTACCCTTGCCTTCCCCTGCTTTCCCTTGCCTTCCTTGCCTTCCGTTACTCTTTGCTTGCCTTCCGTTTATTGCCTAGCCTTGCGTTGTCGTGCCTTAGCCTTGCCTCGCCTGACCGTGCCTTGCCTTGCGTTACCCTTTCCTTGCCTTGCCGTGCATTGCCTAGCCTTGCGTTGTCGTGCCTTAGCCTTGCCTCGCCTGACCGTGCCTTGCCTTGCGTTACCCTTTCCTTGCCTTGCCGTGCATTGCCTAGCCGTGCGTTGTCGTGCATTAGCCTTGCCTTGCCTCACCGTGCCTTGCCTTGCGTTACCCTTTCCTTGCCTTGCCGTGCATTGCCTAGCCTTGCGTTGTCGTGCCTTAGCCTTGCCTCGCCTGACCGTGCCTTGCCTTGCGTTACCCTTTCCTTGCCTTGCCGTGCATTGCCTATCCGTGCGTTGTCGTGCGTTAGCCTTGCCTTGCCTGACCGTGTCTTGCCTTGCGTTACCCTTTCTTTGCCTTGCCGTGCATTGGCTAGCCCTGCGTTGTCGTGCCTTAGCCTTGTTTCCCCTTACCGTGCCGTTCCTTCCGTTACCCTTGCCTTCCCCTGCTTTCCCTTGCCTTCCTTGCCTTCCGTTACTCTTTGCTTGCCTTCCGTTCATTGCCTAGCCTTGCGTTGTCGTGCCTTAGCCTTGCCTCGCCTGACCGTGCCTTGCCTTGCGTTACCCTTTCCTTGCCTGGCCGTGCATTGCCTAGCCTTGCGTTGTCGTGCCTTAGCCTTGCCTCGACTGACCGTGCCTTGCCTTGCGTTACCCTTTCCTTGCCTTGCCGTGCATTGCCTAGCCGTGCGTTGTCGTGCATCAGCCTTGCCTTGCCTCATCGTGCCTTGCCTTGCGTTACCCTTTCCTTGCCTTGCCGTGCATTGCCTAGCCGTGCGTTGCCGTGCCTTAGCCTTGTTACCCCTTGCCGTGCCGTTCCTTCTGTTACCCTTGCCTTGCCTTGCTTTCCCTTGCCTTCCTTGCCTTCCGTTACTCTTTGCTTTTCTTCCGTGCATTGCCTAGCCTTGCGTTGTCGTGCATGCGCCTTCCTCCCCAAACCGTGCCTTGCCTTGCGTTACCCTTTCCTTGCCTTGCCCTGCATTGCCTAGCCCTGTGTTGTCGTGCCTTAGCCTTGTTTCCCCTTACCGTGCCGTTCCTTTCGTTACCCTTGCCTTCCCTTGCTTTCCCTTAGCTTCCTTGCCTTCCGTTACTCTTTGCTTGCCTTCCGTTCATTGCCTAGCCTTGCGTTGTCGTGCCTTAGCCTTGCCTCGCCTGACCGTGCCTTGCCTTGCGTTACCCTTTCCTTGCCTTGCCGTGCATTGCCTAGCCGTGCGTTGTCGTGCATTTGCCTTGCCTTGCCTCACCGTGCCTTGCCTTGCGTTACCCTTTCCTTGCCTGGCCGTGCATTGCCTAGCCGTGCGTTGTCGTGCATTAGCCTTGTCTTGCCTTACCGTGCCTTGCCTTGCGTTACCCTTTCCTTGCCTGGCCGTGCATTGCGTAGCCGTGCGTTGCCGTTCCTTAGCCTTGTTTCCCCTTGCCGTGCCTTGCCTTTTGTTACACTTGCCTTGCCTTGCTTTGCCTTGCCTTCCTTTCCTTCCGTTCCTCTTTCCTTGCCTAGCCGTGCACTGCCTAGCCTTGCGTTGTCGTGCATTAGCTTTGCCTCCCCAAACCGTGCCTTGCCTTGCGTTACCATTTCCTTGCCTAGCCCTGTGTTGTCGTGCCTTAGTCTTGTTTGCCCTTACCGTGCCGTTCCTTCCGTTACCCTTGCCTTTCCGTGCTTTCCCTAGCCTTCCTTGCCTTCCGTACATTGCCTAGCCTTGCGTTGTCGTGCCTTAGCCTTGCCTCGCCTGACCGTGCCTTGCCTTGCGTTAGCCTTTCCTTGCCTTGCCGTGCATTGCCTAGCCGTGCGTTGTCGTGCATTAGCCTTGCCTTGCCTCACCGTGCCTTGCCTTGCGTTACCCTTACCTTGCCTTGCTTTCCCTTGCTTTCCTTGGCTTCCGTTACTCTTTCCTTGCCTTCCGTGCATTGCCTAGCCTTGCGTTGTCGTGCCTTAGCCTTGTTTCCCCTTCCCGTGCCTTGCCTTGCGTTACCCTTTCCTTGCCTTGCCGTGCATTGCCTAGCCGTGCCTTGCCGTGCCTTAGCCTTGTTTCCCCTTGCCGTGCCGTTCCTTCCGTTACCCTTGCCTTGCCTTGCTTTCCCTTGCCTTCCTTGCCTTCCGTTACTCTTTGCTTGCCTTCCGTTTATTGCCTAGCCTTGCGTTGTCGTGCCTTAGCCTTGCCTCGCGTAACGGTGCCTTGCCTTGCGTTACCCTTTCCTTTCCTTGCCGTGCATTGGCTAGCCCTGCGTTGTCGTGCCTTAGCCTTGTTTCCCCTTACCGTGCCGTTCCTTCCGTTACCCTTGCCTTCCCTTGCTTTCCCTTGCCTTCCTTGCCTTCCGTTACTCTTTGCTTGCCTTCCGTTTATTGCCTAGCCTTGCGTTGTCGTGCCTTAGCCTTGCCGCGCCTTACCGTGCCTTGCCTTGCGTTACCCTTTCCTTGCCTTGCCGTGCATTGCCTAGCCTTGCGTTGTCGTGCCTTAGCCTTGCCTCGCCTGACCGTGCCTTGCCTTGCGTTACCCTTTCATTGCCTTGCCGTGCATTGCCTAGCCGTACGTTGCCGTGCCTTAGCCTTGTTTCCCATTGCCGTGCCGTTCCTTCCGTTACCCTTGCCTTGCCTTGCTTTCCCTTGCCTTCCTTGCCTTCCGTTACTCTTTGCTTGCCTTCCGTGCATTGCCTAGCCTTGCGTTGTCGTGCCTTAGCCTTGCCTCGCGTAACGGTGCCTTGCCTTGCGTTACCCTTTCCTTTCCTTGCCGTGCATTGGCTAGCCCTGCGTTGTCGTGCCTTAGCCTTGTTTCCCCTTACCGTGCCGTTCCGTCCGTTACCCTTGCCTTCCCCTGCTTTCCCTTGCCTTCCTTGCCTTCCGTTACTCTTTGCTTGCCTTCCGTTTATTGCCTAGCCTTGCGTTGTCGTGCCTTAGGCTTGCCGCGCCTTACCGTGCCTTGCCTTGCGTTACCCTTTCCTTGCCTTGCCGTGCAATGCCTAGCCGTGCGTTGTCGTGCATTTGCCTTGCCTTCCCTCACCGTGCCTTGCCTTGCGTTACCCTTTCCTTGCCTGGCCGTGCATTGCATAGCCGTGCGTTGCCGTTCCTTAGCCTTGTTTCCCTTGCCGTGCCTTGCCTTTTTTTACACTTGCCTTGCCTTGCTTTGCCTTGCCTTTCTTTCCTTCCGTTACTCTTTCCTTGCATAGCCGTGCACTGCCTAGCCTTGCGTTGTCGTGCATTAGCTTTGCCTCACCAAACCGTGCCTTGCCTTGCGTTACCATTTCCTTGCCTTGCCCTGCATTGCCTAGCCCTGTGTTGTCGTGCCTTAGTCTTCTTTGCCCTTACCGTGCCGTTCCTTCCGTTACCCTTGCCTTTCCCTGCTTTCCCTAGCCTTCCTTGCCTTCCGTTCCTCTTTGCTTGCCTTCCGTGCATTGCCTAGCCTTGCGTTGTCGTGCCTTAGCCTTGCCTCGCCTGACCGTGCCTTGCCTTGCGTTACCCTTTCCTTGCCTTGCCGTGCATTGCCTAGCCTCGCGTTGTCGTGCCTTAGCCTTGCCTCGCCTGACCGTGCCTTGCCTTGCGTTACCCTTTCCTTGCCTTGCCGTGCATTGCCTAGCCGTGCGTTGTCGTGCATCAGCCTTGCCTTGCCTCACCGTGCCTTGCCTTGCGTTACCCTTTCCTTGCCTTGCCGTGCATTGCCTAGCCGTGCGTTGCCGTGCCTTAGCCTTGTTTCCCCTTGCCGTGCCGTTCCTTCTGTTACCCTTGCCTTGCCTTGCTTTCCCTTGCCTTCCTTGCCTTCCGTTACTCTTTGCTTGCCTTCCGTGCATTGCCCAGCCTTGCGTTGTCGTGCATTCGCCTTCCTCCCCAAACCGTGCCTTGCCTTGCGTTACCCTTTCCTTGACTTGCCCTGCATTGCCTAGCCCTGTGTTGTCGTGCCTTAACCTTGTTTCCCCTTACCGTGCCGTTCCTTTCGTTACCCTTGCCTTCCCCTGCTTTCCCTTGCCTTCCTTGCCTTCCGTTACTCTTTGCTTGCCTTCCGTGCATTGCCTAGCCTTGCGTTGTCGTGCCTTAGCCTTGCCTCGCCTGACCGTGCCTTCCCTTGAGTTACCCTTTCCTTGCCTTGCCGTGCATTGCCTAGCCGTGCGTTGTCGTGCATTTGCCTTGTCTTGCCTCACCGTGCTTTGCCTTGCGTTACCCTTTCCTTGCCTTGCCGTGCATTGCCTAGCCCTGCATTGTCGTGCCTTAGCCTTGTTTCCCCTTACCGTGCCGTTCCTTTCGTTACCCTTGCCTTCCCCTGCTTTCCCTTGCCTTCCTTGCCTTCCGTTACTCTTTGCTTGCCTTCCGTTCATTGCCTAGCCGTGCGTTGTCGTGCATTTGCCTTGCCTTGCCTCACCGTGCCTTGCCTTGCGTTACCCTTTCCTTGCCTGGCCGTGCATTGCCTAGACGTGCGTTGTCGTGCATTAGCCTTGTCTTGCCTTACCGTGCCTTGCCTTGCGTTACCCTTTCCTTGCCTGGCCGCGCATTGCGTAGCCGTGCGTTGCCGTTCCTTAGCCTTGTTTCCCCTTGCCGTGCCTTGCCTTTTGTTACACTTGCCTTGCCTTGCTTTGCCTTGCCTTCCTTTCCTTCCGTTACTCTTTCCTTGCCTAGCCGTGCATTGCCTAGCCTTGCGTTGTCGTGCATTAGCTTTGCCTCCCCAAACCGTGCCTTCCCTTGCGTTACCATTTCCTTGCCTTGCCCTGCATTGCCTAGCCCTGTGTTGTCGTGCATCAGCCTTGCCTTGCCTCACCGTGCCTTGCCTTGCGTTACCCTTACCTTGCCTTGCTTTCCCTTCCTTTAATTGCCTTCCGTTACTCTTTGCTTTCCCTCCGTGCATTGCCTAGCCTTGCGTTGTCGTGCCTTAGCCTTGCCTCGCCTGACAGTGCCTTGCCTTGCGTTACCCTTTCCTTGCCTTGCCGTGCATTGCCTAGCCGTGCGTTGTCGTGCCTTAGCCTTGTTTCCCCTTACCGTGCCGTTCCTTCCGTTACCCTTGCCTTCCCCTGCTTTCCCTTGCCTTCCTTGCCTTCCGTTACTCTTTGCTTGCCTTCCGTTTATTGCCTAGCCTTGCGTTGTCGTGCCTTAGCCTTGCCGCGCCTTACCGTGCCTTGCCTTGCGTTACCCTTTCCTTGCCTTGCCGTGCATTGCCTAGCCTTGCGTTGTCGTGCCTTAGCCTTGCCTTGCCTTGCCTTGCCTTCCTTGTGCCTTGCCTTCCGTTACCCTTTCCTTGCCTTGCCGTGCATTGCCTACCCTTGCGTTGTCGTGCATTAGCCTTGCCTTGCCTGACCGTGCCTTGCCTTGCGTTACCCTTTCCTTGCCTTGCCGTGCATTGCCTAGCCGTGCGTTGCCGTGCCTTAGCCTTGTTTCCCCTTGCCGTGCCGTTCCTTCTGTTACCCTTGCCTTGCCTTGCTTTCCCTTGCCTTCCTTGCCTTCCATTACTCTTTGCTTGCCTTCCGTGCATTGCCTACCCTTGCGTTGTCGTGCATGCGCCTTCCTCCCCAAACCGTGCCTTGCCTTGCGTTACCATTTCCTTGCCTTGCCCTGCATTGCCTAGCCCTGTGTTGTCGTGCCTTAGCCTTGTTTCCCCTTACCGTGCCGTTCCTTCCGTTACCCTTGCCTTTCCCTGCTTTCCCTAGCCTTCCTTGCCTTCCGTTCCTCTTTGCTTGCCTTCCGTGCATTGCCTAGCCTTGCGTTGTCGTGCCTTAGCCTTGCCTCGCCTGACAGTGCCTTGCCTTGCGTTACCCTTTCCTTGCCTTGCCGTGCATTGCCTAGCCGTGCGTTGCCGTGCCTTAGCCTTGTTTCCCCTTGCCGTGCCGTTCCTTCCGTTACCCTTGCCTTCCCCTGCTTTCCCTTGCCTTCCTTGCCTTCCGTTACTCTTTGCTTGCCTTCCGTTCATTGCCTAGCCTTGCGTTGTCGTGCCTTAGCCTTGCCGCGCCTTACCGTGCCTTGCCTTGCGTTACCCTTTCCTTGCCTTGCCGTGCATTGCCTAGCCTTGCGTTGTCGTGCCTTAGCCTTGCCTTGCCTGACCGTACCTTGCCTTGCGTTACCCTTTCCTTGCCTTGCCGTGCATTGCCTAGCCGTGCGTTGTCGTGCCTTAGCCTTGCCTTGCCTGACCGTGCCTTGCCTTGCGTTACCCTTTCCTTGCCTTGCCGTGCATTGCCTAGCCTTGCGTTGTCTTGCCTTAGCCTTGCCTCGCCTGACCATGCCTTGCCTTGCGTTACCCTTTCCTTGCCTTGCCGTGCATTGCCTAGCCGTGCGTTGTCGTGCATCAGCCTTGCCTTGCCTCACCGTGCCTTGCCTTCCATTTCGTAGCCGTGCGTTGCCGTTCCTTAGCCTTGTTTCCCCTTGCCGTGCCGTTCCTTCTGTTACCCTTGCCTTGCCTTGCTTTGCCTTGCCTTCCTTGCCTTCCGTTACTCTTTCCTTGCCTAGCCGTGCACTGCCTAGCCTTGCGTTGTCGTGCATTAGCTTTGCCTCCCCAAACCGTGCCTTGCCTTGCGTTACCCTTTCCTTGCCTTGCCCTGCATTGCCTAGCCCTGTGTTGTCGAACCTTAGCCTTGTTTCCCCTTACCGTGCCGTTCCTTTCGTTACCCTTGCCTTCCCCTGCTTTCCCTTGCCTTCCTTGCCTTCCGTTACTCTTTGCTTGCCTTCCGTGCATTGCCTAGCCTTGCGTTGTCGTGCATTAGCCTTGTCTTGCCTTACCGTGCCTTGCCTTGCGTTACCCTTTCCTTGCCTTGCCGTGCATTGCCTAGCCGTGCGTTGTCGTGCATTTGCCTTGTCTTGCCTCACCGTGCTTTGCCTTGCGTTACACTTTCCTTGCCTTGCCGTGCATTGCCTAGCCCTGCATTGTCGTGCCTTAGCTTTGTTTCCCCTTACCGTGCCGTTCCTTTCCTTGCCCTTGCCTTCCCTTGCTTTCCCTTGCCTTCCTTGCCTTCCGTTACTCTTTGCTTGCCTTCCGTTCATTGCCTGGCCTTGCGTTGTCGTGCCTTAGCCTTGCCTCGCCTGACCGTGCCTTGCCTTGCGTTACCCTTTCCTTGCCTTGCCGTGCATTGCCTAGCCGTGCGTTGTCGTGCATTTGCCTTGCCTTGCCTCACCGTGCCTTGCCTTGCGTTACCCTTTCCTTGCCTGGCCGTGCATTGCCGAGCCGTGCGTTGTCGTGCATTAGCCTTGTCTTGCCTTACCGTGCCTTGCCTTGCGTTACCCTTTCCTTGCCTGGCCGTGCATTGCGTAGCCGTGCGTTGCCGTTCCTTAGCCTTGTTTCCCCTTGCCGTGCCTTGCCTTTTGTTACCCTTGCCTTGCCTTGCTTTGCCTTGCCTTCCTTTCCTTCCGTTACTCTTTCCTTGCCTAGCCGTGCACTGCCTAGCCTTGCGTTGTCGTGCATTAGCTTTGCCTCCCCAAACCGTGCCTTGCCTTGCGTTACCATTTCCTTGCCTTGCCCTGCATTGCCTAGCCCTGTGTTGTCGTGCCTTAGTCTTGTTTGCCCTTACCGTGTCGTTCCTTCCGTTACCCTTGCCTTTCCCTGCGTTCCCTAGCCTTCCTTGCCTTCCGTTACTCTTTGCTTGCCTTCCGTGCATTGCCTAGCCTTGCGTTGTCGTGCCTTAGCCTTGCCTCGCCTGACCGTGCCTTGCCTTGCGTTACCCTTTCCTTGCCTTGCCGTGAATTGCCTAGCCGTGCGTTGTCGTGCATCAGCCTTGCCTTGCCTCACCGTGCCTTGCCTTGCGTTACCCTTACCTTGCCTTGCTTTCCCTTCCTTTCATTGCCTTCCGTTACTCTTTGCTTTCCTTCCGTGCATTGCCTAGCCTTGCGTTGTCGTGCCTTAGCCTTGCCTCGCCTGACAGTGCCTTGCCTTGCGTTACCCTTTCCTTGCCTTGCCGTGCATTGCCTAGCCGTGCGTTGCCGTGCCTTAGCCTTGTTTCCCCTTGCCGTGCCGTTCCTTCCGTTACCCTTGCCTTCCCCTGCTTTCCCTTGCCTTCCTTGCCTTCCGTTACTCTTTGCTTGCCTTCCGTTCATTGCCTAGCCTTGCGTTGTCGTGCCTTAGCCTTGCCGCGCCTTACCGTGCCTTGCCTTGCGTTACCCTTTCCTTGCCTTGCCGTGCATTGCCTAGCCGTGCGTTGCACTGCCTTAGCCTTGTTTCCCCTTGCCGTGCCGTTCCTTCTGTTACCCTTGCCTTGCCTTGCTTTCCCTTGCCTTCCTTGCCTTCCGTTACTCTTTGCTTGCCTTCCGTGCATTGCCCAGCCTTGCGTTGTCGTGCATTCGCCTTCGTCCCCAAACCGTGACTTGCCTTGCGTTACCCTTTCCTTGACTCGCCCTGCATTGCCTAGCCCTGTGTTGTCGTGCCTTAGCCTTGTTTCCCCTTACCGTGCCGTTCCTTTCGTTACCCTTGCCTTCCCCTGCTTTCCCTTGCCTTCCTTGCCTCCGTGACTCTTTGCTTGCCTTCCGTGCATTGCCTAGCCTTGCGTTGTCGTGCCTTAGCCTTGCCTCGCCTTACCGTGCCTTGCCTTGAGTTACCCTTTCCTTGCCTTGCCGTGCATTGCCTAGCCGTGCGTTGTCGTGCATTTGCCTTGTCTAAACTCACCGTGCTTTCCCTTGCGTTACCCTTTCCTTGCCTTGCCTTGCATTGCCTAGCCCTGCATTGTCGTGCCTTAGCTTTGTTTCCCATTACCGTGCCGTTCCTTTCGTTGCCCTTGCCTTCCCTTGCTTTCCCTTGCCTTCCTTGCCTTCCGTTACTCTTTGCTTGCCTTCCGTTCATTGCCTAGCCTTGCGTTGTCGTGCCTTAGCCTTTCCTCGCCTGACCGTGCCTTGCCTTGCGTAACCCTTTCCTTGCCTTGCCGTGCATTGCCTAGCCGTGCGTTGTCGTGCATTTGCCTATCTTGCCTCATCGTGCCTTGCCTTGCGTTACCCTTTCCTTGCCTGGCCGTGCATTGCCTAGCCGTGCGTTGTCGTGCATTAGCCTTGTCTTGCCTTACCATGCCTTGCCTTGCGTTACCCTTTCCTTGCCTGGCCGTGCATTGCGTAGCCGTGCGTTGCCGTTCCTTAGCCTTGTTTCCCCTGCCGTGCCTTGCCTTTTGTTACACTTGCATTGCCTTGCTTTGCCTTGCCTTCCTTTCCTTCCGTTACTCTTTCCTTGCCTAGCCGTGCACTGCCTAGCCTTGCGTTGTCGTGCATTAGCTTTGCCGCCCCAAACCGTGCCTTGCCTTGCGTTACCATTTCCTTGCCTTGCCCTGCATTGCCTATCCCTGTGTTGTCGTGCCTTAGTCTTGTTTGCCCTTACCGTGCCGTTCCTTCCGTTACCCTTGCCTTTCCCTGCTTTCCCTAGCCTTCCTTGCCTTCCGTTCCTCTTTGCTTGCCTTCCGTGCATTTCCTAGCCTTGCGTTGTCGTGCCTTAGCCTTGCCTCGCCTGACCGTGCCTTGCCTTGCGTTACCCTTTCCTTGCCTTGCCGTGAATTGCCTAGCCGTGCGTTGTCGTGCATCAGCCTTGCCTTGCCTCACCGTGCCTTGCCTTGCGTTACCCTTACCTTGCCTTGCTTTCCCTTCCTTTCATTGCCTTCCGTTACTCTTTGCTTTCCGTCCGTGCATTGCCTAGCCTTGCGTTGTCGTGCCTTAGCCTTGCCTCGCCTGACCGTGCCTTGCCTTGCGTTACCCTTTCATTGCCTGGCCGTGCATTGCCTAGCCGTGCGTTGCCGTGCCTTAGCCTTGTTTCCCCTTGCCGTGCCGTTCCTTCCGTTACCCTTGCCTTGCCTTGCTTTCCCTTGCCTTCCTTGCCTTCCGTTACTCTTTGCTTGCCTTCCGTGCATTGCCTAGCCTTGCGTTATCGTGCCTTAGCCTTGCCTCGCGTAACGGTGCCTTGCCTTGCGTTACCCTTTCCTTTCCTTGCCGTGTATTGGCTAGCCCTGCGTTGTCGTGCCTTAGCCTTGTTTCCCCTTACCGTGCCGTTCCTTCCGTTACCCTTGCCTTCCCCTGCTTTCCCTTGCCTTCCTTGCCTTCCGTTACTCTTTGCTTGCCTTCCGTTTATTGCCTAGCCTTGCGTTGTCGTGCCTTAGCCTTGCCGCGCCTTACCGTGCCTTGCCTTGCGTTACCCTTTCCTTGCCTTGCCGTGCATTGCCTAGCCTTGCGTTGTCGTGCCTTAGCCTTGCCTCGCCTGACCGTGCCTTGCCTTGCGTTACCCTTTCCTTGCCTTGCCGTGCATTGCCTAGCCGTGCGTTTTCGTGCATCAGCCTTGCCTTGCCTCATCGTGCCTTGCCTTGCGTTACCCTTTCCTTGCCTTGCCGTGCATTGCCTAGCCGTGCGTTACCGTGCCTTAGCCTTGTTTCCCCTTGCCGTGCCGTTCCTTCTGTTACCCTTGCCTTGCCTTGCTTTCCCTTGCCTTCCTTGCCTTCCGTTACTCTTTGCTTGCCTTCCGTGCATTGCCTAGCCTTGCGTTGTCGTGCATGCGCCTTCCTCCCCAAACCGTGCCTTGCCTTGCGTTACGCTTTCCTTGCCTTGCCCTGCATTGCCTAGCCCTGTGTTGTCGTGACTTAGCCTTGTTTCCCCTTACCGTGCCGTTCCTTTCGTTACCCTTGCCTTCCCTTGCTTTCCCTTGCCTTCCTTGCCTTCCGTTGCTCTTTGCTTGCCTTCCGTGCATTGCCTAGCCTTGCGTTGTCGTGCATGCGCCTTCCTCCCCAAACCGTGCCTTGCCTTGCGTTACGCTTTCCTTGCCTTGCCCTGCATTGCCTAGCCCTGCGTTGTCGTGCCTTAGCCTTGTTTCCCCTTACCGTGCCGTTCCTTCCGTTACCCTTGCCTTCCCCTGCTTTCCCTTGCCTTCCTTGCCTTCCGTTACCCTTTGCTTGCCTTCCGTTTATTGCCTAGCCTTGAGTTGTCGTGCCTTAGCCTTGCCGCGCCTTACCGTGCCTTGCCTTGCGTTACCCTTTCCTTGCCTTGCCGTGCAATGCCTAGCCGTGCGTTGTCGTGCGTTTGCCTTGCCTTCCCTCACCGTGCCTTGCCTTGCGTTACCCTTTCCTTGCCTGGCTGTGCATTGCCTAGCCGTGCGTTGTCGTTCATTAGCCTTGTCTTGCCTTACCGTGCCTTGCCTTGCGTTACCCTTTCCTTGCCTGGCCGTGCATTGCATAGCCGTGCGTTGCCGTTCCTTAGCCTTGTTTCCCTTGCCGTGCCTTGCCTTTTGATACACTTGCCTTTCCTTGCTTTGCCTTCCCTTCCTTTCCTTCCGTTACTCTTTCCTTGCCTAGCCGTGCACTGCCTAGCCTTGCGTTGTCGTGCATTAGCTTTGCCTCCCCAAACCGTGCCTTGCCTTCCGTTACCATTTCCTTGCCTTGCCCTGCATTGCCTAGCCCTGTGTTGTCGTGCCTTAGTCGTGTTTGCCCTTACCGTGCCGTTCCTTCCGTTACCCTTGCCTTTCCCTGCGTTCCCTAGCCTTCCTTGCCTTCCGTTACTCTTTGCTTGCCTTCCGTGCATTGCCTAGCCTTCCGTTGTCGTACCTTAGCCTTATCTCGCCTGACCGTGCCTTCCCTTGCTTTACCCTTTCCTTGCCTTGCCGTGCATTGCCTAGCCGTGCGTTGTCGTGCATTAGCCTTGCCTTGCCTCACCGTGCCTTGCCTTGCGTTACCCTTACCTTGCCTTGCTTTCCCTTCCTTTCATTGCCTTCCGTTACTCTTTGCTTTCCTTCCGTGCATTGCCTAGCCTTGCGTTGTCGTGCCTTAGCCTTGCCTCGCCTGACCGTGCCTTGCCTTGCGTTACCCTTTCCTTGCCTTGCCGTGCATTGCCTAACCGTGCGTTGTCGTGCCTTAGCCTTGTTTCCCATTGCCGTGTCTTTCCTTCCGTTACCCTTGCCTTGCCTTGCTTTCCCTTGCCTTCCTTGCCTTCCGTTACTCTTTGCTTGCCTTCCGTGCATTGCCTAGCCTTGCGTTGTCGTGCCTTAGCCTTGCCGCGCCTTACCGTGCCTTGCCTTGCGTTACCCTTTCCTTGCCTTGCCGTGCATTGCCTAGCCTTACGTTGTCGTGCCTTAGCCTTGCCTCGCCTGACCGTGCCTTGCCTTGCGTTACCCTTTCCTTGCATTGCCGTGCATTGCCTACCCTTGCGTTGTCGTGCATCAGCCTTGCCTTGCCTCATCGTGCCTTGCCTTGCGTTACCCTTTCCTTTCCTTGCCGTGCATTGCCTAGCCGTGCGTTGCCGTGCCTTAGCCTTGTTTCCCCTTGCCGTGCCGTTCCTTCTGTTACCCTTGCCTTGCCTTGCTTTCCCTTGCCTTCCTTGCCTTCCGTTACTCTTTGCTTGCCTTCCGTGCATTGCCTAGCCTTGCGTTGTCGTGCATGCGCCTTCCTCCCCAAACCGTGCCTTGCCTTGCGTTACCCTTTCCTTGCCTTGCCCTGCATTGCCTAGCCCTGTGTTGTCGTGCCTTAGCCTTGTTTCCCCTTACCGTGCCGTTCCTTTCGTTACCCTTGCCTTCCCTTGCTTTCCCTTATCCTTCCTTGCCTTCCGTTACTCTTTGCGTGCCTTCCGTTCATTGCCTAGCCTTGCGTTGTCGTGCCTTAGCCTTGCCTCGCCTGACCGTGCCTTGCCTTGCGTTACCCTTTCCTTGCCTTGCCGTGCATTGCCTAGCCGTGCGTTGTCGTGCATTTGCCTTGCCTTCCCTCACCGTGCCTTGCCTTGCGTTACCCTTTCCTTGCCTGGCCGTGCATTGCCTAGCCGTGCGTTGTCGTGCATTAGCCTTGTCTTGCCTTACCGTGCCTTGCCTTGCGTTACCCTTTCCTTGCCTGGCCGTGCAATGCATAGCCGTGCGTTGCCGTTCCTTAGCCTTGTTTCCCTTGCCGTGCCTTGCCTTTTGTTACACTTGCCTTGCCTTGCTTTGCCTTGCCTTCCTTTCCTTCCGTTACTCTTTCCTTGCCTAGCCGTGCACTGCCTAGCCTTGCATTGTCGTGCATTAGCTTTGCCTCCCCTAACCGTGCCTTGCCTTGCGTTACCATTTCCTTGCCTTGCCCTGCATTGCCTAGCCCTGTGTTGTCGTGTCTTAGCCTTGTTTCCCCTTACCGTGCCGTTCCTTTCGTTACCCTTGCCTTGCCTTGCTTTCCCTTGCCTTCCTTGCCTTCCGTGACTCTTTGCTTGCCTTCCGTGCATTGCCTAGCCTTGCGTTGTCGTGCCTTAGCCTTGCCTCGCCTGACCGTGCCTTGCCTTGAGTTACCCTTTCCTTGCCTTGCCGTGCATTGCCTAGCCGTGCGTTGTCGTGCATTTGCCTTGTCTAAACTCACCGTGGTTTCCCTTGCGTTACCCTTTCCTTGCCTTGCCTTGCATTGCCTAGCCCTGCATTGTCGTGCCTTAGCTTTGTTTCCCCTTACCGTGCCGTTCCTTTCGTTCCCCTTGCCTTCCCTTGCTTTCCCTTGCCTTCCTTGCCTTCCGTTACTCTTTGCTTGCCTTCCGTTCATTGCCTAGCCTTGCGTTGTCCTGCCTTAGCCTTGCCTCGCCTGACCGTGCCTTGCCTTGCGTAACCCTTTCCTTGCCTTCCCGTGCATTGCCTAGCCGTGCGTTGTCGTGCATTTGCCTTGCCTTGCCTCATCGTGCCTTGCCTTGCGTTACCCTTTCCTTGCCTTGCCGTGCATTGCCTCGCCTTGCGTTGTCGTGCCTTAGCCTTGCCTCGCCTGACCGTGCCTTGCCTTGCGTTACCCTTTCCTTGCCTTGCCGTGCATTGCCTAGCCGTGCGTTTTCGTGCATCAGCCTTGCCTTGCCTCATCGTGCCTTGCCTTGCGTTACCCTTTCCTTGCCTTGCCGTGCATTGCCTAGCCGTGCGTTGTCGTGCCTTAGCCTTGTTTCCCCTTGCCGTGCCGTTCCTTCTGTTACCCTTGCCTTGCCTTGCTTTCCCTTGCCTTCCTTGCCTTCCGTTACTCTTTGCTTGCCTTCCGTGCATTGCCTAGCCTTGCGTTGTCGTGCATGCGCCTTCCTCCCCAAACCGTGCCTTGCCTTGCGTTACGCTTTCCTTGCCTTGCCCTGCATTGCCTAGCCCTGTGTTGTCGTGCCTTAGCCTTGTTTCCCCTTACCGTGCCGTTCCTTTCGTTACCCTTGCCTTCCCTTGCTTTCCCTTGCCTTCCTTGCCTTCCGTTACTCTTTGCTTGCCTTCCGTGCATTGCCTAGCCTTGCGTTGTCGTGCCTTAGCCTTGCCTCGCCTGACCGTGCCTTGCCTTGCTTTACCGTTTCCTTGCCTTTCCGTGAATTGCCTAGCCGTGCGTTGTCGTGCATCAGCCTTGCCTTGCCTCACCGTGCCTTGCCTTGCGTTACCCTTACCTTGCCTTGCTTTCCCTTCCTTTCATTGCCTTCCGTTACTCTTTGCTTTCCTTCCGTGCATTGCCTAGCCTTGCGTTGTCGTGCCTTAGCCTTGCCTCGCCTGACAGTGCCTTGCCTTGCGTTACCCTTTCCTTGCCTTGCCGTGCATTGCCTAGCCGTGCGTTGCCGTGCCTTAGCCTTGTTTCCCCTTGCCGTGCCGTTCCTTCCGTTACCCTTGCCTTCCCCTGCTTTCCCTTGCCTTCCTTGCCTTCCGTTACTCTTTGCTTGCCTTCCGTTTATTGCCTAGCCTTGCGTTGTCGTGCCTTAGCCTTGCCGCGCCTTACCGTGCCTTGCCTTGCGTTACCCTTTCCTTGCCTTGCCGTGCATTGCCTAGCCGTGCGTTGCACTGCCTTAGCCTTGTTTCCCCTTGCCGTGCCGTTCCTTCCGTTACCCTTGCCTTGCCTTGCTTTCCCTTGCTTTCCCTTGCCTTCCTTGCCTTCCGTTACTCTTTGCTTGCCTTCCGTGCATTGCCTAGCCTTGCGTTGTCGTGCATTCGCCTTCCTCCCCAAACCGTGCCTTGCCTTGCGTTACCCTTTCCTTGCCTTGTCCTGCATTGCCTAGCCCTGTGTTGTCGTGCCTTAGCCTTGTTTCCCCTTACCGTGCCGTTCCTTTCGTTACCCTTGCCTTCCCTTGCTTTCCCTTGCCTTCCTTGCCTTCCGTTACTCTTTGCTTGCCTTCCGTGCATTGCCTAGCCTTGCGTTGTCGTGCCTTAGCCTTGCCTCGCCTGACCGTGCCTTGCCTTGCGTAACCCTTTCCTTGCCTTGCCGTGCATTGCCTAGCCGTGCGTTGTCGTGCATTAGCCTTGCCTTGCCTTACCCTTTCCTTGCCTTGCCGTGCATTGCCTAGCCGTGCGTTGTCGTGCATTAGCCTTGTCTTTCCTTACCGTGCCTTGCCTTGCGTTACCCTTTCCTTGCCTGGCCGTGCATTGCGTAGCCGTGCGTTGCCGTTCCTTAGCCTTGTTTCCCCTGCCGTGCCTTGCCTTTTGTTACACTTGCCTTGCCTTGCTTTGCCTTGCCTTCCTTTCCTTCCGTTACTCTTTCCTTGCCTAGCCGTGCACTGCCTAGCCTTGCGTTGTCGTGCATTAGCTTTGCCGCCCCAAACCGTGCCTTGCCTTGCGTTACCATTTCCTTGCCTTGCCCTGCATTGCCTATCCCTGTGTTGTCGTGCCTTAGTCTTGTTTGCCCTTACCGTGCCGTTCCTTCCGTTACCCTTGCCTTTCCCTGCTTTCCCTAGCCTTCCTTGCCTTCCGTTCCTCTTTGCTTGCCTTCCGTGCATTGCCTAGCCTTGCGTTGTCGTGCCTTAGCCTTCCCTCTCCTGACCGTGCCTTGCCTTGCGTTACCCTTTCCTTGCCTTGCCGTGAATTGCCTAGCCGTGCGTTGTCGTGCATCAGCCTTGCCTTGCCTCACCGTGCCTTGCCTTGCGTTACCCTTACCTTGCCTTGCTTTCCCTTCCTTTCATTGCCTTCCGTTACTCTTTGCTTTCCGTCCGTGCATTGCCTAGCCTTGCGTTGTCGTGCCTTAGCCTTGCCTCGCCTGACAGTGCCTTGCCTTGCGTTACCCTTTCCTTGCCTTGCCGTGCATTGCCTAGCCGTGCGTTGCCTTAGCCTTGTTTCCCCTTACCGTGCCGTTCCTTCCGTTACCCTTGCCTTCCCCTGCTTTCCCTTGCCTTCCTTGCCTTCCGTTACTCTTTGCTTGCCTTCCGTTTATTGCCTGCCTCACCGTGCTTTGCCTTGCGTTACCCTTTCCTTGCCTTGCCGTGCATTGCCTAGCCTTGCGTTGTCGTGCCTTAGCCTTGCCTCGCCTTACCGTGCCTTGCCTTGCGTTACCCTTTCCTTGCCTTGCCGTGCATTGCCTAGCCGTGCGTTTTCGTGCATCAGCCTTGCCTTGCCTCATCGTGCCTTGCCTTGCGTTACCCTTTCCTTGCCTTGCCGTGCATTGCCTAGCCGTGCGTTACCGTGCCTTAGCCTTGTTTCCCCTTGCCGTGCCGTTCCTTCTGTTACCCTTGCCTTGCCTTGCTTTCCCTTGCCTTCCTTGCCTTCCGTTACTCTTTGCTTGCCTTCCGTGCATTGCCTAGCCTTGCGTTGTCGTGCATGCGCCTTCCTCCCCAAACCGTGCCTTGCCTTGCGTTACGCTTTCCTTGCCTTGCCCTGCATTGCCTAGCCCTGTGTTGTCGTGCCTTAGCCTTGTTTCCCCTTACCGTGCCGTTCCTTTCGTTACCCTTGCCTTCCCTTGCTTTCCCTTGCCTTCCTTGCCTTCCGTTACTCTTTGCTTGCCTTCCGTGCATTGCCTAGCCTTGCGTTGTCGTGCATGCGCCTTCCTCCGCAAACCGTGCCTTGCCTTGCGTTACGCTTTCCTTGCTTTGCCCTGCATTGCCTAGCCCTGCGTTGTCGTGCCTTAGCCTTGTTTCCCCTTACCGTGCCGTTCCTTCCGTTACCCTTGCCTTCCCCTGCTTTCCCTTGCCTTCCTTGCCTTCCGTTACTCTTTGCTTGCCTTCCGTTTATTGCCTAGCCTTGCGTTGTCGTGCCTTAGCCTTGCCGCGCCTTACCGTGCCTTGCCTTGCGTTACCCTTTCCTTGCCTTGCCGTGCAATGCCTAGCCGTGCGTTGTCGTGCGTTTGCCTTGCCTTCCCTCACCGTGCCTTGCCTTGCGTTACCCTTTCCTTGCCTGGCTGTGCATTGCCTAGCCGTGCGTTGTCGTTCATTAGCCTTGTCTTGCCTTACCGTGCCTTGCCTTGCGTTACCCTTTCCTTGCCTGGCCGTGCATTGCATAGCCGTGCGTTGCCGTTCCTTAGCCTTGTTTCCCTTGTCGTGCCTTGCCTTTTGATACACTTGCCTTGCCTTGCTTTGCCTTGCCTTCCTTTCCTTCCGTTACTCTTTCCTTGCCTAGCCGTGCACTGCCTAGCCTTGCGTTGTCGTGCATTAGCTTTGCCTCCCCAAACCGTGCCTTGCCTTGCGTTACCATTTCCTTGCCTTGCCCTGCATTGCCTAGCCCTGTGTTGTCGTGCCTTAGTCTTGTTTGCCCTTACCGTGCCGTTCCTTCCGTTACCCTTGCCTTTCCCTGCTTTCCCTAGCCTTCCTTGCCTTCCGTTCCTCTTTGCTTGCCTTCCGTGCATTGCCTAGCCGTGCGTTGCCGTGCCTTAGCCTTGTTTCCCCTTGCCGTGCCGTTCCTTCTGTTACCCTTGCCTTGCCTTGCTTTCCCTTGCCTTCCTTGCCTTCCGTTACTCTTTGCTTGCCTTCCGTGCATTGCCTAGCCTTGCGTTGTCGTGCATGCGCCTTCCTCCCCAAACCGTGCCTTGCCTTGCGTTACCCTTTCCTTGCCTTGCCCTGCATTGCCTAGCCCTGTGTTGTCGTGCCTTAGCCTTGTTTCCCCTTACCGTGCCGTTCCTTTCGTTACCCTTGCCTTCCCTTGCTTTCCCTTGCCTTCCTTGCCTTCCGTTACTCTTTGCTTGCCTTCCGTGCATTGCCTAGCCTTGCGTTGTCGTGCATGCGCCTTCCTCCGCAAACCGTGCCTTGCCTTGCGTTACGCTTTCCTTGCTTTGCCCTGCATTGCCTAGCCCTGCGTTGTCGTGCCTTAGCCTTGTTTCCCCTTACCGTGCCGTTCCTTCCGTTACCCTTGCCTTCCCCTGCTTTCCCTTGCCTTCCTTGCCTTCCGTTACTCTTTGCTTGCCTTCCGTTTATTGCCTAGCCTTGCGTTGTCGTGCCTTAGCCTTGCCGCGCCTTACCGTGCCTTGCCTTGCGTTACCCTTTCCTTGCCTTGCCGTGCAATGCCTAGCCGTGCGTTGTCGTGCGTTTGCCTTGCCTTCCCTCACCGTGCCTTGCCTTGCGTTACCCTTTCCTTGCCTGGCCGTGCATTGCCTAGCCGTGCGTTGTCGTTCATTAGCCTTGTCTTGCCTTACCGTGCCTTGCCTTGCGTTACCCTTTCCTTGCCTGGCCGTGCATTGCATAGCCGTGCGTTGCCGTTCCTTAGCCTTGTTTCCCTTGTCGTGCCTTGCCTTTTGATACACTTGCCTTTCCTTGCTTTGCCTTCCCTTCCTATCCTTCCGTTACTCTTTCCTTGCCTAGCCGTGCACTGCCTAGCCTTGCGTTGTCGTGCATTAGCTTTGCCTCCCCAAACCGTGCCTTGCCTTGCGTTACCATTTCCTTGCCTTGCCCTGCATTGCCTAGCCCTGTGTTGTCGTGCCTTAGTCGTGTTTGCCCTTACCGTGCCGTTCCTTCCGTTACCCTTGCCTTTCCCTGCGTTCCCTAGCCTTCCTTGCCTTCCGTTCCTCTTTGCTTGCCTTCCGTGCATTGCCTAGCCTTGCGTTGTCGTGCCTTAGCCTTGCCTCGCCTGACCGTGCCTTGCCTTGCTTTACCGTTTCCTTGCCTTGCCGTGAATTGCCTAGCCGTGCGTTGTCGTGCATCAGCCTTGCCTTGCCTCACCGTGCCTTGCCTTGCGTTACCCTTACCTTGCCTTGCTTTCCCTTCCTTTCATTGCCTTCCGTTACTCTTTGCTTTCCTTCCGTGCATTGCCTAGCCTTGCGTTGTCGTGCCTTAGCCTTGCCTCGCCTGACAGTGCCTTGCCTTGCGTTACCCTTTCCTTGCCTTGCCGTGCATTGCCTAGCCGTGCGTTGCCGTGCCTTAGCCTTGTTTCCCCTTGCCGTGCCGTTCCTTCCGTTACCCTTGCCTTCCCCTGCTTTCCCTTGCCTTCCTTGCCTTCCGTTACTCTTTGCTTGCCTTCCGTTTATTGCCTAGCCTTGCGTTGTCGTGCCTTAGCCTTGCCGCGCCTTACCGTGCCTTGCCTTGCGTTACCCTTTCCTTGCCTTGCCGTGCATTGCCTAGCCTTGCGTTGTCGTGCCTTAGCCTTGCCTCGCCTGACCGTGCCTTGCCTTGCGTTACCCTTTCCTTGCCTTGCCGTGCATTGCCTAGCCGTGCGTTGTCGTGCATCAGCCTTGCCTTGCCTCATCGTGCCTTGACTTGCGTTACCCTTTCCTTGCCTTGCCGTGCATTGCCTAGCCGTGCGTTGCCGTGCCTTAGCCTTGTTTCCCCTTGCCGAGCCGTTCCTTCTGTTACCCTTGCCTTGATTTGCTTTCCCTTGCCTTCCTTGCCTTCCGTTACTCTTTGCTTGCCTTCCGTGCATTGCCTAGCCTTGCGTTGTCGTGCATGCGCCTTCCTCCCCAAACCGTGCCTTGCCTTGCGTTACCCTTTCCTTGCCTTGCCCTGCATTGCCTAGTCCTGCGTTGTCGTGCCTTAGTCTTGTTTCCCCTTACCGTGCCGTTCCTTCCGTTACCCTTGCCTTCCCCTGCTTTCCCTTGCCTTCCTTGCCTTCCGTTACTCTTTGCTTGCCTTCCGTTTAATTCCTAGCCTTGCGTTGTCGTGCCTTAGCCTTGCCGCGCCTTACCGTGCCTTGCCTTGCGTTACCCTTTCCTTGCCTTGCCGTGCAATGCCTAGCCGTGCGTTGTCGTGCGTTCGCCTTGCCTTGCCTCACCGTGCCTTGCCTTGCGTTACCCTTTCCTTGCCTGGCCGTGCATTGCCTAGCCGTGCGTTGTCGTGCCTTAGCCTTGTCTTGCCTTACCGTGCCTTGCCTTGCGTTACCCTTTCCTTTCCTGGCCGTGCATTGCGTAGCCGTGCGTTGCCGTTCCTTAGCATTGTTTCCCCTTGCCGTGCCTTGCCTTTTGTTACACTTGCCTTGCCTTGCTTTGCCTTGCCTTCCTTTCCTTCCGTTACTCTTTCCTTGCCTAGCCGTGCACTGCCTAGCCTTGCGTTGTCGTGCATTAGCTTTGCCTCCCCAAACCGTGCCTTGCCTTGCGTTACCATTTCCTTGCCTTGCCCTGCATTGCCTAGCCCTGTGTTGTCGTGCCTTAGTCTTGTTTGCCCTTACCGTGCCGTTCCTTCCGTTACCCTTGCCTTTCCCTGCTTTCCCTAGCCTTCCTTGCCTTCCGTTCCTCTTTGCTTGCCTTCCGTGCATTGCCTAGCCTTGCGTTGTCGTGCCTTAGCCTTGCCTCGCCTGACCGTGCCTTGCCTTGCGTTACCCTTTCCTTGCCTTGCCGTGAATTGCCTAGCCGTGCGTTGTCGTGCATCAGCCTTGCCTCGCCTGACCGTGCCTTGCCTTGCGTTACCCTTTCCTTGCCTTGCCGTGCATTGCCTAGCCGTGCGTTTTCGTGCATCAGCCTTGCCTTGCCTCATCGTGCCTTGCCTTGCGTTACCCTTTCCTTGCCTTGCCGTGCATTGCCTAGCCGTGCGTTGCCGTGCCTTAGCCTTGTTTCCCCTTGCCGTGCCGTTCCTTCCGTTACCCTTGCCTTGCCTTGCTTTCCCTTGCCTTCCTTGCCTTCCGTTACTCTTTGCTTGCCTTCCGTGCATTGCCTAGCCTTGCGTTGTCGTGCATGCGCCTTCCTCCCCAAACCGTGCCTTGCCTTGCGTTACGCTTTCCTTGCCTTGCCCTGCATTGCCTAGCCCTGTGTTGTCGTGCCTTAGCCTTGTTTCCCCTTACCGTGCCGTTCCTTTCGTTACCCTTGCCTTCCCTTGCTTTCCCTTGCCTTCCTTGCCTTCCGTTACTCTTTGCTTGCCTTCCGTGCATTGCCTAGCCTTGCGTTGTCGTGCATGCGCCTTCCTCCCCAAACCGTGCATTGCCTTGCGTTACGCTTTCCTTGCTTTGCCCTACATTGCCTAGCCCTGCGTTGTCGTGTCTTAGCCTTGTTTCCCCTTACCGTGCCGTTCCTTCCGTTACCCTTGCCTTCCCCTGCTTTCCCTTGCCTTCCTTGCCTTCCGTTACTCTTTGCTTGCCTTCCGTTTATTGCCTAGCCTTGCGTTGTCGTGCCTTAGCCTTGCCGCGCCTTACCGTGCCTTGCCTTGCGTTACCCTTTCCTTGCCTTGCCGTGCAATGCCTAGCCGTGCGTTGTCGTGCGTTTGCCTTGCCTTCCCTCACCGTGCCTTGCCTTGCGTTACCCTTTCCTTGCCTGGCTGTGCATTGCCTAGCCGTGCGTTGTCGTTCATTAGCCTTGTCTTGCCTTACCGTGCCTTGCCTTGCGTTACCCTTTCCTTGCCTGGCCGTGCATTGCATAGCCGGGCGTTGCCGTTCCTTAGCCTTGTTTCCCTTGCCGTGCCTTGCCTTTTGATACACTTGCCTTTCCTTGCTTTGCCTTCCCTTCCTTTCCTTCCGTTACTCTTTCCTTGCCTAGCCGTGCACTGCCTAGCCTTGCGTTGTCGTGCATTAGCTTTGCCTCCCCAAACCGTGCCTTGCCTTGCGTTACCATTTCCTTGCCTTGCCCTGCATTGCCTAGCCCTGTGTTGTCGTGCCTTAATCGTGTTTGCCCTTACCGTGCCGTTCCTTCCGTTACCCTTGCCTTTCCCTGCGTTCCCTAGCCTTCCTTGCCTTCCGTTCCTCTTTGCTTGCCTTCCGTGCATTACCTAGCCTTGCGTTGTCGTGCCTTAGCCTTGCCTCGCCTGACCGTGCCTTGCCTTGCTTTACCCTTTCCTTGCCTTGCCGTGCATTGCCTAACCGTGCGTTGTCGTGCATTAGCCTTGCCTTGCCTCACCGTGCCTTGCCTTGCGTTACCCTTACCTTGCCTTGCTTTCCCTTCCTTTCATTGCCTTCCGTTACTCTTTGCTTTCCTTCCGTGCATTGCCTAGCCTTGCGTTGTCGTGCCTTAGCCTTCCCTCGCCTGACAGTGCCTTGCCTTGCGTTACCCTTTCCTTGCCTTGCCGTGCATTGCCTAGCCCTGTGTTGTCGTGCCTTAGTCTTGTTTGCCCTTACCGTGCCGTTCCTTCCGTTACCCTTGCCTTCCCCTGCTTTCCCTAGCCTTCCTTGCCTTCCGTTACTCTTTGCTTGCCTTCCGTGCATTGCCTAGCCTTGCGTTGTCGTGCCTTAGCCTTGCCTCGCCTGACCGTGCCTTGCCTTGCTTTACCCTTTCCTTGCCTTGCCGTGCATTGCCTAGCCGTGCGTTGTCGTGCATTAGCCTTGCCTTGCCTCACCGTGCCTTGCCTTGCGTTACCCTTACCTTGCCTTGCTTTCCCTTCCTTTCATTGCCTTCCGTTACTCTTTGCTTTCCTTCCGTGCATTGCCTAGCCTTGCGTTGTCGTGCCTTAGCCTTGCCTCGCCTGACAGTGCCTTGCCTTGCGTTACCCTTTCCTTGCCTTGCCGTGCATTGCCTAGCCGTGCGTTGCCGTGCCTTAGCCTTGTTTCCCCTTGCCGTGCCGTTCCTTCCGTTACCCTTGCCTTCCCCTGCTTTCCCTTGCCTTCCTTGCCTTCCGTTACTCTTTGCTTGCCTTCCGTGCATTGCCTAGCCTTGCGTTGTCGTGCATTCGCCTTCCTCCCCAAACCGTGCCTTGATTTGCGTTACCCTTTCCTTGCCTTGCCCTGCATTGCCTAGCCCTGTGTTGTCGTGCCTTAGCCTTGTTTCCCCTTACCGTGCCGTTCCTTTCGTTACCCTTGCCTTCCCCTGCTTTCCCTTGCCTTCCTTGCCTTCCGTTACTCTTTGCTTGCCTTCCGTGCATTGCCTAGCCTTGCGTTGTCGTGCCTTAGCCTTGCCTCGCCGGACCGTGCCTTGCCTTGAGTTACCCTTTCATTGCCTTGCCGTGCATTGCCTAGCCGTGCGTTGTCGTGCATTTGCCTTGTCTTGCCTCACCGTGCTTTGCCTTGCGTTACCCTTTCCTTGCCTTGCCGTGCATTGCCTAGCCCTGCATTGTCGTGCCTTAGCTTTGTTTCCCCTTACCGTGCCGTTCCTTTCGTTGCCCTTGCCTTCCCTTGCTTTCCCTTGCCTTCCTTGGCTTCCGTTACTCTTTGCTTGCCTTCCGTTCATTGCCTAGCCTTGCGTTGTCGTGCCTTAGCCTTGCCTCGCCTGACCGTGCCTTGCCTTGCGTTACCCTTTCCTTGCCTTGCCGTGCATTGCCTAGCCGTGCGTTGTCGTGCATTTGCCTTGCCTTGCCTCACCGTGCCTTGCCTTGCGTTACCCTTTCCTTGCCTGGCCGTGCATTGCCTAGCCGTGCGTTGTCGTGCATTAGCCTTGTCTTGCCTTACCGTGCCTTGCCTTGCGTTACCCTTTCCTTGCCTGGCCGTGCATTGCGTAGCCGTGCGTTGCCGTTCCTTAGCCTTGTTTCCCCTTGCCGTGCCGTGCCTTTTGTTTCACTTGCCTTGCATAGATTTGCCTTGCCTTCCATTCCTTCCGTTACTCTTTCCTTGCCTAGCCGTGCACTGCCTAGCCTTGCGTTGTCGTGCATTAGCTTTGCCTCCCCAAACCGTGCCTTGCCTTGCGTTACCATTTCCTTGCCTTGCCCTGCATTGCCTAGCCCTGTGTTGTCGTGCCTTAGTCTTGTTTGCCTTTACCGTGCCGTTCCTTCCGTTACCCTTGCCTTTCCCTGCTTTCCCTAGCCTTCCTTGCCTTCCGTTCCTCTTTGCTTGCCTTCCGTGCATTGCCTAGCCTTGCGTTGTCGTGCCTTAGCCTTGCCTCGCCTGACCGTGCCTTGCCTTGTGTTACCCTTTCCTTGCCTTGCCGTGAATTGCCTAGCCGTGCGTTGTCGCGCATCAGCCTTGCCTTGCCTCACCGTGCCTTGCCTTGCGTTACCCTTACCTTGCCTTGCTTTCCCTTCCTTTCATTGCTTTCCGTTACTCTTTGCTTTCCTTCCGTGCATTGCCTAGCCTTGCGTTGTCGTGCCTTAGCCTTGCCTCGCCTGACAGTGCCTTGCCTTGCGTTACCCTTTCCTTGCCTTGCCGTGCATTGCCTAGCCGTGCGTTGCCGTGCCTTAGCCTTGTTTCCCCTTGCCGTGCCGTTCCTTCCGTTACCCTTGCCTTGCCTTGCTTTCCCTTGCCTTCCTTGGCTTCCGTTACTCTTTGCTTGCCTTCCGTTTATTGCCTAGCCTTGCGTTGTCGTGCCTTAGCCTTGCCTCGCGTAACGGTGCCTTGCCTTGCGTTACCCTTTCCTTTCCTTGCCGTGCATTGGCTAGCCCTGCGTTGTCGTGCCTTAGCCTTGTTTCCCCTTACCGTGCCGTTCCTTCCGTTACCCTTGCCTTCCCCTGCTTTCCCTTGCCTTCCTTGCCTTCCGTTACTCTTTGCTTGCCTTCCGTTTATTGCCTAGCCTTGCGTTGTCGTGCCTTAGCCTTGCCGCGCCTTACCGTGCCTTGCCTTGCGTTACCCTTTCCTTGCCTTGCCGTGCATTGCCTAGCCTTGCGTTGTCGTGCCTTAGCCTTGACTCGCCTGACCGTGCCTTGCCTTGCGTTACCCTTTCCTTGCCTTGCCGTGCATTGCCTAGCCGTGCGTTGTCGTGCATCAGCCTTGCCTTGCCTCACCGTGCCTTGCCTTGCGTTACCCTTTCCTTGCCTTGCCGTGCATTGCCTAGCCGTGCCTTGCCGTGCCTTAGCCTTGTTTCCCCTTGCCGTGCCGTTCCTTCCGTTACCCTTGCCTTGCCTTGCTTTCCCTTGCCTTCCTTCCCTTCCGTTACTCTTTGCTTGCCTTCCGTGCATTGCCTAGCCTTGCGTTGTCGTGCATGCGCCTTCCTCCCCAAACAGTGCCTTGCCTTGCGTTACCCTTTCCTTGCCTTGCCCTGCATTGCCTAGACCTGTGTTGTCGTGCCTTAGTCTTGTTTGCCCTTACCGTGCCGTTCCTTCCGTTACCCTTGCCTTTCCCTGCTTTCACTTGCCTTCCTTGCCTTCCGTTACTCTTTGCTTGCCTTCCGTGCATTGCCTAGCCTTGCGTTGTCGTGCCTTAGCCTTGCCTCGCCTGACCGTGCCTTGCCTTGCGTTACCCTTTCCTTGCCTTGCCGTGAATTGCCTAGCCGTGCGTTGTCGTGCATTAGCCTTGTCTTGCCTTACCGTGCCTTGCCTTGCGTTACCCTTTCCTTGCTTTGCATTCCCTTACTTTCATTGCCTTCCGTTACTCTTTTCTTTCCTTCCGTGCATTGCCTAGCCTTGCGTTGTCGTGTCTTAGCCTTGCCTCGCCTGACAGTGCCTTGCCTTGCGTTACCCTTTCCTTGCCTTGCCGTGCATTGCCTAGCCGTGCGTTGCCGTGCCTTAGCCTTGTTTCCCCTTACCGTGCCGTTCCTTTCGTTACCCTTGCCTTCCCCTTCTTTCCCTTGCCTTCCTTGCCTTCCGTTACTCTTTGCTTGCCATTCGTTCATTGCCTAGCCTTGCGTTGTCGTGCCTTAGCCTTGCCTCGCCTGACCGTGCCTTGCCTTGCGTTACCCTTTCCTTGCCTTGCCGTGCATTGCCTAGCCGTGCGTTGTCGTGCATTTGCCTTGCCTTGCCTCACCGTGCCTTGCCTTGCGTTACCCTTTCCTTGCCTGGCCGTGCATTGCCTAGCCGTGCGTTGTCGTGCATTAGCCTTGTCTTGCCTTACCGTGCCTTGCCTTGCGTTACCCTTTCCTTGCCTGGCCGTGCATTGCGTAGCCGTGCGTTGCCGTTCCTTAGCCTTGTTTCCCCTTGCCGTGCCTTGCCTTTTGTTACACTTGCCTTGCCTTGCTTTGCCTTGCCTTCCTTTCCTTCCGTTACTCTTTCCTTGCCTAGCCGTGCACTGCCTAGCCTTGCGTTGTCGTGCATTAGCCTTGCCTCCCCAAACCGTGCCTTGCCTTGCGTTACCCTTTCCTTGCCTTGCCGTGCATTGCCTAGCCGTGCGTTGTTGTGCATTTGCCTTGTCTTGCCTCACCGTGCTTTGCCTTGCGTTACCCTTTCCTTGCCTTGCCTTGCATTGCCTAGCCCTGCATTGTCGTGCCTTAGCTTTGTTTCCCCTTACCGTGCCGTTCCTTTCGTTGCCCTTGCCTTCCCTTGCTTTCCCTTGCCTTCCTTGCCTTCCGTTACTCTTTGCTTGCCTTCCGTTCATTGCCTAGCCTTGCGTTGTCGTGCCTTAGCCTTGCCTCGCCTGACCGTGCCTTGCCTTGCGTTACCCTTTCCTTGCCTTGCCGTGCATTGCCTAGCCGTGCGTTGTCGTGCATCAGCCTTGCCTTGCCTCATCGTGCCTTGCCTTGCGTTACCCTTTCCTTGCCTTGCCGTGCATTGCCTAGCCGTGCGTTGCCGTGCCTTAGCCTTGTTTCCCCTTGCCGTGCCGTTCCTTCTGTTACCCTTGCCTTGCCTTGCTTTCCCTTGCCTTCCTTGCCTTCCGTTACTCTTTCCTTGCCTTCAGTGCATTGCCTAGCCTTGCGTTGTCGTGCATGCGCCTTCCTCCCCAAACCGTGCCTTGCCTTGCGTTACCCTTTCCTTGCCTTGCCCTGCATTGCCTAGCCCTGTGTTGTCGTGCCTTAGCCTTGTTTCCCCTTACCGTGCCGTTCCTTTCGTTACCCTTGCCTTCCCTTGCTTTCCCTTGCCTTCCTTGCCTTCCGTTACTCTTTGCTTGCCTTCCGTTCATTGCCTATCCTTGCGTTGTCGTGCCTTAGCCTTGCCTCGCCTGACCGTGCCTTGCCTTGCGTTACCCTTTCCTTGCCTTGCCGTGCATTGCCTAGCCGTGCGTTGTCGTGCATTTGCCTTGATTTGCCTCACCGTGCCTTGCCTTGCGTTACCCTTTCCTTGCCTGGCCGTGCATTGCCTAGCCGTGCGTTGTCGTGCATTAGCTTTGTCTTGCCTTACCGTGCCTTGCCTTGCGTTACCCTTTCCTTGCCTGGCTGTGCATTGCGTAGCCGTGCGTTGCCGTTCCTTAGCCTTGTTTCCCCTTGCCGTGCCTTGCCTTTTGTTACACTTGCCTTGCCTTGCTTTGCCTTGCCTTCCTTTCCTTCCGTTACTCTTTCCTTGACTAGCCGTGCACTGCCTAGCCTTGCGTTGTCGTTCATTAGCTTTGCCTCCCCTAACCGTGCCTTGCCTTGCGTTACCATTTCCTTGCCTTGCCCTGCATTGCCTAGCCCTGTGTTGTCGTGCCTTAGTCTTGTTTGCCCTTACCGTGCCGTTCCTTCCGTTACCCTTGCCTTTCCCTGCTTTCCCTAGCCTTCCTTGCCTTCCGTTCCTCTTTGCTTGCCTTCCGTGCATTGCCTAGCCTTGCGTTGTCGTGCCTTAGCCTTGCCTCGCCTGACCGTGCCTTGCCTTGCGTTACCCTTTCCTTGCCTTGCTTTCCCTTCCTTTCATTGCCTTCCGTTACTCTTTGCTTTCCTTCCGTGCATTGCCTAGCCTTGCGTTGTCGTGCCTTAGCCTTGCCTCGCCTGACAGTGCCTTGCCTTGCGTTACCCTTTCCTTGCCTTGCCGTGCATTGCCTAGCCGTGCGTTGCCGTGCCTTAGCCTTGTTTCCCCTTGCCGTGCCGTTCCTTCCGTTACCCTTGCCTTCCCCTGCTTTCCCTTGCCTTCCTTGCCTTCCGTTACTCTTTGCTTGCCTTCCGTTCATAGCCTAGCCTTGCGTTGTCGTGCCTTAGCCTTGCCGCGCCTTACCGTGCCTTGCCTTGCGTTACCTTTTCCTTGCCTTGCCGTGCATTGCCTAGCCTTGTGTTGTCGTGCCTTAGCCTTGCCTCGCCTGACCGTGCCTTGCCTTGCGTTACCCTTTCCTTGCCTTGCCGTGCA